>NC_140180.1:25907765-26029224 GCF_963971535.1 Notolepis coatsorum
AAACGGACTCAGCTGTTAAAACACACACAGATTCCACTTAATTGTGCACGGTTTGAGTCTATATATACACGCGGGCCTCATTCCAAATGAGTCTTACGAATCTTACCGAGTGCACCTTTTTAAATGACATTTTGAACATAGCTTTCTCCTTCTTTCTCGTCCCCAGACCGTTTTGACCACCACTGTCCCTGGGTGGGAAACTGTGTCGGCAAGAGGAACTACCGTTACTTCTACTTGTTCACCCTGTCCCTCTCCCTGCTCACCATCTACATCTTCACCTTCGACATAGTCCACGTGGTCATGCGTAAGTATCCAGAAAAAAAGAGAGAGAGAGAGAATCTAGTGGAGGTGGTCAAAGTCAAAGATTTTATTTGCCATGTATGGACAAATCCACATTGGAATACAGGTACAGAGCAAACACTGTGTGTCTACAACTAATCCAATACAGGAGCAGAGTAGAAACAGTACAGGAAAAATATGTAAAAACACAGACAGTATGCTAAAGTTGATATCAACATCCCCTAAAAGTGCATAATTGTTAAGTGCATAATGCATAGAGGCACAAATTACAGTAAAAGTGCATATAATCAAAGTGCATGATGCACAGACACACAAAAACAGCACTTCCACAAACCTGACTAATAACACTAATAAACACACAGAAACAAAATAGGATAAAATACAAAACTAGCCTTTGGAGTTATTCAGGCTGCGCACAGCACTGGGGAAGAAGCTCTTCGTATCTTAGTAAACCGAGAGGTAGAGCATGTGATATACTGACAGACTACCCCGATTTCCAAATTGCAAGAGGTTGCACTTTTTTAATAGAGGAGGGGAGAGATGTTCCAGACAGTCTCCTAAACAATATATTGTGGTGCTGCGTAGATTCCCCAGCCCACAAATCAAATTGCACGTCAGCGAAGAATCTCTCATTGTATTCAAGCGTGAAAAGGCGTATTCTTGTCTCATGATGAACAACACTATTGGAATAATCAACGCTGACACTTTACAGTACAGTGTTTTCTGTCAATAATATGCCAAAACCTAGCATTAAGTTACCACCAAGATGAAGGCATCACAATGGAAACTAGAAGGGCACTCGGAGAGAAGCCTACACCTGTACAAGCCCTACCGATCTGGTTAACATTGGCAATGCAAGTGTGTTATTAGGATAGGGCTATATTTCCTTCCTGCCGTGGAGCAACACAAGCTCACTAGAATTGACCTCAGCTGTGGAACTGCTGTCTGACAGCTGTGCTGCGCTGCTCACTCAAAGCTCACTAAACGGCTCGTTTATGAACCACAACGGTGCACTTGATAAGGCACCACATGATGCAATTATACTGTACTTCTACAGTTGTTGAATGGTCTCTTAAATCGGCACACATATTTGTATTTCATTTGTATATTTGTATAGAAAGTAAAAAAAAACTGCTTTGCGTTCTGTTTACTTTAGACCAGCCATGTCTTTGGCCAAATAGTGAACGTTCGAAATACTTCACCTTTAAACAACGTTTCTTATCATCATCGTACTTGAACCTATGATGTAAGAGATTTGCTGGGTGCGTGAAATAACCGAGCCCTTGCTCAGTAGCTGATATGATACACTCAGAGAGCAGTTATTTGTGCAACTTTACACTGCATCTATTTCAATGGACAATGATGGAAATGTATTCAAATATAAATACTTTTCATTGACGAATTCAGGTCCTTGGCCTGCTGTCAGCCTATGTTTCATCTAAATTATACATGTATAATGATATTAATGAATACATTTTTAGTTGAAGGAGAGATAATCTGCACACCTGTATGCTTTCAGTCCATGACTTGCATATTTACTTATTGGTGGTAAAAGAAAAAAGAAAAAAAAGGAAGGTACGAGTACAACCTCAGGTAGAATGACGAGAATGTGACAGAACAAAAACAAACTACTACCCTCTAGTCTAGACGAGACACGTTCAAAATCTCTGTCTCTCTCTGTCTCTCTCTGTCTCTCTCTCTCTCCCCCCCCCCTCACACACACACACACACACACACACACACACACACACACGCACACACACACACACACACACACACACACACACACACACACACACACACACACACACACACACACACACACACACACACACACACACACACACACACACACACACACACACACACACACACACACACATCCTCTGATGAAACTGAGACCCAGTTCCGTCCAGCATGTCCCTGGAGCGTGTCGTGACATGCAACAGTAACTGACTGCCTGACACGCTCTCCCTTTCATCATTCTCTCCCTTCTTCACCCCGATGTCCCTTCTGACAGACGGCAGGAGGGCCAGGGAATGCATTTACTGTCAGAGAGAGAGAGAGAGAGAGAGAGAGAGAGAGAGAGAGAGAGAGAGAGAGAATGTGTGTGTGTGTGTGTGTGTGTGTGTGTGTGTGTGTGTGTGTGTGTGTGTGTGTGTGTGTGTGTGTGTGTGTGTGTGTGTGTGTGTGTGTGTGTGTGTGTGTGTGTGTGTGTGTGTGTGTGTGTGTGTGTGTGTGTGTGTGTGTGTGTGTGTGTGTGTGTGTGTGTGTGTGTGTGTGTGTGTGTGTGTGATCTATGGTATTTTAACTGTGTTGCTGTCTTCACAGGCTCCGTGTCTTCTGGCTTTTTGAACACGTTGAAGGAAACTCCTGGAACATATCCTTTTAATCTCCGGCCACTGCACGCTACACAAACACAGCAGCCCCTCTCTTTCTCTCTCTCTCTCTCTAGACACCGTTGGATAGAAACACAAAAGATTCCCTTGAAGTCACCGTGACGAGGCAGGATGATACTGTTTCTGCTCATTTCATTCTCACTTAAATCTGTTAAAGGGAAATGAATGCCACTGAATTTAAGAACTTTTGGGGAGCTCGCTTATTTGTAGATTAACTTGGGTAAACAAGGTTGAGGTAAGACCATAGGAATAACAGGCTAACATGTAAACCAGGGCTATTCAACTAAATTGTTCAGGGGGCCACATTGTCAGAAACCCAAGGGGCCAGGGGCCGGACTGCCACGGCGCCTCCCCGTGCTATGAATATATGTACACTTGACACAACACGCAACCACATTTTCACAACTTTTATTTAATTACATTGCAAAAGTAGTATACTTTTCAAAAAAAGTGCTTCATTTATGTGCCACATCTGCAACATCTCCTGCAGAAAGTGCTTCATTTATGACTGTGCAACAACTGCAACATCTCCTCTTCAACATTTCAATATTTAAAATAAAATAAAAAACAAACAAGTGCATGATGTGCATCTGAACATTCTAACATCAACACTTGAACAAAAAAACACATTTATAGTGCAGCTGAGCTTATGAAAAAGTGCTTCATGTCTGTGCAACAACAGCAAATGACAGCATCTTATTAGCACTTATTGTCCACTCTTAACTCTCAAACATCAGGGGGGTGGGGGGCAGACAGGCCTAGCCTACATACACACATCTAATGAGAGCGATTACACTTCTTTGACTGGGCAATGGCAGAGAAAGAGGGTTCATAGGAAGTGAGGGCTACCCGCAAACAGTGATGCAAATGCTCATTTGTCAAGGAGGCACGTTGCTTGTTTTAATGGCATTCATGTGAGAGAAACTGGATTCACAGGTGTATGTTGAGCCAAACATTGTTAGCACAGATATTGCCAGCGTTTTTATTTTGGGGAATGTCTTGACATGAATACACTTTATCCAAAATGTTGTGGTGGATTCATTCTCAAGTGCCTGCTTCAGAGCAGATGATGCTTGCATGTCAATTATTTCAAGTTGCAGGAGACCTTCATCAATGTGAAGTGATGCAAGGAACTCTTGTCCTTTTGTGGAAATAGCAGCTACATTGGAATGGGTTGCTCACAAAATGCATCAATTCTCTGGACATGTCAAATTCATCAAATCGACTTGCAAAGTTTTCCCTCAATTTATCAATGAAATCTGTCATTAATTGAGTGACTTTTGGCTCAATTGTGCGTGTTAACGTTGACATGAAAAGAAAAAAGTAAAAAAAAAAAAAAAAAAAACATTAAAAACCTTTTTTTTTTTATTTTTTTTTAATTATTATTATCATGTAATCTTTGGCGGGCCGGTCAGAATCATCCCGCGGGCCGGATCTGGCCTGCGGGCCGCCAGTTGAATAGCCCTGCATAACCTTATATGATAGATACCATATGTCCATGCCATATATCAAATTAAACTAGAAATCACAGTATGCCTATTGTGGTACTGCAGAGATACTGTATTGGCCCTGTCCTCTTAATACTTCCTTGTCCTCTAAAATCACTGACTTTGACAGAGGCTGTACAGTAGAATTATCTGCCATTTTGCTGTCACACATTGCTCCCTGTTTAATGGGTGATCTTTGGGGTAAATACCGTCCGTGTAATTTTCTTAACTGAAGTCCACGGTGCTGGAGGTGTTGGTGTGCTTCTTCACGCTGTGGTCAGTGGTGGGACTGACGGGCTTCCACACCTACCTTATCTCCCTCAATCAAACGACCAATGAGGATGTAAGTATATTCTATGCTCCTATTCACCTTATACGCCCCGCCCACTTCTGCCGCTGTCTCTTCACTTCCTGGAGCTGAACCTTGTGGGTAAAGAAGCTAGCTAGTGTGAGGTATTCCTAAACGGATCGAATAATGCATTCATAAGCTCAGAACTGTTAAGCTAGCTCATTATCCGTATGGCAAAGACATCTGTAAAGAAATAGAACAAGGGACTTGGCATTTTTCATTCAAGATTGACTTAGAATGCTAATAATTCCTCTCTAAATACAGTATTATAAGCTCACAGGAAGTTGAAAGACAAAATTGTTGTCAAATCCTTGTTGCCTAGAAACATAATGGAGAATAAGTATATTCCATTAAGTTAATTGGAACCTGCCCATAACCACTCATTAACAACCAGATTACTTCCAAAACCCAATCCCAGTAATACATTATGATAATGTGGAGTCTAACTGTAGGTTACATTGCTAGCACAGACTTGATAACAACTCTGCTTCAGCACAATAGGTTGTATGTTGATTGATTGATTGATTGATTGATTGATTGATTGATTGATTGATTGATTGATTGAAAACTTTATTAACAGATTGCAGAATGGGTACAATACAGTACGGCTCAATACACACAATTGTTAAGGGGATGCAGACCAGAGAAAGACTATCGTCTTGTTTACATCAGGGTCCCCCATTTTCAATTCATCGTCAAATGTAGTGTGTGTGTGTGTGTGTATGTGAGAGGAGTGCGTTGATTAGCTGGCGTGTCCTTCACGTGGTTGGAAAGATAAATACATGGCCCGGCCTGGTGTAAACACACCAGAGTTCTAAGGCCACTCTGCCGTTTCCTTGACAACAGCACTGTACTGAGACAACCGGTGAACAGTAGCTTAGCAAGTTAGACCGCCCTCACTGTCTAGCAAGGAATGATTTTTTGCCCACTCTGATCAAAACTTGAGCTGTTATTTAGCCTATAACTGATTTGGCAAATATTTTGAATGTACAGTACACATTCCAGTCTGCTCATAAGAGAGAAATGTTAATGAATGTTAATGAAACATAACCTGCTTTTTTTGTTGCGCCCATCAGAACAAAACAATCCTACTCATAGCTGACTTGAGTCTCAGGTTCTTTGTAGTAGGTTCTTAATAGTCTGGGTGGGATGAGGGATGTGAGAAGTTGGTTAGCAACAACCAAATACAATCACTTCATTCAAGATTACCATCCCGGTTATTCATTATTGGGCCAGTAATTCTATTAAGCCCCCTCCACACAGAAAATTGCTCTCAGTGGTGTTGTAGCTGGATGAAACTGCACAGGTAGTCATTTCTTGTATCTGTATACTACCATAACAAGGCTTATGCCTTATCTAAGGCTTTAACCCAGATCAGAAAGAGAGCAAAAGAGAGGGAGAGAGATGATGGAAGAGTGAGGTTCTAGAAGGCTGTTGAGTGTGCTCTCTTTCATACTTTATCTTAATGATTAATTTAGTATTCTCTTTCTCTATCCTCTGGGCTGGCAGTCCTGGTTTTCAGTAGCTATGCAAAACACACCAATAATGTTGCTCTTGGACTTGCACAATGGCTGTCAACTTGGCCCTATCTACATCTGTGATTAGTTTAATAATAGACGCATCAATACCTGCAGGGGCCTGGCGGGCTGCCAAACATGCTGATGTTGCAGAGAGCAGCAGGGAACGAGAGAGGGAGAACGGGACGACAGAGAGGAGGATAGGGAGATGGAGGGGGTAAAAAGAGAGAGGGAGAAAGGGATGACAGAGGTGGATAGAGAGATGGGGGGGGGGGGGGGTGAAAAGAGAGAGGGCACCTTGAGCCGGGAGTGGCTGGAGTGGTCTCTCCTGGGGATGACACATGTGTCCTAAGCCATGGAGTCTACTGATACTCGAGAACCCATTCCGAACGGGCACGTGCTCCGAACTCCGGCACTACCCTAGTGTACCAAATGGGCAGACTGTTGACCTATTAAGCCACTACCTTTGTCTGGTAATTGTTTTTAATGCCTTCTCAGCTACAGTGGGCATAGAATTGAAAATGCATTATAGGAAGAATTATGCGTGTGTGGAGGAATGGCTCTATGGTGGTTTCTCAGAATTATTCAATGAAATATTGAAGGGATTTTAATCACCACTTGCCATGTAGCTCATACTGCAATATTCCACCTAAACCAGGAATTGTTAAATCCCTCACGGGATTCCTTTTTGTAGGTCAAGCTTGAGCCCGTGGGAATAGCATCTATAAATGGAACTGTGCTTTTGAATAAGGTATAAGCGCAGGGAAATTATTTTAACCGGGAAGGCGAGCAATTCACTCTATTTAGGAAGACTGTGTGCAGCCAGTCTTTTACGTGTAACCTAATAGTAGAGGGCTGGCGCCCTGGGACGTCAGATAGGAGACATGAGGCACCAGAATTAGGGAGAGAGAGGCAGCAGATTCCACAAAAAAAAAAACTTAATTTTGACATGGTTGTTCCCCTTCGTCAAGTGAATTACACAAACGGAGAAATGGGTATTGTGTTATAATTTGACCCATGAAGTCATTCAGTTGGTAGATATTCAACATACTGCATGAACACTTGCTAACAAATGCACATTTCCTCATATTCGCTTTATAAAACGATCAAACTCAATTTAAACCCTTATCTAATAATTATCAAACTCAAATTTAAATTAACACAAAGTCATTAGCTCTGAACAAAGAGTAATAGCCAATACAACAATCAATACATCAGGTAGACACTGGAATTAGCCTATAAATGGAACAAAACAAATACATGGCATCATCAAACCAATGAACGTCAAAGAATAACTCACTTAACAAAGGGACACGGGTCTGGTTTTTCTCCTTGTAATAAGAGCACTGATTCAGGGCAGATTGAATACACCGGTGTCTAGTAAACTCAGGCAGCATGGGTGTGTTTGTTGCTCCTCCCGGAGCTCAACAGGGTCATAACAGACATGGAAATACTTTCAACAGCCCGGGTGCTCAAGTATTCTCATAATCCTTTAAAGGAACACGCCAAAATTTGGGGAAATTAGCTTACCGTCTTCTCCAGAGAGAGACAAGAAGATAGATACCAGTTTCCTCTCTGTGCGTTCAGTAGAGAGATATCTGGCTGCATGTTAGCCTAGCTTAGCACAATGAATGGAAGCGGACATGACCCGTTAGCCTAGGCATTGTCCAACTAATACCTCTCCCGAAGGCTAACCGGTCATGTCCGCTTCCATTCATTGTGCTAAGCTAGGCTAACATGCAGCCAGATAGCTTTCTACTGAACGCACAGAAAGGAAACTGGTATCTATCTTCTCGTCTCTCTCTGGAGAAGACGGTAAGCTGATTTCCCAAAATGTTGGCGTGTTCCTTTAAGGGTTACATGGTTTGTAGTTGGTTGAAAGGAAGATGACACGCTGTTTGGTAGAATGCTCCAGTAACAGGCAGTAATGTGTATGTTTCGTGTCGCCCAGATTAAAGGCTCGTGGTCTGGGAAGAACAGAATCCAAAACCCCTACAGCCACAAGAATATCATCAAGAACTGCTGTGAGGTGCTGTGTGGGCCTGCATACCCGAGGTAAGCTTCCTCTTGACCCATATAAGCACACGTTCAGTGGAGGGAAAGCTGAAGTGAGGTACACTCTTCTAATAAACAACATTATATTTGCAGAGGGCTGTAAACCTAAACAAAACATTGGTTTTGTGTTTTTTGTTGGACAGTCTGCATCTTAGAAATGTCAGCATGTACTGTATGTAACCAATGCCCACCAATAGCAAAATAGGAAGATTTAGTCCGTATCCAACCGTGTCAAGAAGAAATGTGTAATTATTATGCTTTAGTTTAGATATAATAGACGAGCAATCAAAAAACATTATTTTGCTTGGTATCTAGGAGTGGGGGACAGGATTGTATGTGTACCCACACCAATCTGGTTTTAGAGAAAAACACAGTACAATCTCGGCGGCTACTGTAGTTATAAATGACATTGTATCAGCCCTTGACAAAGGAAAGCATTGTGCTGCCCTGTTTGTAGATTTGTCTAAGGCGTTTGATACTGTTGACCACCTTCTCCTCTTACAAAGATTGCAGAGTGTTGGCTTTGATACAGGTGCTTGCAGTTGGTTTCAAAACTATTTAACAGAAAGATTTCAGTGTGTGAAAATGGGAAATGCCCAATCAGAGCTTCTACCCATCACAAAAGGTGTTCCACAGGGATCAATCCTCGGCCCGGTCTTATTTACCATTTATATTAATAATATTGTCTCATCTCTGAGCAGCTGTCAAAGCCACCTTTACGCGGATGACACAGTTCTCTATTGTACTGCTGATTCTGTGCAACTGGCCACTAAATATTTACAACTCTCCTTTGACGCCCTGCAAGATGCACTTATTAGTCTAAAATTGGTGCTTAATGCCAGTAAAACTAAATTCATGTTGTTTTCCAAAGCCAAAAATATTGTTTATAGTGACTTGCATATATCGACTCTGAACAGTTCTTATATCGAGAGAGTTTCAGAATACAAATACCTTGGTATTTGGATTGATGAAGGACTTACATTTAAATATCATGTGGGCGTTCTCGCCAGTAAATTACGGAAAAAGATTGGCTTTTTGTATAGAAATAGAGTCAACTTCCCTATGATTAGTAGAAAGAGAGTTGTTGAAGCAGTATTCCTATCTGTTTTGGATTACGGAGATGTGATTTATAGACATGCAGCGGCTTCCACTCTTAAGCCCTTAGACTCTGTTTATCATTCAGCCATTAGATTTATCACCGGTGATAGTTATGGTACTCACCATTGTATCCTATATAATAAGGTCGGGT
The DNA here is from genome assembly GCF_963971535.1 of Notolepis coatsorum. NCBI lineage: Eukaryota > Metazoa > Chordata > Actinopteri > Aulopiformes > Paralepididae > Notolepis > Notolepis coatsorum. The sequence goes on from NC_140180.1 coordinate 25,917,122, forward strand.
GGGCCTCTCTGGCAGAGCGACGTAAGTTGCATTGCAATCTTTTTATCTATAAAGCCATAATTAGAGATTGTCCAAATTATATTAGTTCTTTATTGGAATGGACCACTGGACCCTGTCGTACACGATCCAGTTTTTGGCTTACACTTAGAGTGCCTAGAGTTTGTACTGAACTTGGTAGATCTGCTTTTGGCTTTTTTGCCCCTACATCATGGAATACCCTGCAGGAAACACTGAAACTAGACACTCTAGTGTCTATGGGTCGGTTTAGAACCTTAATGACCAATCAGGTCACCACAATATGTAATTGTTTTTAAATTATTACCTCTGTTTTAATTTTGAGCTATTTTATTCTTTTTAAAAGATGTTTTATTATTTTTTTTTAATGTATTTTAAAATGTGCTCTCAATTATTCTGATTGTCTGATGTCTTTATATTTATGAACACACTGTGACACTTGTGTATGTAACATCTCGACGGCACTGTAAATGAGTTTAATTACTCAGTGTATTATCGAGTATAAATAAAGATTGAATGAATGTGTGTGGTTTTCCCCCTTGCCTCTCTATGTCTATTCTAACTATGGCTCCACTAGAAAGGCTGCCCTTCCTAACCCCCGCCCACCACTACGCCGTCTTCCTCCAGACCCCACGTCCTTGTTTGATTGTTGTTAGTGACTGATGCCTTTGTCTTACAGTGTCCTGGACAGAAGAGGACTGATGCGAGAGGATTCTCCTGCTTCTGCAAACCCAGACACACCTCCTTCCTCTGAGAGCAGCAACCCAGCGCCACAGACCACGGTGAGCCAGGGAGCACACACACACACACACACACACACACACGCACGCACGCACGCACGCACGCACGCACGCACACACACACACACACACACACTTTCTTGTTCTTGCTTTTCTCTCTCCATCTCTCTGTGTGTGTGTGTGTGTGTGTGTGTGTGTGTGTGTGTGTGTGTGTGTGTGTGTGTGTGTGTGTGTGTGTGTGTGTGTGTGTGTGTGTGTGTGTGTGTGTGTGTGTGTGTGTGTGTGTGTGTGTGTGTGTGTGTGTGTGTGTGTGTGTGTGTGTGTGTGTGTGTGTGTGTGTGTGTGTGTGTGTGTGTGTGTGTGTGTGTGTGTGTGTGTGTGTCTGTCTGTGCTTCAATACACCAGGCTAACTTGGCACAGTGTTTAATGAGAGATAGTAGTGGGTTCGCGGGACAGAATCTCTGCTCTAACGTTATTCACTTGGTAGATTATATCAGCAGGCGGACAATGCAGACATTTCATTAAAAGGTGTCTCATTTGTTATTCAATTGTTGTATTTTATCAGATGCACACAGAAAAAACACATCAGCATTATATATCGGCCATCGGCTGTCCTGCTCTCTAAATATTGACATCGGCCATTTGAAAACCCATATCGGTCGACCAGAAACACACACACACACACACACACACACACACACACACACACACACACACACACACACACACACACACACACACACACACACACACACACACACACACACAGACACACAGACACACAGACACACAGAGAGAGCCTTCCTTCAATATTTGTGTGTCTGGCATGGAAATGGTTCCAGGCTGCCAGACACTGTATAAAGGAGAGGCTAAACCAATTACAGAGAGCAGGAGGAAGGGAGGGATAGAGGAGAGGATGGAGGGAACACTGCTGTTGAATAGAAAGCGTTTCTCTTCTCCAAGACATACTCATACCTTGTGCCATTTTGTGTCGCTCTTTCCACAGTTATCATTGTGTACCTGTGCATGATTCACCGAATGTTGCCATTTTGCTGCCTGGACCCCCCCCCCCCCCCCCCCCCTCATATGAATCACAATAGCGTTGTCTGTGCTAATGCTACAACATGGGGATTCAGGAATTGTGTTTTTGTCTCGCAGGTCCAATTAATCCGCATTTAAATCGAAAATATTTCATTGTTTTCTTCAGAGACAATGGGCCAGGCTAATGCAGCTTTTCACTATCTCACTGGACTGTTTTCCTTAATGGAATCTCTCCCTCCAGGACAACAAAGCAACCCACTCACTCTGACGGAATATACAGTAAAAAGCATAATTGCTTCACTTGAAGTATTTCCCCTCTAAAGCACTTTGTTAGTTATAGCAGGAAAGTTCCGCAGGCTGATTGCTAGTCCGTTACTGTCCGTCATTTAACCTCCATTGGAATGAATGACTTCCGGTCTCCACCAAGGTACAACCATGTAAATGACGCATCACCCACATGGATACAGCAGCAATGGTGGAAGTTATACGATTGGCATTGGGAAATCCAATTCAATGATTCAATTCAATTTAAACAATGCTATTTTAGCATGATTGAAAAAGACTCCAGGGATGGCAATTTTAGATTAAAGGGGCAGATCATCTATATACAATCTATTTTGAAATAAAATAATTATAATAATTAATATATATTCATGTAGGAACTTTTTTTCTACCTAAGTACACCCCATAATAATGTATGTGTGTCATTCAGCTCTAATGTATTGGAGTGACAGCAGACATCTCTATGGAATATATCTCCAAAACTAGGTAACACACCAGAACTATCTGCATAGATACAGTAGATAGCACTCTGGGTAAGAGGGAAAATATGTGTTTTTTTTTTCTAGCGAAGGGAAATTATGAATTTTTTTTTAAGCCATTTTGTGCCTTTCACTGATGCCATTTAAAAGGGGCTATATTGTGCCCTATCAAATCATGTCTTGACGTATGGCATTTGCCCTTTTCAGCATCCAATTATCTGCCTACAGAAAACCACAGCCCCACTCATCCCTAACGAGCACACCCCTGACGATGCCAAACCAAGCATCGCTGAGCCAGCAGAGAAGTGCCCCGCCCCCAAGGAGGATGAACCGCCCACATCCAAGGAACCGCCCACATCCAAGGAACCACCCACGCCCAAGGAACCGCCCACATCCAAGGAACAACCCGCGCCCAAGGAACCGCCCATGCTCAAGGAACCACCCACGCCCAAGGCTCCGCCCACACCCAAGGAACCGTCCACGACCAAGGCTCCGCCCACACCCAAGGAACCGTCCACGACCAAGGCTCCGCCCACACCCAAGGAACCGTCCACAACCAAGGCTCCGCCCACACCCAAGGACCCGTCCACGACCAAGGCTCCGCCCACACCCAAGGCTACGCCAACGCCCAAGGCTACGTCTGCGCCTAAGGCTCCGCCCACGCCTAAGTCTCCGCCCCTGGCTTCACCTGAGACGGATGTGGAAGCTCCCATTGCCAAGGACGAGGCCCAGGCTCACTAGCTGTGTGAGGGGGCAGAGTCTTCCTCTTGGCCCCTCCGACAGCTTCTCCTTCCGCCTCCTGCTTTGTCAGGAAGTGTAACATTAATAATCAGCGTCTGATTATTGTGCAGGTGACTGTAATTCACCACCCCCTGCCCTACATTCCATCAGAGATGCGGAGATACTGCTGCAGCCACCCCGCCCCCCTTTCCCCCAACTCTGTGGCTGCAGAGCCGTTTGATTGACACTCTCTCCTGTGGGAGGGGGTGTAATCTAATGGAGACTCAGCAGCATCCTCTGTACCCGGGACATTGCATGGAATAACACATGGGGGAGGGGGGGACTTCTATAGAAGAACTGCAAAAAAAACACTCCATGTGGACAACATGCCCAGGAGCCTGTGGCTTTATGGTTACATATGGGCTTGCTGTGATTGTCAATGCTACATTGTCTTCGTGTAAAACTATAGCGGTAATGACTTTTATTGTGAAAAGCCAGTTCAAAACTATACTCTTAGGATTTGCAAGTGTCTGACAAAGACAATACTCCTTCTGGAAATGTGTAAATCTCCAATCATACACACACACACACACACAGTTTTTCAGTTTCTGAAGTACACGCATTACATGCCCCTATGCAATTCATGGGAAGGTTGGCAAAACAGCGTTTTTTGAACAACGTGATTACAAGGGTTTCCCCCAGTAAACATAATGTCTCATCAGTACCATAGAATAATGTTCAGTACACTCTGATGTCTAGGTGGTGCGTGGACATCCACGTCCTCGGCTGAGATGGCAAAAGCAATATCTCAAACGTCTCCGAGCAAGTCGAAATCGACCCGCTGTTCTGATATTGCTGCATTCAGTGCTGTGGTCGTTCGCATCTTTTGATCGACGCGATCAAGATCAAGGTGTGACCTCGCTACCGTCCTTCCATTTTTGTATCGCCATGAAGATGCAGAACGGCCGGCAATTGGTTGAAAATAGTTTTTGGAGGCCATCTGCAGGGTACCTACAGTGCTGTATCTGGAAGGGGGACACTTTGCCAGTGTTCCAGGCTGTATGAGCGAGAAGGCCTGATTGCTGTTGACAGTAGACACTAGTAACAGTGCCTTATAAACAGTTGCACTATCTCATGCAACTAAGGTCGGTCGAAGAGAAGCCCCTAGAGTCCGTTCTAACCACATCTACATACAGAGTGTTCAATGGGAAAATGGCACTTTTTATATACACTACCAGTTAGACTATGAGAAGCAAAAAAGAAGAAAAGCCATTGAATTGTACATAGTTGATGTACTTATAGATGTACCAGAAAACTCTGCTGATTGTTGAGAAGGGATTGTCAGATTGACGTTTTTTTTTCTTTTTTAATGAAGGTGTTTGTGGCCAGTCAAAACTATTTAACCCCAGATCCTTTCCTCTTCCTGCTGTCAGTCCACCTCTCTCATCGTAAAAAAAAACGCTGTTTGGAGAGAAATCCACTTAGCCACTCCCCCTCCTTCTTTTTCCCCTGCCCCCCCCCCCCCCTCTTCTGTCACAGCTATTCCACGCCTTAAGGCTACAGGCAGCCACTATACTGAAGCCATCCATGGCAGGCTCATTATCATGAGCCAGAGATTTGGCAACACACATTTCTCTTCCTCACACACATCTGTTAATTTCACACCGAAGGGAGCACAGCATTACAGAGGCTCCGCCCCCTCGTTCAGTCACATAGACGAGACAAAGGGACAGATTCGCATAGCAAGGGAAATTATGTCAGGATGATTCTTTAAGTGTTAAGATGATGATGCTAGTTGATATAGAGAGAGTTTTGTATTACTCATTGTTGTACACGAGGCAACGTTCATGTTTGTGGTGTATCCTTGTATAGAAATTCTAGCGTAACTACAGTGTCATTATTGATCACCAGACCCTGAGATCTGACGAATACAGCCAAATGTCAGTTATAAACTGATGGTAAGAATTGGCTGCATACAGTAGTAACTGTGAGTCTAATTCTATTAAAAAATAGTTCTGGTTATATTAATTTCAGTTGCTAGGAGCCGTATTATTTAATTCTAACTCGTTCTGATTTGAGTGGACTACTAGAAATGACTTGTTGAAGGAAAGACTTGAATGTGAAAAATACAAAACCTATATTCATTCTTCAGTCAGTTAAGAAGCTGGACAGACAACAAACATCTATCCTTTGAAAGATGCCTGTAAGAGTGTAGGTAGAAGAGTAGTTTATCAATGTTTGTTTGAAGGGACTTTCAATAAATATTTATTTTCCCCACGCCTATGGTATTCTCATGATCCGAAGCTGTACTAACCCCCAGGATCAATATTTTGAATATTGAAATCTACCAAGTGAAATATTTGAAGACATGTCTATTTCACGGCGTTACATCGCTGTCACTGAAAAGCTAGAATGTATACCGGTTGTCAATATAAAAAGAGGGATTGTTGTTGTTGAATTCCAGCGTATGATGGTTTTAAAACACATTTTTACTGGGGCTATTGGACCTTAGCTATTAGCTCTATGAATTTACAGTTCTAAGATGACTGTATGTGATCACGTTGAGCTCAAGGAAACTCAACATCTGCTTAACATTTGTATGTATGATTTCTATATTAAAAGTGACTGGGTCAGATCCGAATGCTCTGATCGATCTATTACATTGCATCATGTATACAGATAGAGTATATAGCCTACCATGGATGGAACTCTTATTTATGTTCACTTTGTTTAGTAATAACACTGTGATTATATGTATTTCATTCAATTTCCTTCACTTATTTCTACATGATTGATGTGTCTTGTAAATAAACAATGTTGTCTTATTATTAGCCTGCACTTGTTGTCTTTGAAGAGTTTGAGTTGTTATATATGGGGAACTTTTGTTTTGACGTCTGTGATGTTATCAAGATGGAATTTGTATGGAACGTTTTTTATTTGAATTCTATTTACAGAAAAGTCCAACATTTGAACAACTTCGGGGACGCAAAAGGAACAGAAATCAAACAGTATTGTATTTCAAAACAGAACACAGTGTAAAAAGTCACAAGGCAGAGCCAGACTCGGATGTGCTGACGATCAAGGCGTTTCTATTTACAAATGGCCTCACTCCCTCAAAGTCAAAGACGCATAAACATTTGTCCAAAAAACAACACATTTTACATTCAGTAGTTCAAGGAGAATATAGAGCATACTTTTTTTTTTTTTTTTGCAAATGGTCAGGGGACACAATGAAAAGGCAAAAATGCAGGAACATATACAGTAGGAAATCAAACCATGTACATTAACATTTTCAAACCTCTATAAGAAGTGGTAGAAAATACCTCAACAGTTCATACAAAAAAAAAACATAATATTAAATGTACTCAGATGAGAAATTAAGAGGAACTGGGCTCAGGTCCTAATTCCAGCCATAATAAAGCTACGTTGATGATAAATGCCTGCTGCACTGTCAGAGTGGAAACCATAGGAATCATAATGGGAAAATGCCTGCTTATTTCTGCTTCCTTGCATTAAGTAAGGAGTCTGTTAAGAAAACCTGTATAGATGCCTTGTCATTAAGCTTCCAGCATGTCTAGTCTCATAATTAGGCCCCAGAGCTCCCTGTTTAAGAGGATCATTATCCACCAGCTAAAGTCCTGAGGAGTCCATAGTTTCCTCCTCAGTTCTCACGAGTCTTCATCCACAGTCAGGTCCTGCAGGAGCTCCTGAACATCACTCAGCTGTTCCTCCTCCTGGTTCTTCTGCTCCTCGGACGCCAGGTTCTGTTCAGCTGACGTCTGGCCCGGGGACTCTCCCTCGGCCTCGCGTACGTTCTCCAGGTTCTCCGAGCTCTCGAAGCATCCCGAGTCCCTGGGCTCCTTGGCTTTCTCCTCGGAACTTTCCTCATCTTCCTCCCCCTCCTCCTCCTCCTCCTCCTCTTCCTCTTCCTCCTCCTCTGGGTCTGATTCGTCTTCAGCTAAATATGATGAACATGAATGTGATAAAAACCACAACATCCCTATTATAGACACATTATGTGACTTTCTCTACTAATATTCAGTCACTTTGACCCTGAGACACATTTGTATACACTGTTGGATTATTACTGTAGACACGTTGATCACATGTTGCCAAACTATGAGCAAATTGCTTTAAAAGTTACACATGTTAATAGCTGGAATACGGTCATTGTACGATATAATAGATGGAATAGAAGATATATATATATAATGCATACATACATACTGTGAAATGTCCAAATACTTAATTAACATATAGAAGGCATATTTCAATAGGCCCTGTTCAGTTAAACCACTGTAACTCATATTATAGTGGGGCAGTTAAGTATCATGCAGATTTGTGTTAAAAGCAGCACATCTGGCACAGAGATAACTTTGCAGGGTTGGAAAATTATTCAGATATGGAGGTGTTGTGTGTTCTAGAAGCCAGATCTTGAGGAATCCATAGATACCAGTGATTTCATCTCATATCAGAATCTTTTTCTATAATGAAAAAGCTACCTCTGTGTGAAACGCAGTGCTTTTATCACAAAGTGATACATGATTTGTCACTATATGGCAGCGAAATTGTCCCACTATAGTGCGGCTTAGTGTGATTAAAAGCCTCAGAGATATTCTGGTAAGCATCCTGTGTTTCTTCAGAATGCACAGGACGAGACTAATCCCTCTCCAAAGACAGTATTCTACTGAAACCTGCCCACTAGATCCTATATGAAGCACCATGCCAGCCATGAGTGGCAGGCAGTGTAGATGTAATCAGGGCCATCTCTAGTACAATTAGGATTGGGGGAAGCATGTTAGTGCAGCTAACCCTGAGGCTAATGGGCAATCCACTCAGACCTAGTGCTATTGGACAGGTGCTTAAATCACAGCTAATGATATCTGGAGGGAGGAAGAGCTCACGTATCAAAGGCTTTCTGAGGGCAAAATAGGATTAATTCCTACAGGCCAATGAACATAACTGCAACCGGTGAGTGGAATGTTATACAACCGAGACATATAAAGATTTATCTTATTAGCCAACGTGCTAAAGCAGAAAACAAGCTAATAAGACCAAAGTGTTTATAGTGTAGGCATATTATGAGTCGTCTATAATATAGGCATATTATGAGTCTATAATATAGGCATATTATGAGTCGTCTATAATATAGGCATATTATGAGTCTATAATATAGGCATATTATGAGTCTATAATATAGGCATATTATAAGTATATAATATAGGCATATTATGAGTATAATATAGGCATATTATGAGTCTATAATATAGGCATATTATAAGTATATAATATAGGCATATTATGAGTCTATAATATAGGCATATTATGAGTCTATAATATAGGCATATTATGAGTATAATATAGGCATATTATGAGTATAATATAGGCATATTATAAGTATATAATATAGGCATATTATAAGTATATAATATAGGCATATTATGAGTATAATATAGGCATATTATGAGTCTATAATATAGGCATATTATGAGTCTATACACACAAGGAGAAACACCACTGGAACCCTATACCATTGATCATATTCACACAGTGGCCATTTTGCTCTTATGTCATGCTCCCAACCTGAGTATGACACAAGAGCAAAATGGCCACGTCGAGTCAATAACCATTACGAATGAGCCACACAATTACTCAGAGCTTTACTTGAATGGGAAGTAGTGATGATTCATACATATTCAGGACAATTTCTTATGCTTTGACTGGAAACCCTAGACCAAAAAGTGAATTGACTGTCTTGAGAACAGGACCATTATGATAGCTTGTGGGCAGTATCATATCCTGCAAATCGTGTGTAGTAGATGAATGTGACCTTACAGTCTCTCAGCAGCTCAGCGGTGTTCAGAATCTTAGCGCGCTGTTCTTGGTTGGTGATGTTGAGTTCGTTGAGGTGGGACTCTTTCAGTCCTGCAAAGTCCTCCAGGGTCTGAAAGCCATGCATTGATAGAAGAGAACTCAGCTCCTGGGATGGAGAAGAAGATTACATTAAGCACAAATACTATCCACAGCGTTTGATATGACAATTACATACAGTAACTTCCATGATTATCAGAAGGACTCCGATTACTTTCAATCTGACTGTGTTGTAAATTACTATTAATATCTGCCACAGCCAACATTTGTAATCAAGTGGATTTGAACCTGGGACCATATGATCCACAGGCGGCCGCACTAACCAGCTGAGCTAAAGAGTCAGACCCATTAGCAGGTTCTGGTTGACTGCGACCGACTTGTTAGTAGTTTACAGTAATAGCTGTGTCAACCTGCTACAATAACAGCAGTGGTGTGGTCCCCTGTAGCTGTAGAGTGGGTTGATCATGGCACAAACACTACCAGCGTTGAGGGTTAAATTCCCACCAAAAATGGTAATCATCTAAGATCATGGCACCGTTAGGCTTTGGATCAAAGGATCCTCACGACACACAGTGTCGTCGGAATGGAGTTGGTCTATGGCTTACAGTCAGGCCGACGCCCTCCAGCACCTCCTCCAGGGTTCTGGGTCTGTCTTTGGCTCTGCGCCTCCTGCTACAGCACTGTTTCCTCCGGACTGGCCGGCTCTCGTCAGGCAGAATGTTGACGTAGATGAACTTGAAGGAGCCCATCTTGTTGTTGAGCTTCCCCGTCCAGGTGCCCACCGGGGGCTTCTCGATGATCTGGATGATGTCACCTTTCTGGAAGAGAGGCGATGCAACTTAACTCTGGCCGGTGTTACCAACTCCAACTCTCTAGTCGACGAAGAGTCATGAAGGCAGGTGATGTCACCCCTTTGTTCACGTGAAGTCAGTGCATCCCATCTTGTTAAAGGAACGCGCCAGCATGATGGAGAAATGCAATTACCGTCTTCTCCAGAGTCAGACAAGAAGATGGATACCGATTATAGCCGTTGGCCAAAAAGCTATAGCTAGTGGTCCGTATCCGCTTCCATTGGTTTGTGCTAATTAAGCTAGGCTAGCTTGCAGCCGGGTAGCTTTCTACTGAACGCACAGAGAAGAAACTGGTATTTTTCTTCTTCTTCTGACTCTGGAGAAGACAGTAAGTGCATTTCCCATAATGTTGGTATGTTCCTTTAACAATAGATTTTATAGGTTAGAAGGAAAACAGCTATCTATCTGTCCATCGTGACCATGATTAAACATGAATAATTTGCCAACTGACTAAACTGCATTGTTCTAGTCTCAGTGATTTTCTTTTCTCATTCTATAGTATTGTGTAATCTGCCCTGACTATTATACTTCAGTCAACAGCTCTAATATAATAGTATCACTACAGAATCTTCGGTTATATGTTTGTTTGTTTTATTTGAATCCCCATTAGCTTTTGCATAGGAGCAGCCATTCTTCCTCGGGTCCAATAACTTACATTGTGACAACACAAAAATAATACATTCACACTCGACACCATACATTGACAAAAGACATTAACCTTCAGCAATCAAGCTATTATTCTGTTCTGCCATGAATAACATGTACAGTAAAACTACAGTCCGCTAACAAGTTCCCCAGGCTGGACTTGACAAGATGGAAGACTTGTACGTACTGTAGGGCTAAAGCGAAGACACCGTGGTCTTTGTCCAGGGGACTTACTTGGAGCTTTAGTGACTCCACATCGTAGGGGCTAGGAATGAAGTCGGTGTGGACCAGGGCGCGGCCACAGAAGGGTCCGGTGTAAGACAGCCCGACCTCCTCCAGTCTCATGCTGTCTCTCTGGCTATAGCCGCTGTCCAGGCTCTGTCTGTCACCACCTGAGACACACAGAGAGGAAACAGTCACATCATACCCACAGACATTTATCTCACAGTCGTCTATATTTAGGGTCAGCATATTTACTTTATTGTACCGTGGAAAAACCTGTCATCCTCAGACACGGACAAAGGCCAGAGGGACAAAAATGTTCCGTCTGTCATTGACTATCATGGGAATAAAACAGGTATTCCGTGTATAATCCTCTCCATCGAGTGCATTCCCATTCCCAACAAGTAAAATTAACTCTGTTGCCTACTCAATTTATACCTTCCTTGTGCTTTCACTGTCTACAACTGCCCTACATTGTAATCCTAATAATAATAATAATAATAATAATCTTAACTACCCATATAGTCTACCCATATAACTCTGTATGATAGCATGTACAACAGTGCTGTATAAATCGCATACATTATATATTTATATTGACTGCATATATATATACATATCCATATCTGTCTGAATATACATATACTCCTCCTACAGTATATACCTACTTATACACAGCATTATGATGTTTATCTAAGATAGTGTACTAGCACCCTTGAGCATTCTGGGATATGGTTTTAGTGTGACTCACAGCCAGACAGCTGCCTGGGAACAGGGCTGGGAACGGTGTCCTCTGACCCTGTGGAGCAGACGGAGGTCCTCTGTCCCGCAGTCAGCTCTGGATGCCAGTCGCTCCCGCTGTCAGGGGACAAGCACTCCTCGCCACTCTCCCCCTGGGTGTATGGAGGACAGCGCCGGGTTCACTTCAATGTCTCAATGTCACACTGAGGACAATCGAGACCCACCCTAGTGTGCCTTTGTTTGTACTCTGTGATGACTAAGTGTGTCCACTAGGTGGAGGCATTCTCAACCGTATGCAGGAAGTAGTCAAAGGTTATTTTTACAGTGATGTTTTATCTTTGGTATAGTACTGTATAAGAACAATGGTCTTGGAATCTTTGTAATGATTCATGCATTTCTATGCTGGAGAATGTGACATGTAATGTAGTTAAATATTAGGCCTGCGCTACTGTATTGTATGTGTTGCTAACAGGCTTACCCCCTCCTCAGCCAGGGCCTTCTGGACCCTTTTGGATGTTTTGCGGGTCATGGTGCGTGAGAGGACGTTGCGCCATTTCTTGCCCAGTTTACTTCCACTCTTCACAGCTTCATCCACAGGGACACATTCCACCTGGAACCAGAGTGTTGCTCATCAGCCATTTTAGTTTGGTCTTTACTTTCCAAGAGGAAGTCACCTTATATATATACGAATTGAAGATAATTTTGTCATTTAATTTCAGGTTACTACAACAGGAAGGGTACAACTCTTTCAGCTGAGTAACACTGTTCAACAAACAGTGCTGAAACTTGGGTGCTGCAGTGTTGAGTGCATAGTTGTAAAGACATTAGTATAGTAGGAATAGTGCATGATAGAGGACAGTAAGAAGGTTAGTTCTTTATTTTTCATTTCATTAATTGATTGATATTGATCCCCTTTGGGTAAATTCGGGCGTCATAGCAGCATGGGGGAGGGGGGAGGGGAGGTACAGGTATGGGCAGGTTAATAGTGGAAGACGTATAGGCAATACAATTATAGTAAAGATAAAAAATAAGCAGTGTAAACAATATAAATAACTCTGAATATAGGAATATGAGCAAGTAAACAGTGTAATCAAAGGTGCAGATGAGGGTCTGTATGCCAGTTATAGCCAGTTATTATCAGTTAGCCAGTTATTATCAGTTATATATGTTACAATAAATATGGGCGATAAAACACTTCTGAATATATACTATGAGTAAGTAAAGTAAACAGTACACACAGGTGCCGAATACATAAGGTACCCTAACTGGTACCCTACGTCATACGTTAGGTTAAGTGGTAGGAGTCAGACACACTTAGTGATCAGACAATCCTTCTCGAGTTCTGCTGCCGTTAGTTCTTCGGCTGGTGAGAGATGGTGATACCAATACGTGGAATGTAACATGATACCAGTTGTTAATGCTGATGTCAGGAAGTGTATGTGTGTTTCATCAGCCTCCTCCGCCTCCACTAGTGTCACCACCACCACAGTGGGAGGAAGTCATAGTTCAGTGGAACTAGCACTGCAAAACAACCCTCAGCACAAAACAGACAAGCTTTCCAAACCGACAGATCCATTAGACGTATCATTTGTGGAGAGACAGTAACGTGCACACACACACAATCTGATTTCAGACACACAGACACACAGATACACAGATACACACACACACACACACACACACACACACACACACACACACACACACACACACACACACACACACACACACACACACACACACACACACACACACACACACACACACACACACACACACACACACACACACAATGTTGGTGAGTGTGTGCCCATGGCATCCATGTCCAAAGCTGCAGACACAAAGAGAAAGCAGAAATCCCTTTATTACATCTGGATCATCGCTACAGCGTAGCTTCCCGAAAATTGAAAATAAAAAGAGCAAATACCACATTTACATAATATTGTGAAATAAAAAATTTAAGAACTCAAACTTCCCAACATAATTTTGTATATTATAAGTGGAAGTTGGAGGACAAATGAGCACAAAACAGAAGAGGGGAAGTCAGAGAGAAAGAAAGATGAAGTTGAACTTTGCGTTTAACCCTACCACACTACAAAGGGTTAACCCTTTCACTACCACACTACAGACGGTTAACCATCTGCAGTGTGGTAGTGAAAGTCAAGTCATTTATTTATAAAGCACGTTTAAAAAGAGCCGACCAAAGTGCTGTACAGTCAAAGAATAAAAATTCATAATACAAAAAGAAAGGGTTAACCTGCTATAGTGTGGTAATGAAAGGGTTAAACCTCACGGTAATTAACGCTGTCAAAAAGGACATAAAGACTCGACGGAATGTCCTCTGAGCCAGCCAAGCGGAGAAACTCTGTCTCTCACAGACAGGACGGCTCAGTCTCAAAACCTATATTTTCCTAATGACCCCATAAAAAAAAATATATATGGCTTATAGTCCAGTCCACCGCCATCTTTATTGAACACGTTATCTTACATCGGCACCATCCTTATGGACTGCGTCTTGAGCAAGATGCTCAGATATCAATCTCGTTTACAGCCTCAGTGTGTGTGTGTGTGTGTGTGTGTGTGTGTGTGTGTGTGTGTGTGTGTGTGTGTGTGTGTGTGTGTGTGTGTGTGTGTGTGTGTGTGTGTGTGTGTGTGTGTGTGTGTGTGTGTGTGTGTGTGTGACCGAGCAGGTAACTGTGTGTGTGTGTGTGTGTGTGTGTGTGTGTGTGTGTGTGTGTGTGAGTGAGTGAGTGAGTGAGTGAGTGAGTGAGTGAGTGAGTGAGTGAGTGAGTGAGTGAGTGAGTGAGTGTGTGTGTGTGTGTGTGTGTGTGTGTGTGTGTGTGTGTGTGTGTGTGTGTGTGTGCGAGAGCAGGTAACTGTGTGTGTGTGTGTGTGTGTGTGTGTGTGTGTGTGTGTGTGTGTGTGTGTGTGTGTGTGTGAGCAAGTAGGTGAGTGAGGGAGCGAGTGAGTGAATGGGCGAGCGAGTAAGTGGGTGAATGCCTGTGTGAATGTGTTGCACGACAATCATTAATTTTTTTTTTATCCAAATCCAATTTACCGTCTCATCCAAGTTGAACTCTTTATTTGTCGCAACAGGAGAACTGGGTTTGTGCTTCATGAAATCCTTGAAGCTGCTGGATCTCTGCAGGCTGAGCTGTAGACACAAATGTGAATTGCATTGATTTCAAACCATGCAATCAACCAACCATTCAAATCATACAGTTATAATACAACAAGAAGCAAAGGGCTACTATACAGTAGATCAACTCCACAAACAAGTATTGTCACAAGACACACACAACACTGTAAGGAATCTTACCAACAAGTATTTTAAGCTTATATTGAGTATTCAAATCTTATTTTCAGAAAACAATAATAAAAATCTAAAACATCTACCAAGAGGGTGACAGAAGTTTAAATGGTTTCCAATCCAACTGAACTTGTTGGAAAGGGATTTCTGGAGTGACAAAGTGACAAAATCTACAAAAACTAGGCAGGATCTGCTTCAAGAAGATTTAGCTTATTTTGAAAGAAATACTTAAAATCTGATAAAATAAATAAATAAATAATTTTACCCCATTGGCAGATTTTTATTTCCCACTTGTTTGAGAAAAAAAAGGAAACTCAATGCTTTAAATTACTTCTTTGGATGGAGATTTGTTTTTTGTTTTGCAGTGAATATTCTATATTCAAAACAGTCCAGAGAAACACGTCAGTCTGTTGTTTGATGGTTCAGTGGAACTCAGCCTTCAGCAAAGCTAGCTAGGCTAGCTGCTGCTACACGTCCTCTATGCACCTCTCTTTTAGAGACGGCTAGCTGCTGCTACAGGTCCTCTATGTACCTCTCTTTTAGAGACGGCTAGCTGCTGCTACAGGTCCTCTACGTACCTCTCTTTTAGAGACGGCTAGCTGCTGCTACAGGTCCTCTATGTACCTCTCTTTTAGAGACGGCTAGCTGCTGCTACAGGTCCTCTATGTACCTCTCTTTTAGAGACGGCTATCTGCTGCTACACGTCCTCTACGTACCTCTCTTTTAGAGACGGCTATCTGCTGCTACAGGTCCTCTATGTACCTCTCTTTTAGAGACGGCTAGTTGCTGCTACAGGTCCTCTACGTACCTCTCTTTTAGAGACGGCTAGCTGCTGCTACACGTCCTCTATGTACCTCTCTTTTAGAGACGGCTAGCTGCTGCTACACATCCTCTACGTACCTCTCTTTTAGAGACGGCTAGCTGCTGCTACAGGTCCTCTATGTACCTCTCTTTTAGAGACGGCTAGCTGCTGCTACAGGTCCTCTATGTACCTCTCTTTTAGAGACGGCTAGCTGCTGCTACACATCCTCTACGTACCTCTCTTTTAGAGACGGCTAGCTGCTGCTACACGTCCTCTATGTACCTCTCTTTTAGAGACGGCTAGCTGCTGCTACACATCCTCTACGTACCTCTCTTTTAGAGACGGCTAGCTGCTGCTACACGTCCTCTATGTACCTCTCTTTTAGAGACGGCTAGCTGCTGCTACAGGTCCTCTATGTACCTCTCTTTTAGAGACGGCTAGCTGCTGCTACAGGTCCTCTATGCACCTCTCTTTTAGAGACGGCTAGCTGCTGCTACAGGTCCTCTACGTACCTCTCTTTTAGAGACGGCTAGCTGCTGCTACAGGTCCTCTACGTACCTCTCTTTTAGAGACGGCTAGCTGCTGCTACAGGTCCTCTATGTACCTCTCTTTTAGAGACGGCTAGCTGCTGCTACAGGTCCTCTATGTACCTCTCTTTTAGAGACGGCTAGCTGCTGCTACAGGTCCTCTATGTACCTCTCTTTTAGAGACGGCTAGCTGCTGCTACAGGTCCTCTACGTACCTCTCTTTTAGAGACGGCTAGCTGCTGCTACAGGTCCTCTATGTACCTCTCTTTTAGAGACGGCTAGCTGCTGCTACACGTCCTCTATGTACCTCTCTTTTAGAGACGGCTAGCTGCTGCTACAGGTCCTCTACGTACCTCTCTTTTAGAGACGGCTAGCTGCTGCTACACGTCCTCTATGTACCTCTCTTTTAGAGACGGCTAGCTGCTGCTACAGGTCCTCTATGTACCTCTCTTTTAGAGACGGCTAGCTGCTGCTACAGGTCCTCTATGTACCTCTCTTTTAGAGACGGCTAGCTGCTGCTACACGTCCACTACGTACCTCTCTTTTAGAGACGGCTAGCTGCTGCTACACGTCCTCTACGTACCTCTCTTTTAGAGACGGCTAGCTGCTGCTACACATCCTCTATGTACCTCTCTTTTAGAGACGGCTAGCTGCTGCTACACGTCCACTACGTACCTCTCTTTTAGAGACGGCTAGCTGCTGCTACAGGTCCACTACGTACCTCTCTTTTAGAGACGGCTAGCTGCTGCTACACGTCCTCTATGTACCTCTCTTTTAGAGACGGCTAGCTGCTGCTACACGTCCTCTACGTACCTCTCTTTTAGAGACGGCTAGCTGCTGCTACAGGTCCTCTACGTACCTCTCTTTTAGAGACAGCTAGCTGCTGCTACAGGTCCTCTATGTACCTCTCTTTTAGAGACGGCTAGCTGCTGCTACACGTCCTCTATGTACCTCTCTTTTAGAGACGGCTAGCTGCTGCTACACGTCCTCTATGTACCTCTCTTTTAGAGACGGATAGCTGCTGCTACACGTCCTCTACGTACCTCTCTTTTAGAGACGGCTAGCTGCTGCTACACATCCTCTACGTACCTCTCTTTTAGAGACGGCTAGCTGCTGCTACAGGTCCTCTATGTACCTCTCTTTTAGAGACGGCTAGCTGCTGCTACACGTCCTCTATGTATCTCTCTTTTAGAGACGGCTAGCTGCTGCTACAGGTCCTCTACGCACCTCTCTTTTAGAGACGGCTAGCTGCTGCTACAGGTCCTCTATGTACCTCTCTTTTAGAGACGGATAGCTGCTGCTACAGGTCCTCTACGTACCTCTCTTTTAGAGACGGCTAGCTGCTGCTACACGTCCTCTACGTACCTCTCTTTTAGAGACGGCTAGCTGCTGCTACAGGTCCTCTACGTACCTCTCTTTTAGAGACGGCTAGCTGGTGCTACAGGTCCTCTATGTACCTCTCTTTTAGAGACGGCTAGCTGCTGCTACACGTCCTCTACGTACCTCTCTTTTAGAGACGGATAGCTGCTGCTACAGGTCCTCTACGTACCTCTCTTTTAGAGACGGCTAGCTGCTGCTACACATCCTCTATGTACCTCTCTTTTAGAGACGGCTAGCTGCTGCTACAGGTCCTCTACGTACCTCTCTTTCTAGACAAATGAATACATGTAGGAGAACATCGTGCTAGCCGATTTGAGCTGTGTTGTTCAGAATACACAAGGACAAAGATGGCCTCTACAGGAGAGAACCTATTGCCACGCAGGTGTGCAGAAAGGTGTTGTTTTTCCCCCTCTGGATTTAAAACCTGAGATGGAATCAGAGATGTGGATAGGAATACAAGGTACTTTATTGTAATTATTCACCAGCTTCCCTGGCAGTTTCCATGGATCTGAATGTAATTTGTAGATGTGATTTCCACGCCAATAGGGGTTACAACACGTCACCTTATCTCAGCCCATCCTTCTTGATTCTTGTGAGAACCGACAGGAAGTGGGCACAGCTTGGGCAACTGTTGGCGGCTAATCGTTGCAGACATCCAGTCGGCCTATGTGGCTTGTGGTCGGTGTCTGAGGGGTATAACCACCAACACAGCCCAGGGAACAATGGGTCTCATTCTCCAAGGGCTTTCTCTTAGGGCCATTTGAGACCTTTTCGGGCAAGACATGAATATAGACAATATATTATAATATAATATTAATTATATTATGTTTTATTGGGACGGTTGGTGAATCCCAAAATCGTCCCGAAAAGGTCTCAAATGGCCCTAAGAGAAAGCCCTTTTTGTCGTAAGTCCTTGGTGAACGAGACCCAATGACTTTTAATATGTGGCGTCGTGCTGGAGGGGGATTATTGTTCTGCTACTGCTGTCATGCCTAAAGCCCACTAATCCTCCGATCCATCAAATCATCCGCCTATTGTCATTAGATAGACCATTGGCCTGTCCAATTATCCGTCTATGGTCATTATCATAGACCACAATAATGATAATGATGATGATGATGATGATGATGATGATGATGATAATGATGATGATGATGATGATGATAAATGGTGCATTTATATAACGCTTTTATCCAAAGCACTATACAATTTTTGTTCCTCACATTCACCCATTCGCTCACACATTCACACACTGATGGCGGAGGCGACCATGCAAGGTGCCAACCTGCTCAGCGGGAGTTAGGGGTTAAGTGTCTTGCTCAAGGACACTTCGACACGCTGCCCGGGAGGAGCGATAATCAAACCGGGAACCTTCTGATTCCCAGATGATAACTCTACCTCCTGAGCCACTGTCGCCCCACAATAATGATGATGATGATGATGATGATGATGATGATGAGGGAGAACCATGGTTGAGTTGTGAGGTGATGAAGCCGTGGATTAGACAGCGGAAGAAGAGATGCAGATGAGAGACCAGTGTGAAATGTAGGAGGACAGGCGTGACTCCAGCAGGCAGAGACACAGGAGCAAAGCCAAGGAGCCGTGAGGCCTATTCTGAGTCAGACGGCCTCTGTAGCGATGACTCCCTCCACCAGATTAGAGGAACTTGAGTTTTTATTTTTTTTGTGCCTGTTTTAAAAACGAAGCTTCTCTTTTTTGGGTGGTGCCGGAGTTGAACCACATACAGAGAAAGAACGACATGTTTTTATCTCCTATCACCTTAGCCACCGTAATCTCACTGTGCTCCAAGTTTCATTATCTCTCTCTCTCTCTCTCTCTCTCTATATTTTCTGTGTCACCGCAGAGGTTTGCAGTACACTAGCAGCACATCCTGTGAGAGAACATGCAGGTCGTGGTTGGTCTCCTTGCAAGCGTCAGAGCTTGAGTGGTTCAGCACAATAATGTACATGACGGTGTTGAACAGCGCTCTTCCCAACAGTGTGTTACATAGTACATCATCAAGACACACACACCTGTAATCTATCCTGTATGAGCCTAGCTCCCCTTCACACTAAACCCTCCAATACTACAACAACAACAACAACAACAACAACAACAACAACAACAACAACAACAACCCCCCGCCCCCCACTCACCTTTTTTTTCTGCCCCGGTTCCTTCTCTGAGGCGTTGGAGGATTTTCGCCTCAACATCTTGCCCCTGAGCAGCACCGAGATCTCTGGGGTCCAACAGCGAGGAGAAGGGCACTGACACAAGTGACACTCAGACAACACAGAGGAACATAGAAATGACTTCCTTCACAGCAGTGTTTAGAGACTGAGAGGAAGTCACATGGCCCCACGGGAACTACAGGCAAACCTTTTTTTTCTTCTATTGGTGCTCAGGTTTGGGTATTACAGACAGATCTCCTCATCAACAGGGTTATTTCCTTGCGTGCCGTAACCTTGTTGGGTCAATACCATCACTCACATGACACGGTTCAGCAGAATGTCATCCTAAACTTTGGTTTTGACAAACTACCCGATCATGAGTACCACTTGATAATGAAATTATAAAATTAATTTATTAAATTCTAATTGTATTCACTTTTTCGTGCTAATCTTTGAGTCATATAGGCCCAAAAGTAAAATAACTATTCTAGTGACACAGACACAGCCCAAATTGACTTTTTATGCTTTGATTTATAAAGAAAAAGCTGAAGGAGCTGTCTCATATTTTCCATATTTACCTTGTTCAATCAACAACAACAAAAGCCCTGTTACTGGAAGACGTGACTCATCAGGCAAGTAAGAACTGCTTATTGTAAAAGCATTTCACCACATGCTGTGCTGTCAAATCTGCAATAATTAAGCAAGAATAAACCCTTCCCTGCTGTATTCAAGCATCTCTCTTGCCATATCATATCTTTTAGATTTCAGCTGAATGTTGAGCAAAACTTTCTGGCAAACTGTTGGGCAACATTACTGGTGCAACAGTTTGTGTCTCACTGACTGGCCAGTGTGTAGAGGTCATGGCGCATCAGAGCACATTGGCTGGAGCTACTGTAGAAGAGGCTTTCTCTATCTAAGGGCAGGTCATCATTAGCTGGAGCTAGAAGGTGGTTTCTCTATCTAAGGGCAGGTCATCATTAACTGGAGCTGGAAAATGGTTTCTATATTTAACGGCGGGTCGTCATTGGCTAGAGCTGGAAAATGGTTTCTATATTTAACAGCGGGTCATTATTGGCTGGAGCTAGAAGATGGTTTCTATATTTACGGGCGGGTCATCTAGTGGTAGATCTCATTGGAAATTACGACATTTCTTTAAGGAAATGTGAACTGTGAAAGTGAAAGACATAAACATAAACATGACACATTTAGAAACTGAGGCAGTAGCTTCTGGGCAGCTGCAACACAGTCCCTGCAGAAGCTTCAGGAGCAGACAGACAGGCAGACAGACAGACAGACAGACAGACAGACAGACAGACAGACAGACAGACAGACAGACAGACAGACAGACAGACAGACAGACAGACAGACAGACAGACAGACAGACAGACAGACAGACAGACAGACAGACAGACAGACAGACAGCGAGGCAGAGAGAATAACAGACAGGCACAGACAGTCAGAGAGAATAACAGACAGACAGAAAGACATACATAAATAATAACAGACAGGCAGACATACAGACCTACAGAGAGAATAACAGACAGACAGACAGAGATAATATAAGACATAGACAGACATAAAGAATAACAGACATACAACGAGAATAACAGACAGACAGACACATACAGAGAGAATATCAGACAGAGACAGAGAGAATATCAGACAGATAGACAAACACAAAGAATAACAGACATACAGACAGACAGAGAGAATAACAGACGGACATACAGAGAGAACAACAGACAGATACAGACATAAAGAATAACAGACAGACATACATACAGACAGACAAAGAGAACAGAGAGAACAGGCAAACATACAGACAGAAAGAATAACAGACAAAGAGAACAACAGAGAAGAATCCAGAGAATGTCCAGAGAACAGAGAGAATAACAGACAGACAGATGGACAGAGAGAACAACAGACAGACAGACAGATAAAGAAAACAACAGACAGATAGAGAACAGAGAGAATAACAGACAGACGGAGAGAATAACAGACATATAGACAGAC
Organism: Notolepis coatsorum; assembly: GCF_963971535.1. NCBI lineage: Eukaryota > Metazoa > Chordata > Actinopteri > Aulopiformes > Paralepididae > Notolepis > Notolepis coatsorum. Next base: position 25,938,932 of record NC_140180.1, read on the forward strand.
ATAAAGAATAACAGACAGACAGAGATAATAACAGACGAACAGATGGACAGACAGACAGAGAGAACAGATGGACAGAGAGAACAACAGGCAAACATACAGACAGAAAGAATAACAGACAGACCGACAAAGAGAACAACAGACAGACAGACAGAGAGAGAGAGAGAGAGAGAGAGAGAGAGAGAGAGAGAGAGAGAGAGAGAGAGAGAGAGAGAGAGAGAGAGAGAGAGAGGAGAGAGAGAGAAAGAGAGAGAGAGAGAGAGAGAGAGAGAGAAACAGACAAATCAATATCCAAACAGATGGCAGATGCCCAACCCTGGATATGAAGAGGGACAATGGTTTCAGAGGCCAGTAATATTTAGACACCTATGCTGATGTGTCGCTACTGTAACACCCAAACGGCTTGAGTGACCAGTGAAGATATGTATGGCCACCTACTGTAGCCTTGCAGACAAGACAAGCAAAGTAGGCAGAACCCAGTAAAAAGAGACGAGCAAAGTAGTCCACAAGTAGTCTACCCTGTTATTTTGGTGTGGTGGCAAACCACACGATAAGAGGATGTCCTACTTTAGTTTCCCGTCGTTCTCTGTAGGAGGTTACCTTGTCTTTCTACAAAAACAACACGATTTCACTGGATGATTGTTGTAACCAAAGAGAACCATTGAATTCTCCACATAATACACAAGTCATGAGGACATAGCGGTTTTGATAGCCTACACTGTAAAAAATGTATGTTTTTTCACAGGAAATTCACTGTATTATTTATTTACAGATTACTTTTGTTTTTCTACTTTAAGTGTAAATGCCATAAAAATACAAAATATTAACCATTAAATAAAGGTTGTAATCTGTAAATGTATTTGATTTTACTGTAATTTGACAGTAAGTATTTGGCAACCATTGATGTCAGACTTTTTTTCTTACAGTGTATTCTACATATGAATATACAAATGTTTAACAGGTCATGTACTTTACAACGAGTGGAGGAAGTTTTGCTTACACAGGAACAATGATCTCATATTTCTGACGTCAATAGCCAGCAAAGTGTTCCTCTTTTCGAGGGCCACTTTACCACACAGCTCCAACCATGCAAACAGGATGTGGCTGAATATGCCATGTCCAAACATCTGTCTGTCTTCAGTTCAAACCTTCACATAACACCGGTAGCCTGTGCCACCATGCTCTTCTTCTCACGTATAAACTCGCTTTCAGTTGTAAGTGAAGTGCGTGTTAAACTAAAGCTTCCTGCGCGCGCAAGGATGGGGAGAAAGAAACAACAACAGCATAGGCAGCTCAAACAGAATGGTTGCCAGGCAACCGGGTTTCTGTTGGCACGAGATCTTCACATGTGGCAAGACCGATTGTAACTGCAGCTATGGTTAACAGTTGGTTAATATAGTTATTTATGTTTACAATTTATATGCTTATTTTGTATAATAGTAATAATACACTCAATTGCTTTCAATGTATTTCTTATTTGTTTTATATAAGATATATATTAGTGGCGCACTGTTTTCTATTTTATTTGTGCAATTACCACATCTCACGAGAGTTGACACACCTGGTATCCGGTGACGTGTTTCCGCCTTCTCTCTCTTGCGTTGGACCATGAACTTGAATGGTAATGGAATTACCTGGTGTTCTAATAAGTAAAAAACAATCCATCAAGCCAACGTATCAAGACAATCTTCCAAGAAACTGACAGAAGACATACTACAGTAACGCATCGATGTTCTCATGTACTGGCACGCAGCCAATAAGGTATTGATTGATGGAGATAATAATTGTGGTATATGTTTAGTGATGTTCCGACCATTGGTAATGAACTTGTGATAGTAATAGTATCTTTTGTATGCATTTGTACTCATACAGATTTTACGGTTTGGATGAGGTTGGATCAAGCTTCTTCATTAAAATCAGTCCAAGAAATCAACTTGTGTTTTGCGTCGTGCCGAGGATGTCACACCGATCCTCAAGAGCTATGCCAGAGGAGGAGGTTCTCATGTCAGTCCCTGAGAGATACTGCGCTTCCTTTTTATCGCGTGACAACGATGACCCCAATCATCTGGCGCTGTCGGACTACATTTTGTCTGTAGGGCCTTTTCGGGACACAACGCGACAACGGCACCACTGCGTTTTGAAAAATCGGATATTTTTTTGGCGCCAAACGAAGCACGGTGCACGACTCTCATGAGCAAAGTTCAATACAGTAGGTTGAACTTTGGTCGCTGCTCCGTCAATGTGCGGTGAACCCAGCGGTTATGTGTAAAATGGGCCATAAAAGGCTCTAGGTTAATTAGGATAATTGAAGCAGGGATTCAAAATGGCCTCTATCCCTCGAGGACACAATTATGATGGAGCCACAGAGTAACAGGTTGTAATTAGGGATGTCCGATATTATCAGCCGATATTGGCATTAAAATGTGATATCGGAAAATATCTGTATCGTTTAAAAAAAATAAAAATAAAGCAAGTAAGAACAAATTCAGATTTGATTTATTGTCAAAAGTATGCATAATGTTGTGTTAATTCCACAACAAGAGATATGTAATGTTAATTACCTGAAATTATTCCGTTTTTGGGGGGGGGGGGGGGGGACCCTGCATATATCGGTATCGGTTGATATCGGTATTGGAAATTAAGAGTTGGACAATATCGGTATATCGGTATCGGTAAAAAAGCCAATATCGAGCATCCCTAGTTGTAATGCTTGAGTAAATGGAATCAGTGGCTTTTTAAGAGTATTACTTTAATAAAATATAAATCATATTGCATTTGAATAGGCAAAGGCACCTTTCTGGGAGGGGGGGGCATACAAAATTCAAAACAGACACCAAAATGTACAGCAACAACAAAAAATACCATTTGCAAATATTTAACTCATACGAACGAAGCAAACATTTGCCCAGCAAACTAGAAGATGGACGAGCAAACGTGAAAATCCATTGCGTCTTTTAACCTGATTTAGTTTGACATTATTGTCAATGTAACTGCATAGGGTCTGATCCTGATGGACATTAGTGTGCAGCACTCCTCGCGAGAGAGACGGAGAGCGAGAAACAGACAGATGGAGTGACCGTGCTCCCATGCAACAATGAACCATAGTATCTACAGTAGTCCATAGTGTCATACACACTACAGAGAGTTACCACAGACATACTGTAGTGATTCACCATAGTATTTCGACAGTGGAATATCATAGACATTTAAGGTGGATCATTATAGGATTCCGGTGGTTTCATCATAGAAATACTACAGCATTACATTTAGTATGTAATGGACGCAGAAAAAATAGGAATACCATAGTTTTATGAGAGTTCATTTTCGTACACTCTTAAAGCAGACTTAAAGCAGTCACAATAACACAGGGGGTGTTGTCCTCGACTAAACACATGCAGGTGTGTTACCTGTGTGTTGAGAAACAACACAACATGTGCTAATACTGTAGCAACATGACTTCAAGTCAGGATGTTCCATTTTGTAACATGTCTGCATGTGTTTTTAAATAAAGGGATAGTTCAGATTTTTGGAACCCCAGTCCTATTCCTACTTACCGATGCTGATGCTGATTGGTAGAATCCTTTCTCAGCCATGCTTTTCCTCATACAAGCTCCGGGGGAATTAGCCCCAAAACAATGCAAAGTCAATGGGGTCGAGCTCCTGTCTGTACAAGTCTCATTGAAATGTACTCTACAGAGCACACAAAGTAGACCTCAGTGAGCTTCAGTCAGCTTGTTCAGACAGGAGCTCGACCCCATTGACTTTGCGCTGGTTCGTGACTAACTAACTATCCAGAGCAGGTGTGAGGAACGGCATGGATTGCGCCGAGAAAGCGCTCCTCCACCAATCGACATCGTCATCGTCTTCCCGTGTTATTTCGACACCTCTGTTTGAAGAGCGTACGGGAGTGTTATGAGAGCTCCTCTAGATGTTGTGGAGGAGTGCGGTGGCCAGGGCGGCGAGGGTCAGCGAGAGGGAGGAGACGGCCGCAGAGGAGCCGGCCGCCTGGAAGGGCTCCGTGTTTTTAAGCATCCACTGTTTCTCCACGGTCAGGCTCTGTCTGTCCAGCTCTGCCCCCATCACCTCGCGGATGGTGACATAGTAAGAGTCCAGCCAGTGGAGCTGGAGGGAGGGAGGGAGGGGCACTGTTAGTGAGTGACAAAAAGACAAATCGAAAACGTGCGCACACCTACAGACACAAACACAGACACACATACAGACACACCGGACAAAATGTCCTCACAACCCAAAATGTCCTCACATAAATTCTTATATACAATAAGAAATCTATTATAATATTTTTTTATAATCGATTTTAATGACAGAAAACTATTACAATTTTAAAAATGAATTATATATTGTAATGACAGAAATCTATAAAAAGAAAATCCGGGAGGTTATAATATCAATTCTCTGCTCATGTTTTGCCTGTCGATAATTATGCTCATTTTATGCCTATGTCTATTTTGTGTTTACATCACTGCTGTGAAGCACTTCACACTGGGCTGCAATTCTTGTATGAAAGCCAGGTGCTATACAAATAAAGTTTATTACTACATTATTAAAGGCGGTTTGTCAAGAGTGGGTTCTCACAAGTATAGTAACTATATAAACGCATGCACACACACACACACATGCATGCATGCACACACATACAACTCCTCTACTGTACACCAGTAATACAATATGACAGTTTTGATGAAGAGAGAACGCTACGTTACCACAGTATGACAGTATGACAACATATAGCACAAAAGTACAATATTTAAGTAAAGTTTTTGTTCAAGAGTCTTGTTTTCTCTTTAAACTGAACCTAAACGACAAAGCATTGTTTGGAAATGTTGCGAGCAGCAGATAAATGTATACGCTTGACGGAAGTTGTGTAAAAAAATATTTTATGAGGAAACCGACACTTTTCAACCAGAAACATTAAAGATACCCGTTAACCTCAGCACGCACGCACGCACGCTCGCACACACACAGACACACACAGACACACACACACACACACACACACACACACACACACACACACACACACACACACACACATACGCCCACCCCCCCCCCTTCATGAATGTGACAGTAAATGGAGCCTCGGGTGGTAGAGTCAGTCAGTCAGTCAGTCAGTCATATTTTCTCACTATTTTGATATGATGATCATGCTACTTCCTTCAAATAAACTCAGTTCCTAGACTGTGAAAGGGGAAATTGCCAGTAATTTCTTCTTGTAAAAGAAATGTCTCAAATTTAAATGCATGAGATTATTCCTTACCTGCTGAGGGCTAAGGAGAGAGGTGTCAATCAGCTTTCTGTCGTAGGGGACGAGTGACACGGTGTCAAAGGTCAGGTAGTTATTACCGTACTGGGAGGAAAAGAGAACGCATGGCATCAGTCCTCTCATCAGTTCTCTCATTCACCACCGGTATTGTTAAATAATTGTTTTGTGATTTGGTTTGGTTTGTTTGTTTTCATTAAGATCCCCATTAGCTTTTGCATAGCAGCAGCTATTCTGCCTGGGGTCCAATCATTTACATGGTGACAACACAAAGAATATACGTTCACACTCATCACAATATATTGACAAAACACATTAGAAAACAATAAATAATACACTTAAACAAAACAAACACACTGCAATTAGACAAGAGGTATCTACCTTTGTGGTGACAGGTACAATCACAGCAACGTCTTCGATGCGGATCCCAAAATCATTTTCCTTGTAATATCCTGGCTCTGAGGGGAGACATGTAGTCATGTTTCACTCTTACTCCTACCCCTTTGTTAGATCACAAAGTACATTTGACTCTATTAGAGTACATTTAACGCTGTTTGCATTTGGGCCCAGAGTAAAATGTATGATTATAGAGTCAAATACTGATGTGTCGTCATGGAAACATAAAATAGAGGAAATCTGTTATCTTTTCTGTGAATTGATTGGATCATGAGACCATAATAGAATAATGAATGACATAATGGATAATTCATTATTCAAGGTGGATGGATCCAGTGTTGTAGTCGAGTCACTAAATCTCGAGTCAGAGTCGAGTCTCAACTCTCAAGTCCCCACACAGTAAATTTCGCAGAGTAAATTTTACTCAGTACTCTGCGAAACTTACTGTGCGGTGTTCGAGTCAGAGTCACCAAGGAAGAGCCCAAGTCAAGTCAAAGTCAAAGTCAAGTCATCAAGGTTGAGTCCGCTCCACTCTGGCAATCAAAGATCTGACATACAAATAAAAAAAGGTCTACATTAAACATAAATGACACAGCGGTCACCATTTCAAAGGGAGTTTATTTATCTGCCAGTGGGTCTTGGACTTCCTGACGGGCAGACCCCAGGTGGTAAGAGCAGGCAACTGCACCTCCTCATCTATCACGCTCAACATAGGGGCCTCCCAGGGCTGTGTTCTGAGCCCCCTCCTCTACTCCCTGTACACACATGACTGCGTGGCACAGCGGAACAACAACACAATCATCAAATTTGCTGATGACACAGTAGTGGTGGGCCTGATCTCTGCCAACGACGAGAGGGCCTACCTGGAAGAGGTAGAGAATCTGTCACAGTGGTGTCAGGAGAACTGCCTCTCCCTGAACGTCAGCAAAACAAAAGAGATGATTGTGGACTTCAGGAGGTCGGGGGTCAAGGACTACAGCCCCCTCAGCATCGACGGGGCACCGGTTGAGAGAGTGAACAGTTTCAAGTACCTCAGAGCCCACATATCCGAGGACTTGACATGGACCACACACATTGACAGTGTTGTGAAGAAGGCACGACAACGCCTCTACTTCCTCAGGCGCCTAAGGAAGTTCCAAGTCAGTCAGAAGATCCTTAGGAACTTCTACTCATGTACAATAGAGCATCCTGACTGGCAACATCACCTCCTGGTTTGGGAATAGCACTGCACAAGACCGTAGCAGACTACAAAGAGTGACACGTTCAGCCGAACGCACAATTGGAGGGGGGCTTCCCACCCTCCAGAACATTTACAACAAGCGGTGCAGGGGGAAGGCGAAGAGAATCATCAAGGACTCCAGCCAGCCGAACAACTGCCTCTTTGAACTGCTGCGGTCAGGCAAGCGATACCGGAGTCTTAAGGCGAGCACAGAAAGACTCAGAAGAAGCTTCTATCCCCAGGCCATCAGGCTGCTCAACGAACAATAAACACTATGCAACAACCATCAAATGCACACAGCACACACACCCACACGCACACACTCACTTAAACAAACAACACACTGCAGCACCCACACTCCACACTTTAGATCACACAAACACACTTTATATTTATTGATAAAGGATTTGCACTACAACTCGTACACCTACTGTAAATTGTACCTAAATTGTACCTCATCCCATTTCTGCTTTGCACTATATAGTATTGTATATTAGTACACTGCATAGTATATTGTTATATGGTAACTCAGTTACGTCTATTCTGCATCGAACATTGTACATATGTCTATACTGAACACTGTGACCTCATTTTTTACTTCTAATTTACATGCTATACTATGTTATTTTATTTCATACTTATCTTGTCTTGCACAGTCTCTGGAGCGTAACAGTAAGAAGCATTTTGTATAAAAGTATTCTGTACTTCTGTATGACAACTATTAAAGAAACTTGAACTTGAAACTTGAAACTTTACTTTGTGACACAATAGCCTACAACAACATGGATGGAGCAGACCTTACCTATAGAGGTGAACATTCCCTCCCTGAATGGAATATTGTTGCTCTGAAAGCCAACTGGCCCTGAGGGGAAAGACCACAGAGACCGTATTACAGGATTACAATGTAGTCAAAATCTGGAAGGATAAAAAAAAAAATATATATATATATATATATATATATATATGTGCTCTTAAATGGAATTCATACAGTTGTATTTCCACAATATTTGATAGATGAGTCCAGATTGAGTGAGTCAAAACAACAGCCAAGATTCTAATCAGTGATGTCATCCAGTGATGCTTTACGGGGGTTGTCGTGTTGATGAATGGGAGATTAGGTTTATGGATACAGTAGGCGTTACACAAGGATATGAATGCCTTTTCTGACTGAGCAAGGTGGCTCGATGTCCAAGTTTATATTTCCCCTCAAATTATTTCCCCTTTAGAATGGAAGAAAAAGTTAAGAAAGGGGTTGGAAACAGTCCCAGATCAAAGAAAAAGGGGCCCTTCACCAAAAACACTATGCTGATTTATGTTGCAAATAATCTCACACACATCCAAAAACTCTAAACAGTTTGCACACATTCATTTAGTTTGACAGTTATTGAGAGTAAATAAGTTTGAATATGGTCACCAGTGATCATGAATCTTTTGTTGTGTGAAGCTCAATGAAATTATAAGGTACAGTAGCAGTCCCTATAAGACATGGTATTGCTATTTTTTTCATCTATACCATTTCATGGAGCTGTAATTAACACAACACCTTGAATCGAGAGCTCAGTCATTCAACTTGAGAATAAAAAAGAAATCCTCCAATTCCATGTTTGATTTTCAGTGGTGAGGCTATCCTCGTGTGGTTTGAGGATTAGACCATTATTCCCCAATCATCTGTGATTCCACAAATTAACCTCCCATACACTGCGTAGGGAACAGCCCCAGAATGACATGATGACCCCAGTCTTGGCTTTAGAAGAGAGTGGCAAAGGTTTTACAAAGCACCATTTTCTCTCTCCATAATAACATTGCAGGGTTCACAAAACCTGTATGAACAATAAATCACGAATTTCCCCAAAGGGATCAATAAAGGAACATCTTATCTTATCCTAAAGATGTCTTACACTCGTGAACCCCAAAGTAGTTTCCTACGCCGTGACCCGTCCCGTGGCCATAGTTCAGGCCCACCTCCCACAGCGCCCGGCGAGCCAGCATCTCCATGTTTGCGCCTGTTGATGAACAAAAGCCGCGCTGTAGACGGTGAAACGTCCATTCCTCTTTGAAACAGAACTAATAATGACAAGTGGAGAAATTACGCCCTCTGGTGGTGAGAGTAGACGGAAGAGGGTTTCTTACACCAGCTGGAGGCCTCTGGCCTACACCATTATCATCTTGCACACTCACCCCTTGTCCCTGAGGGAAAGATAGTTCGAGATATCTCAATGTTTCCCATGAGCACTCGAGTGAAGGCCTCCTAATGACAGAGAAGTACAGTAGATCAATTAAAAGGGAATGGATTTACTGGAATTAAAGTCATATTTTGGATTTTCACTTTTTACATGAAACGTTATGGTTTGCCTGTTTGCTTTCTAACCTGAAGTTGAAGGAACTCATACAAATACTTTTTACAGACCAATTTGTGTTTCGTAAGGAAATGTATTACTTTTGCATAATGTCTGAAAATGCTCCAAACAAATTTCACACTATAGGTGTTTGGTCCTTTGTGGTGATGCAATTCTATACTCGTGCCAGTAATCCAAAAATGAATACAATAAGTGTTATTTTGAATAAGATATCAGAAGTTATACCTTTTGCAGAGCTGTGGGGGTCCCCCAGTGAACTGTCCGTGTGATGTCAGTGGTGCCGTCACTGAGGGCAAGGATAGGAAGATTCAGACTCATTTCAGAAAAAGCTGATGACTGAAGACTAAACTATAGAGTAGAGGTTTGACCGGAGTCGGACACAACATGAGCCTGATCAGCCTGGACCCAGCCCAGCGCTGCACCACAGCAACATTCTGATCAGCCTGGACCCAGCCCAGCGCTGCACCACAGCACCACAGCATCACTCGGTGAACCTGGACTCGTCTTAGGTATTGTTTGAAAACCAATACATCCTCAACTGGTGCTCTGTTCTCACAACCTGCCTCTGAAAGCCACCAACCAGGGGGACTGTTCTCACCGACCTGCCTCTGGAAGCCACCAACCAGGGGGACTGTTCTCACTAACCTGCCTCTGGAAGCCACCAACCAGGGGGACTGTTCTCACTAACCTGCCTCTGGAAGCCACCAACCAGGGGGACTGTTCTCACCGACCTGCCTCTGAAAGCCACCAACCAGGGGGACTGTTCTCACAACCTGCCTCTGGAAGCCACCAACCAGGGGGACTGTTCTCACAACCTGCCTCTGGAAGCCACCAACCAGGGGGACTGTTCTCACTAACCTGCCTCTGAAAGCCACCAACCAGGGGGACTGTTCTCACTAACCTGCCTCTGAAGCCACCAACCAGGGGGACTGTTCTCACTAATCTGCCTCTGGAAGCCACCAACCAGGGGGACTGTTCTCACTAACCTGCCTCTGAAAGCCACCAACCAGGGGGACTGTTCTCACTAACCTGCCTCTGGAAGCCACCAACCAGGGGGACTGTTCTCACCAACCTGCCTCTGGAAGCCACCAACCAAGGGGACTGTTCTCACTAACCTGCCTCTGAAAGCCACCAACCAAGGGGACTGTTCTCACTAACCTGCCTCTGGAAGCCACCAACCAAGGGGACTGTTCTCACTAATCTGCCTCTGGAAGCCAGCAACCAGGGGGACTGTTCTCACCGACCTGCCTCTGGAAGCCACCAACCAGGGGGACTGTTCTCACTAACCTGCCTCTGGAAGCCACCAACCAGGGGGACTGTTCTCACTAACCTGCCTCTGGAAGCCACCAACCAGGGGGACTGTTCTCACCGACCTGCCTCTGGAAGCCACCAACCAGGGGGACTGTTCACACCAACCTGCCTCTGGAAGCCACCAACCAGGGGGACTGTTCTCACCAACCTGCCTCTGGAAGCCACCAACCAGGGGGACTGTTCTCACCGACCTGCCTCTGGAAGCCACCAACCAGGGGGACTGTTCTCACTAATCTGCCTCTGAAAGCCACCAACTAGGGGGACGGCCTGTCAGTTCAAACATGGCTGCACCACACTGCTTAGTATAAGTGCATTTTATTCATTTTATTATTGTACTTAACGTTTAGCCATGGAAACCGCTACAAAGAGCTCTCCTAGCCAGGGAATGTCTCTCTTCTTTATTCGCCAGCTGTCCCTGGATCATCACGATTTCGATGCCGCAATGTGATTCAGTCTGGGTAGTACCGACCATTCGGAACACCCAAGATTGAGAACAAGAGGCACTGTCTCTTTTATACTCCCTCTGTACTGTACAATTAAAAGCCAATTCAATCTGGGCTGAGGGGAGGCAAATAGAACTTCTGGGTCAGGGTGGGTCCAATGACTTTAAACCGACTACATTATATTTACTCACAGGTACTGGCCACCAGAGTCCACCAGGTACATCTCTTCCACTCTCAGCTTCCTGCTGGTGTCATTGGTAGGGCTGGAAACACGTCACAACAAAACAACACTACCAACGTTATACCTCAGTGATACTTCACTTTAGATGTATAGGGGATTCAACGAGAATAAAGAATGATGTAGTCTTTAAGATCAGAGAAGGAGATATTAGCTTACCTATAATGTGCCAGAGCAGCATTTGGTCCACTAGCAGAGATTGTCTCAAAGCTTGGGCCTCTGTTGTCCTTCTGTTTACTAGAACACAGGACACACCACTGTGTCATAGATGTGAAGCAAGGTGCCATGCGTGAGAGAGTGAGTGAGTGAGTGAGTGAGTGAGTGAGTGAGTGAGTGAGTGAGTGAGTGAGTGAGTGAGTGAGTGAGTGAGTGAGTGAGTGTGTGTGTGTGAGTCAGTGACTGAGTGACTGACCTACTGATTGGTTGATTGACTGACTGACTGACTGAATGAATGAGTGACAGAATGAGTTCATGACATTGCTGTTGCATGAGGCGCTTTGCATCTAAAACGTGTGTGTGTGTGTGTGTGTGTATGTGTCTGTGAGTGTATGTGTGTGTATATGTGCGTGTACGTACATTATGTGTTTGTGTATGTGTGTCCTTACCTGCGACACTCATTGACATAATGTGCTGCAGTCAGCTCTGTTTCCCTGCCCTCTGGGACAGCTGTCTCCAGCCACATCAGGAACTGCATGACTGCGACTGCATCCCTGATCTGCACACAGACACAAGGACACACACTGACTACACACGATCTGCACACAGACACAAGGACACACACTGACTACACATGATCTGCACACAGACACAAGGACACACACTGACTACACATGATCTGCACACAGACACAAGGACACACACTGACTACACATGATCTGCACACAGACACAAGGACACACACTGACTACACATGATCTGCACACAGACAGAAGGACACACACTGACTACACATGATCTGCACACACACTGACTACACATGATCTGCACACAGACAGAAGGACACACACTGACAGTAGGCTACACAGCCTACACAGTACCAAAATAAACTATAGTGAAGCCTGTAGTACTCCATAGTATGTATAAGGCAAAACCACAGGAATACTATAGTAATTCACCTGAAAATTTCTATAATGCTCCACTATAGAAATACTATACTACTAATACTATACTGCTACTACTAAATCTATAATGTGTATGACAAAAACACAGGAATACATACCATCAATCACTATAGTATTTCTGTGGTAAATCTATAATGTGTATGAGAAAAACACAGGAATATCATCAATCACTATAGTATTTCTGTGGTAAATCTATAGTGTGTATGAGAAAAACACAGATACCATCAATCACTATAGTATTTCTGTGGTAAATCAGTGTGTATGAAAAGGGAAAAAAGCATTATTTTAGAACAATTTTACCATTCTATGTTGTCAGTAATATACCAGTGAATTCTAATATGAAAGAAAGATTATGACATGTATGACAGATTCTGAGATATGACTGACCCCCCCTTCAAAAAGAGATAGGGTCTTGTTAGTCTTGTTAGTTCCAATTATCAACATGGCAGCAGAGTGAACCGACTTCTCTTTAGACTTTGGTTTAAACCATGAAAATATTTTTTTGCCCGACAGCAGCGATATTGACTATTGAAAAAAACACACGCAACGTGTTTTGAATACAGATGACATCACGGAAAGGATCACATGGTTATATAAATGTATCAAGGGCTCATTCAAGTGTAAAAAGCATCAATGAAAACATAGGCAATATGCCTCTACTCATACAAGCCCCAGTATATGAGAGAGTAGGGAACAATTGAAGGGCTGACAGCCGGCTGGATCAGAAGAAGACTGAAGACACTGGCGTCTGGCTGGTGAACTTTATGGCTTCATCAGATAGCAACTCAATAGACTGGAAATGCCAAGACTATAAAAGGCAATTGAAAGTGTTTTCTATGTAAATGTCCATACCTGTGTATGTGTGTGTGTGTGTGTGTGTGTGTGTGTGTGTGTGTGTGTGTGTGTGTGTGTGTGTGTGTGTGTGTGTGTGTGTGTGTGTGTGCGTGCGTGTGTGTGTGTGTGCATGCGTGTGTGCATGCGTGTGTGTTGCAGATAATGGATAGCCAGGCTGTCTATATCCAAAGATGTCATAAAAGCATGTTTCTTTTTTTATCAAAAAGAAAATGTAGACAGTTAGTCTCTTTGAGACTGAGATCTCTTTTTCAAGAGAGATCTGTGTAGAATAGAGATAGATAGATAGATAGATAGATAGATAGATAGATAGATAGATAGATAGATAGATAGATAGATAGATAGATAGATAGATAGATAGATAGATAGATAGATAGATAGATAGATAGATAAAGTTCAGTCATCATCAATCAATCATCAATCATAGTCAACACTATAAATTATTATGTGATGCCGCAGTAACTGTACTATGCCCTGGTCTAAACCCTGATTGCTGTGGTCGCAAAATGTTATAAGCATCCAGGAAGGACCATAACTGAGAATGAACATGATTCTAGGACTTTGGCTAAGCAGCATAACTTTGATATTGGACAATAATTATTTAAGTCACTGGAATCACAACCATTATGTAATGGAACAACTTGAAAAGCTTTCCACATGTTTTGTTATGGTTTGACACCGACCCCAAACGCACGACACAAGAGAGTAGGAATTCAGAGTTGCCAAAAACAAGGGCTTGTTTAATGAGACTAAATAATGAGCACAGAATAGGCAAGTCAAACAAGACAGGTACACAAGCAAGGGGGAAAATGTTCTGCTGCTCTGCAGCTTCTCCCGTGGTGGTAGTAGGGGGTAGCAGATGCTGACGTCTGAGCCGCTCTGCAGACTTCTCTCGGCAGAATCTCCGAAGTGTTGCGGGACCGAGAGAGAGAGAGAGGGAGCGAGTCAACAAGGGTGCAGGTGGAACGAGCAGGAGAACAGGAGAGGTGACTTGTACCCAAATACAAAAGTTATCCAAGTGAACTAATCTTCGTGTAAATACACACAGTGAGCAAAGTTCCAAAACACAATCCCAAGTGAATATCTTCGTGTAAATACACACAGTGAGCACTGTTCCAAAACACAATCCCAAGTGAATATCTTCGGTGCAAAAATAGACACTGAGAGTGAAGTCCAAAAAACAATCCAATGTGAATAATATCTTCGGTGTGAAACAACACACAGTGGGAGATGTAAAGTCCCAAAATATTATCCCAGTGAGAACAACAAAAAGGCGATCGCTGGGTGAGTGACTGTCTGATAAAAAAGGTGGTAATCTTCAGTGTTATAGAAACACACGAAAACGGAATTTGATCAAGACAGCCAGTAAAAAACTCACCCAGACGTAGTGCGTAATGGTGCTGGAACAGCAGCGGAGCGAGCGCGTCGCCACGGGGGAAAAGGTGTCCAAGAGGAAGGCTTCTTGGAATATCCTGGAGGTAAAGCACAGAGAGCAAACAGCAGCAGCAGCAGGAACGGAGAATGCAAACAGAGAAATATCAAAACGATCCAACAAACTTGAGTGGGGAAACGGGGTATAAATAATACGGGGATGCTTGATTGACAAGCAGTGACAGCTGGGGGATGTGATTGAAAAGCGTGTGGACAGGAGAGAACCAATCAACGACGTCTCTGGGAAGAAGCGTGTGAATAGGGGAATGAAATGATTAACAGAAAACTTAAAGGGACAGAGCGAGTGGGAGAGCAGCGGACCAATCATCACAGTACTTCAAGAAGCCCGTGGTGGGGAAAGAGCCAAACCTTACAGTACCCCCCCCTCCACGGGAGCCACCCGGCGACCCACACGGCCCCGGCCTGCCCGGACGGGACCCAAGGAAGCCGGCGATCAGGGGCACCGGAGAGGGGGACAAAGACAGAGGCCCGGAGAGGGGGACCGGAGACGTGGACAGAGGACCGGCGAGGGAGGCCGGAGACGGGGACTGGGACCCGACAGTGGAGGCCGGGCACAGGGACAGAGAACCGGCGAGGAGGGCCGGATACGGGGACTGGGGCCCGACAGCGGAGGCCGGGCACGGGGACAGAGGACCGGCGAGGGAGGCCGGAGACGGGGACTGGGACCCGGTGAGGGGGCTGGACGGCACCTGAAGACACCGGGCACGACAGGAGGAGCTCCACCCCTTGATGGCACCGGAGGACCAGGCGATGTGGGGCTCGTGCAGCGCGAGCCAGGGCCTGCCCAGGACCACAGGGACAAGAGGAGAGCTGGTGACGAAAAACTGGAGCCTCTCAACGTGGTCACCAGCAACGGTGAGAAGGACTGGACAGGTGCGTTGAGTGACGTCAGCCAGGCGGCGATGATCCATTGCGAAGACCTCCAAGGGCCTCTCGAGGTCCTCAAGTGGAATGTTGGCCCGGGTGGCAAACCCAACGTCCATGAAACTCCCCTCAGCACCAGAGTCCATGAGTGCACCCACCGTCGCCCGCTGGTCCGCCCAGGCTAGGGTGACGTCCGCCAGACGGTTGGGTGGTGCACGGGTGGGGGAACAGGAAAGACGGCTCACCAGGATCTCCCGGGGTCTTGGCGAGCCTGGTCCTCTTGGCCGGGCACGGCAATTGGAGACACGGTGTCCACCCCGGCCACAGTAGAGGCAACGGCCGGAGAAGAGCCTGGACTCCCGTTCGGCCGGGCTAAGGCGGTTGCGTCCCAGCTGCATGGGTTCCTCCTCGGTCACGGCTTGGGAGGGAACAAACCCACCAGTCACGGAGGGGGCAGGGCGGTCAGCACTGTAGAGGCGGCCGCCGGGAAAGGGAGCCCCTGAGCGGCGGTCGATGGCACAGTCGTAAGGCCGGCGAGGCGGAAAGACCTGAGCCCTGGACTCACTGAAAACCTCCTCGAGGTTGTGGTACTCGGGGGGTACGTCTGGGGTACAGAAAACCTCCTCGAGGTCGTGGTCCTCGGGGGGTACGTCTGGGGTAAAGAAAATCTCCTCGAGGTCGTGGTCCTCGGGGGGTACGTCTGGGGTACTGAAATCCTCCTCGAGGTCGTGGTCCTCGGGGGGTGCGTCTGGGGGTCCCCGTCGGGCTCCCTCACGTCTTCTCTCCTGGAGGCGTCCGTCGATGCGGATGGCGAGGCTGAACAGGTCCTCGAGGGAATCAGGTTCCTCCCGGGTCGCGAGCTGGTCCCTGACTGCGTCACTGAGCCCACTCATGAAGGTTAGGCGAAGTGCTGGGTCGTTCCATCCACTCTCCACCGCCGCCAGTCGAAACTCCAGGACGTAGTCAGTTACCCTGCCGCTCCCCTGTCGGAAGGTCCCCAACCGGGCTCCAGGGTCCAGACCTCGGGCTGGATGGTGGAACACTCTGCGGAGCTCCGCCACGAAGTCTGGATAGGAAAAAACAAAATCTGCCTCCATTGCCCAGGAGGAAGTGACCCACTGGGCAGCATGGCCTGAAAGCAAGTTCGTCATATAGGCCACTTGGGACCCTCTAGCAGAAAAACGGCTTGGTTGATGACGGAAAACCAACTCACATTGCATGATGAATGTGGCACACTCCTCGGGATTGCCGTCGAACAGCCGTGGGACGGAGAGACGGGGTTCCCGAGGTGCGGGATCTGCTGGGACTGCGGGGAATGCTCCTGAAGGATGTGAGGGAAGTAAAGCATTAACGGTGTCGCTCAGCGAGTGAAGCTGAGCGAGAATACCCGACTGTTGTCCTGCCAGAGCGGTCAGGGACCCTTGAATAAGCAGGACCTGCTCTCGGAGTCCCTGTACAGCAGCTGCAGCCGCATCCAGCTGTAGGCTGTGTTCCTTGGCTGACTCTAACTGGACTGCCGCTGCTGTGCTGACTCTCTTGCGGGCGCAGACCGCGCAGGCCAGTACGAACCCCTTGACGTCGTTCCTCATGGTGGGCCACCAGAATCGACAAGCCAGGAAGGAGAACGTGCGATGAACGCCCGGGTGGCAGGCGAACCGGCTGGTATGGCCCCACTGGAGGACCCGGGACCGGACTGAGTTGGGGACAAAGAGACGATTAACCGGTACATTGCCTGGAGCGTGATGGAAGCGTAGGGCACGCCTTACCACCCCCTCGATGCCCAAGGTGACTACTCTCTCTGTGTCGGCTGGGGTCGTCATATTGGTTGGATCGTAATGTTATGGTTTGACACCGACCCCAAACGCACGACACAAGAGAGTAGGAATTCAGAGTTGCCAAAAACAAGGGCTTGTTTAATGAGACTAAATAATGAGCACAGAATAGGCAAGTCAAACAAGACAGGTACACAAGCAAGGGGGAAAATGTTCTGCTGCTCTGCAGCTTCTCCCGTGGTGGTAGTAGGGGGTAGCAGATGCTGACGTCTGAGCCGCTCTGCAGACTTCTCTCGGCAGAATCTCCGAAGTGTTGCGGGACCGAGAGAGAGAGAGAGGGAGCGAGTCAACAAGGGTGCAGGTGGAACGAGCAGGAGAACAGGAGAGGTGACTTGTACCCAAATACAAAAGTTATCCAAGTGAACTAATCTTCGTGTAAATACACACAGTGAGCAAAGTTCCAAAACACAATCCCAAGTGAATATCTTCGTGTAAATACACACAGTGAGCACTGTTCCAAAACACAATCCCAAGTGAATATCTTCGGTGCAAAAATAGACACTGAGAGTGAAGTCCAAAAAACAATCCAATGTGAATAATATCTTCGGTGTGAAACAACACACAGTGGGAGATGTAAAGTCCCAAAATATTATCCCAGTGAGAACAACAAAAAGGCGATCGCTGGGTGAGTGACTGTCTGATTAAAAAGGTGGTAATCTTCAGTGTTATAGAAACACACGAAAACGGAATTTGATCAAGACAGCCAGTAAAAAACTCACCCAGACGTAGTGCGTAATGGTGCTGGAACAGCAGCGGAGCGAGCGCGTCGCCACGGGGAAAAGGTGTCCAAGAGGAAGGCTTCTTGGAATATCCTGGAGGTAAAGCACAGAGAGCAAACAGCAGCAGCAGCAGGAACGGAGAATGCAAACAGAGAAATATCAAAACGATCCAACAAACTTGAGTGGGGAAACGGGGTATAAATAATACGGGGATGCTTGATTGACAAGCAGTGACAGCTGGGGGATGTGATTGAAAAGCGTGTGGACAGGAGAGAACCAATCAACGACGTCTCTGGGAAGAAGCGTGTGAATAGGGGAATGAAATGATTAACAGAAAACTTAAAGGGACAGAGCGAGTGGGAGAGCAGCGGACCAATCATCACAGTACTTCAAGAAGCCCGTGGTGGGGAAAGAGCCAAACCTTACATGTTTGGGATTTGACCAGAGCACTAAGATGCAGGAGGAAAGGACCAAGATCATCCTCACCCTCTGACTTCTTGGTGTTTAAGCCTATAAGTGCATTATAGACTTCACTGTAACTTACAGGTCTAAAAATATGTTGTCAGAATGGTGAGAATTGGATGAGTTCTATGCTACAGAACTAGGAGTATATATAGTTTACTGAAACCGTGTCAACAGGCATCAAATACATTGCCAGAGAATCACACATATCTGTTTTATAAAAAATTAAGACATTTAACATTTCCATCACCAATCTGAGCAGGTAGAGAGGTGGTAGGCTTTTATTTTTTATAATTTTTTACGATTTCATGACTTTCCAAAAGCTGGTTGCATCTCCATGGGAGCTTGCAAGGGAGGAAAAGTAATAATACGATTGAGCTTTTCTGATCTCTTCTGCAATTGCCTGTGTGTGTGTGTGTGTGTGTGCTTCTGCATGATTGTGTGTGCAGACGACATACATACATGAGCATCTCTTAAGATCCGCTGTTCAGTCTCGTCCTTCACTGCTTTAGTGACCAACACAGGAGAGTAGGCGCTGGTCAGTAGCTTGTCCTAATAGAGACAAAACAAACATTATGTTTTGGAATAAAAGCACCCAATGCTTTATTTATCCTATAAATACAAGAACATCAAAGTCAAAGTCAAAGTCAAAGTCATGTTTATTGTAAATTTCCCATGGGACATGGAAGCACGAAATACAGTAGGCCTACTCAGGTCTCGGTTATAGCCATTAAATACTAAAATAACTAGATAAATACTAAAACAAATACTGATCCTCATGATAAACATGCAAACTGATTCAATAAAAAAACGAATCATTCAAATAAAAACTAGTCTAATTCAATAAAACTGATTTAATTCAATAAAACAAATTTAATTCACTGATTGAGAGAGAAGTATCATAGGTGCCATAAAGTGCTAAGGTGCAGTGTGCAGAGGCATGGCAGTAATGAACTGTGATGAACAGTTCAGTAGTCTCACAGCATCCGGGAAGAAGCAATTTTTCAGTCTGGTGGTTCTTGCCCGGATGCTGCGCAGCCTGCTGCCTGATTTTAGGGGAATAACACAGAATTTTAGCACTCAAATTAGTTTTGCCCGTTTCGACAGTTCAGTTTGACTACCAAAGCAAATTAGCCAGGCAGATAAGAGAGAAATTGTTCATTTGTGGCTACAAGCATCAAATCTGGTGTGAAGGTTCTCTTGGGTGTATTTTGCTGAAAATTAAAATGTTAGCCACTTGAAAATCCAACATGGCCACCATTTATCAAGATGGCCACCACCAACAATACGATATAATTTATTTTTTATTGATCTTTTCCCCCCTCCTTTTTCCTCCGATTTTCTCCCATCCCAATGTTAGTCGTTATGCCAATTCCCAATCCCCTTCCTGGTCGCTGCGCACTTACCCCCCACAGTCGGTCTGGGAGAGTGGAGGCTACCACGTGCTTCCTCCGACACACGTCTAGCCAATCAACCGCTTCTTTTCACCTGGCAGCGCGGACTCTCACTGAGAGGGTGTAACGTGTGGAAGGATCACACTACCCCCCTTAGATCCTATCTGCGCTGAGCAGGCGCCCCGACCGAACTGTAGGAGTCGCTGTTTACAACGACCCGGACCCACCCCGCCAGCTTCTCCCACCCTCTAATACAGCCAATTGTATTAGTGTGAACGGCCAGCCAAGCTGGTGACAACGCCGGAGCTGTGAGCTGGATTCTAATATACGATATAATTTTATATTTATATTAAGTATGGCATGTTCTACCTCAATTTGCAGCTCTGACTCTCAGGAATACATTTACCGCTTGAGTTTTAACTCAACCAAGCACATATGATGCACATTGGAGTTCAGCAAATGGTTGGAGAATTTGTGTTTGATTTGCTATTTTACAGTCAAAATGAACTTTGTCTTTGACTGATTCAGATGTGTCACTGATATACACCACTAGTCAAATGGCTTAGTTGGGTCAACATTGGCATACTTATATATATTTTTATATATATTTTGGAAATGGAAAATCTTTCTACGATAGAATTTCGTTGGGAAATGAGATGAACATGTTCTAGCAATGTTTCCATGGTGAAAAAGGTCTATTTCAACACACACATTGCAAAAATATGCCTTGCCTATCAAATTCTACGACAGAAAGGATATTTTGGTATCTTGAAAAATGGCAACCATGTTGGATTTTCAAGTGGCTAAACATGTTATTTTTCAGCAAAGTAGAACCTTTATGCCAAATGTATGTGAATGATTCTGCCAAATCCTGCAGTCATCTGCTTAGCTAAATTTGGATGTGATGTCACATAGTGTATAAGATGATATGTGTGAGGCCTGTTTGATTTTTAAAAATGTGTTAATGAACAACATGTTTTGGCATTCTGACTATTTAGAATGATGTTCCAATCTGTCCCTTTCCATACCTTTACCTTGATAATGAAATACTGATTGGATATTAGCTTCACAGACGTACAGTACCACCAGGGGTCAATGATAGTCCCTATTGTACCTGTGGTTTGATGAGCTCGTACAGAGCGTAGTTCGTGTATTCTGTGCCAACCCACACTTTCACTTTAGGCTTTTCTACATAGTTTATCAGGTGGCCTCTGACACTTTCATAGCTGGACAACTGGACACAGAGGCTCTGGTTACAGGAGGCATTGAGGTAGTTCTTCAACTCCCCTGTTACTCTCTCTCTGTGCACAAAGAGCCTGAGAGAGAAATGAATATAGAGAGATATATACAGAGAGAGAGAGAGACGTATAGAGAGAGATATATACAGAGGGAGAGAGAGAGACATAGTGAGACAGATAGAGAGAGAGATAGATATACAGAGAGAGAGAGCGAGAGAGAGACATATATATAGAGAGAAAGGTAGAGAGAGACAGAGAGAGATAGAGAGAGAGAGACAGAGAGAGATAGAGACATATATAGAGAGAGAGAAAGATAGAGAGAGACAGATAGAGAGAGATAGACAGAGAAAGAGAGAGAAAGAGAGAGATCGAGAGAGACAGCGATAAACAGAGAAAGAGAGAGGTAGCTCAGAAAACGAGAGACAGAGAAAGACAGAGAGAGACAGAGAGAGGAAGACAGAAAGAGACAGGATGTTCAAGAGAAACAGAGAGGCAGAAAGAAAGGATGTAAGTGTTAGGATGTAACAAAAGAGAAGCAGAGAATAAATGATAAAGAATCTGATAAACCACACCATTTAGTCAACAACACCTCAATGAATGCATGAATGAATGAATGAATGAATGAATGAATGAATGAATGAATGAATGAATGAATGAATGAATGCATGAATGAATGAATGAATGAATGAATGAATGAATGAATGAATGAAGGAATGAATGAATGAATGAATGAATGAATGAATGAATACTTGCCAAATCTGATCCAGGGTCAGCAGTGTGTATGAATAGAAGAAGGGGTTGTATGGGATGTCATTGCCACGTAGGTTAAACAGCCCTGAAACAGAAGGAACAGCTTCAGCAGCGGCCCATACGCTCATTCATAGCATCATGACTAGATGAGCCTTGAAGCAGCACTGTCTCCCTGCTGGACTGCATGTGTCTGCTGTCCGTGACTCTGTGTGTTCCTGCCATTAAAGAGAGACAAGCTGAAAAGGCAGCCACTGCTGTGTGAGGCTGACAGCTGGTTAGCTGAAGAATTAACTTGTCACATTAGCAGGGTTAGGAATGTCATTTAGAAAATCTATTATGGATAATAATAATAATTGTGTATATATATATATCATATAATCAGAACACAATCCACTGAATCGTGAATCACAATGAATCATGTTTGTACTTCTTACAGGCCGTCTCATCCAGCGCTGACAACAAGAGGGCTGTGGGCTTATAAGGATTGTCCCTCATCTGACCGCGTATGTCCTCCACCTTCTCCTGCCAGGTCCTCTCTGTGGACACACACACACACATTACAGCTTTACGATCTTCTCCGTATACCGGCTCCTACCATGCTAAAAAGGAACCAACAAGTCAGATACTGAGATAGAGAAACAGCAGGCCTCTACAGACATCTATCTTATCAGCCCTGCCTTCCACTGCCTCGGAGTTATTGCCTGCAGTCATAAAAATATGAACTGGCTGTTTATGGTCGTGTTTGTGATTTGCTTATTGCTCTCTGTCCAGTTTGCAGGTAATTATTATCATCCAGATAAGAGGCATTATACTGCATAGTTGGGACACTGGCACACGCACACGCAAGCGTATACGTACAAACACACATACACACTGAGTGTCCCGCCCCCCTCACCAAGCACACACACACACACCTATGACTCGGTCTGGCAGACGCACAAGGTTGTCCGGGGGGACGGGAAGTCTGTCCGTCCACACGGTGTCCACCAGGTTTTCAGGGATGGACCGTAACACGCGATTGGCCGGTGCCAGGTAGTCGCTGAAGTCCATCTGCGTTTCTAAATGGAGGAAATTGCAGTCAATTACACACTGGACCGAATCAATCATGAGTAAAGAGTCTGTATTGCAGCTCAAGGCTACATCAATACTTCTCCATCTACTTGGGTGAACACTTTATTGATCCTAAAGTGGGCTGACAGTGTACTGGTCCGGGCTGCCTTACTCAGGGAGAAGAGGAAGGGGTCGAAGCCGATCACGTGGCCCTCTGGAACCTCAGCAATCAGCCACTCCGTCACACTACTGGTAGACACTGTGAAGAATCACACACGTGGCACACTGTAGTCCAGCTCAGCGACAAAGTACATCACTGTGTTTAGAGAATAGCACTGTCAAGGTCAAGGTCAGATGAATTTATATAGCACATTTAATCAAATGTATAAATTAATCATTTAATCAATTAAAAAGGTTGACTAAAGTGCTGCACAATACATAGTAGGAACTTAATGTAAAATATACAAAACTAATACAAATATGGAGGGTGCACAATTTACACCAACAGAAATAGTACTGCAAACAGTACTACACATATAACAATACAAATACAACTGAAAAATACAATATCAAATGCACAGTCAAAATAGACGCACGGATGTAAGGCTCAACCTGAATGAAAAGCCAGTTAGAAGAGGTGAGTCTTTAACAAAGACTTAAAAATTGCAAGGATAAACCGTTCCACAGCTTGGGGGCAGCCAACCTAGACCTCTAGCTGGTGTGTGAACATGGAGTTCAACTAGGTACCAAGGGGCCGGACCATTTAAAATCTTAAAAACAAACATCAGGATCTTAAAATGTATCCTGAAACAGGGACAGGGAGCTTTCTTGTCCCGGTTACAAGGCGAGCAGCAGCATTTTGCACTAGCTGTAGGCGTCGTAGAGAGAGCTGGTCTAGGCCCACATACAAAGAGTTACAGCAGTCAAGCCTAGACATAATGAAGTCATGCATGACCCTCTCCACATCCTTTGGAGAGAGATAGAGCTTTATTTTGGCAAGGAGCCTTAACTGAAAGAAGGCACCTTTGATAACAGAGCTGATTTGTTTATCAAATTTAAAGCCACTATCAAAAGTGACACCAAGGCTTTTAGTATAAGAAGGTTTTTTGAAAGCAAGGGGGCCCAGAACAGTCATTCCCGATGTCCAAACACAATGCTCCCTGTCTTATTGTCATTTAGATTGAGGAAATGTAGGTCCATCCAAATCTTTATGTCATTTATGTCGTGCCTGGATTAATGACTGGGCATACTGGGCAAATACCCCAGGGCCCCAGACAACCAGGGGCCCCAGACCACCAGGGGCCCCAGACAACCAGGGGCCCCAGACCACCAGGGGCCTCAGACCACCAGGGGCCTCAGACCACCAGGGGCCTCAGACCACCAGGGGCCCCAGACCACTAGGGGCCTCAGACCACCAGGGGCCCCAGACCACCAAAGACACAGAGAGCCCCAGGATTCTTGTGTATATTCATTTCACAAATTTCAAGTGGAATATGTGCCTGGTCCCCAATGGTCCCTTGAGGACCTGGTCCCCAATGGCATAATCTGGCCGTTGTGTCTGTACATTACAGGCACAATAGATCAATTCCTTGTTCTAATGCTATGATTTACTGTAGTACATTTGTATCAATGTGTATTATGAACTACAATATATCATAATTGCATTGACATACAGTAAGACGCTTTGAGTGTAGATATTACACCTGCAGCCATCCAACCCTTTAAACGTCTCTCACGCTCGCATTTTAGCGCATTTAGTTTACCTTGTCACGACGTGTGAATATAGATAGCGACGCAATCGTACCGTCTTTCTCCAGCTCCCAGTTGCAGTCCATCTGTCTCTCTGCCTGAACCCAGTAGCGGCTGTCTGTCCACAGGACAGCTTTGTCCTGGGTAACCACGGCAGTGCCTGGGGAAGCAGCAGAACAGGTGGTGGTGATGGTGGTGGTGGGGGGGGGGGGGGGGGGGGGGGGTGCATTCAATTACAATGACTGGCAAATGTCAGAGTTGACTTATCACAGGTTGACATGTCCGATTAATAAGCCGGGGGGGGGGGGGGGGGGGGTGATGATGTTTTAAGATGCGGAAAGCACAACAGCACAGCAGTTCTCTGTAGATATAGAATATTCATTGGGCGGTCATAAAACATGCTATATTAACAATAATAATTATTAGTAATTAATTAGAGTACCCAAAGTTGCTTTACGCACGCACGTACACACACACACACACACACACACACACACACACACACACACACACACACACACACACACACACATACACACACACACGCGCACACACACACACACACAATAAAGCAATTGACTAAATACAGAAGAGAGTAAAGAAATATCAACAATAAAATGAAAAGGATTTAAAGTTTGTGATGGAGGGAGGATGATGATGATCAAGTGAAAGCGAGCTTGAAGAGGCGGGTCTTGAGGGCCTGTTTGAAGGAGGGGAGGGGGGTTGATTGACGGATGTGGATGAGGAGGGAGGCTGTTCCAGAGGGAGGGTGCGGCGGCTGAAAAGGCCCTGTCGCCCCCCAGGTCCGGAGTTCGGTCCTCGGGACTGTCAAGCAGTTTGTGTCCGCGGACCTGAGGTGACGGGTGTGACGGGTGTGACGGGGGAGGAGGTCAGTCTACACCACTGACACTGTGAGGGCCAGTCTACACCACTAACACTGTGAGGGCCAGTCTACACCACTAACACTGTGAGGGCCAGTCTACACCACTAACACTGTGAGGGCCAGTCTACACCACTAACACTGTGAGGGCCAGTCTAACACTGTGAGGGCCAGTCTACACCACTAACACTGTGAGGGCCAGTCTACACCACTAACACTGTGAGGGCCAGTCTACACCACTAACACTGTGAGGGCCAGTCTACACCACTAACACTGTGAGGGCCAGTCTACACCACTAACACTGTGAGGGCCAGTCTAACACTGTGAGGGCCAGTCTACACCACTAACACTGTGAGGGCCAGTCTACACCACTAACACTGTGAGGGCCAGTCTACACCACTAACACTGTGAGGGCCAGTCTACACCACTAACACTGTGAGGGCCAGTCTACACCACTAACACTGTGAGGGCCAGTCTACACCACTAACACTGTGAGGGCCAGTCTACACCACTAACACTGTGAGGGTCAGTCTACACCACTAACACTGTGAGGGCCAGTCTACACCACTAACACTGTGAGGGCCAGTCTACACCACTAACACTGTGAGGGCCAGTCTACACCACTAACACTGTGAGGGCCAGTCTACACCACTAACACTGTGAGGGCCAGTCTACACCACTAACACTGTGAGGGCCAGTCTACACCACTAACACTGTGAGGGCCAGTCTACACCACTAACACTGTGAGGGCCAGTCTACACCACTAACACTGTGAGGGCCAGTCTACACCACTAACACTGTGAGGGCCAGTCTACACCACTAACACTGTGAGGGCCAGTCTAACACTGTGAGGGCCAGTCTACACCACTAACACTGTGAGGGCCAGTCTAACACTGTGAGGGCCAGTCTACACCACTAACACTGTGAGGGCCAGTCTACACCACTAACACTGTGAGGGCCAGTCTACACCACTAACACTGTGAGGGCCAGTCTACACCACTAACACGTTTTGGACAATTCAAGTTAGTATAAGACAAACACAATTCAAGTGTTGGACATAGTGATTTTAGTTGGAATTTAACCACAACACAGGGGAATGGTTTCACTCATCTATTCTCGTCACCATCGCAGCGCTGCCTTGAAATAGACCTCATCATCACCAATCTCTACGTGGGAACTCCCTGATTCACCAATCATGAGTCACTCTCCAATGACTCAGCGAGTGAGGGAGCGCTGATGAGCAACAGAACCAGATGCTGTGAATAATTCTGATAAAAACGTAGAGGAATGAACACGGGGGGGGGGGGTAGAGCGGTTGAATTGCTCAGTGAAAGATGATTGAGTCATGGGGGAAGGAGGAGGAGGAGGAGGAGTGAGAAGACGGGTACCTGCGGAGCCGGTGAAGCCGGACATGAAGGCCACTCTAGCGTCTCGCGGTGCAATGTACTCACTCTGCCAGAGACAGAAATTGGTTCAACACCAGACAAATGCACACACAACACAACGCAGTTGAATTTCCACATACACACACACGCACACGCACACGCACACACACACACACACACACACACACACACACACACACACACACACACACACACACACACACACACACACACACACACACACAAGAAACAGGCACAAGCACCCCAGACTAATCAACGATGCTAGAGTTGTACCAGGTGGGCGTCAGTGCCAGGGATAATGTAGGCAGAGATATTTCGGAGGCGCATGGTTTCCCTCAAGGCCTGCAGCCGGTGGGTGGTGTTGACTGCCGTGTTCGGGAGATACTGCAACACAACAAACAGTCTTCAGATTTAATTAGAACCTAAAGATCTGCTGGCTCATCCCTTTGCATATCTCCCACTGTAATCATTAACCCTAGCACCAGATGTCAGTAAACAAAAAAAATATATATTGTCTGTATATGTGAAACTATGCAGCTGTTATTGACGGGGCTTTGTTCGTATTGTTAAACAATTCATTGTGTAGATCGCAGTGCTTCCATTCACATGTGTGGCTGACGACATGAGCGTACCGGTGGGATCGCAGAGCAGTTCCTCTCAGCTCTCTCTTGCGCGAGAGCAGCAAATATGTTTCCTGAAATGGAAGTGACACAGGACAACACTTGGACTGAGTTGAGTCGTTGTCAGCACATTTTCAGATCAAAGTTTGAGTTGTATCACATGTTGGGTAAACCGCCTTGTATTATGTCTCCTACCTCCCCTCCCCCCTCCCCCATGTTGCTATGATGCCTGAATTTCCCCCAAGGGGATCAATAAAGGAATATCTTATCTTATCTGACATTGTGACTAGCAGAGGTACAGTAGCTTTGGAATGTTCCCTCAATCAGCAGAGGGCACCAGAATCGTCTGTCAAAGTGAAGTGCACTGAACAAGCTCTGAGCAGAGAGATCAAACACAGCAGCTTCGCAGAGTTTGGATAAAGACCTTGCAGTTGACAGACGACGTAGACTCTCAATATTTTCCTTCTTCCTTAAGAACCTAACTTTCCTTGCGATTTCTGCATTTTTCTTAGTGAGGTGCTCACTGATTTTATTAAATTCTTTTTTAACGTTTGAGCCCTTTAGATTCCTCCCCTACCTAAGCAGCTCCGCTTTGTGCTTCCTGTTAGCAAACCTCACAATTACAGTAGACCGGATGCCTTGTTGGCAGTGTGTGACATGCCTCAATATATTCTTTATGTCAATATCAACATCAAACACAGCAGCTACGCAGAGAATAGAATATCTCACAAACACAATCCAGCTAATTCACATCACTTCATGTACAGTCATCTCTCTCTAGGTATTTAGATTATAATTAGATTAGATTCAAATGTATTGCTGTTGTACAGAACATCGAAAAGAAGTTGGTATCTAACCAACTTGTGAGTGCATAACAATATACATTGTAACAAGAGATTATACAAGATATATTGTATAACAAAGCTACTGAGCAAATCTAATGTACAGTATTAGTTTGTACAGTGATACACAATGGTATTGCAGTAAGCCATAATACTAGCCAGTGGTATAACTAATAAGAGTAGGTATGGGATATACACAGCCATGGTCCAGAGTTCAGTGAGACGACAGCTGAGAGGAAGAAGCTGTTCCTGAGCCTGCTTGTCCTGGAATGGAGCAGTGTACCGGTGTTCACCACCCTCTGCAGTGTTTTCCCAGCTGAGGCAGTGCTTTCTATGGCACACCAGTAGATGTTAACCAGAATTTGAGGAGACAGGAGGACGAGACGCCGATGAGCCTTCTTGACCATGGTGACAGAACGTTTCTTGGTTCCCAAACTGTGGTGCGCGCACCCCTTGTGGTGCGCGAGCACCCTCTAGGTGGTGCGTGACATGAAAAGGCTAATGGTGGTAAAAAAAAGAAAAAAAAATTACAATAAAATTTCATACAAATCTTAGTCAAACCTTTAGTATTATGGATATTAAACATGCTGGCAGAGTACATGCATCCATGTTGTCGTGAACATTTTAATTAAATAAAGAAATTCCCTATCCATAGTCGCTGTGGGAAGAGATCAAATAAAAAATAAAATCTGTGCACAGAGACCAGCAACAATTTTTTCTAACAGAAACCCATTGGGGGGTGGTGCGTCAGCTAGGTCGGGAGGTGACAGGGGGTGCACGGCCAAAAAAGTTTGGGAACCGCTACACTGGGGTCTGTTTGTTAGGGAGTCAAGTATCCAGTTGCAGACGAAGTGGTTGATTTCAATGTCCTTGGTTTCAACGAGGTCACCAAGTTTGGAGATGGTGTTGAATGCTTAGCTGACGTTGATGATCAGCATCACATGGGTATTGCTGTCATCCAGGTGGGAGAGGGCGGAATGTAGCGCTGAGGAGATGGCGTCCTCCGCGCTCCTGTTCTCACGGTAGGCAAATTGGTGTTTATCCAGTGAGGGTGAAAGGCCAGATTTGAGATGAGCCACGGACCAGCCTCGCGAAACACTTCGCGATGAAGGAGGTGAGTGCAACCAAGTCATTAAGGTTTGCTGCAGAGAAGTGCTTCAGCATAATTGAATCCTGTTTGTGTTTTGTGCGCAGTCAAAAAACAAAGACAAGCCGTTGAGTGGAACTATCTTATTTCTTCACTGCCAGATTTTATGCAAAGAAATCCCAGTGAATAACATTATGGGAACAACAGATGGCAGTTTCTTATGTCCCCTGTATGAGCAATGGGCCAAGTTTATCAAGCAACACACAAGACTCTTCTATACTATAGAGCATTTTCAAACACACCTCAACTGCAAGCTCTTGCATGCAGTTTCCTTTTCGCTTGGCATTTCAGCCTCTTTCAATGCTTTGTCTTTCAAATCCGTCACATTAATTATCCATGTAATTATGTAAAAAAGTTAAAGTTTTACCTGACAGAGCTGCCAGGGATGCAGCGAAGAACCAGCCATAGGAGGGCATGTTGACACCACCAGCCTGCCACGAGCAGATCCACAGACAGACTGCCACGGGCAGATCCACAGACAGACTCCCCACGAGCAGATCCACAGACAGACTGCCACGAGCAGATCCACAGACAGACTGCCACGAGCAGATCCACAGACGAGCAGATCCACAGACAGACTGGCAACAAAGCAGGTGCTCCTACGTGTATGCAGTGAGAGTATGAATGTGTCTCCTCTCTCTCTCTCTCTCTCTCTCTCTCTCTCTCTCTATATATATGTCTCTCTCTCTCCCTCTCTCTCTCTCTCTCTCTCTCTCTCCGACACTATACACACTATCTCTAGTCAAAGCGGCTCTCTGATAGTCTGATAGCAGTCATGTGCAGTCACTGGTTTAAGAGGAGGATCTTGGGCGGAGAATGATCTCTTTGCTCTCTATGACCACCTAGTAATTTCCACACACACACACACACAGACACACACACAGACACACACACAGACACACACACACACACACACACACACACACACACACACACACACACACACACACACACACACACACACACACACACACACACACACACACACACACACACACACACACACACACACACACACACACACACACACACACACACACACACACACACACACTCTGTGTGTCTTGTGTTGGCCCTCTCGTACGTAGCAGTTTGGTGATTCATCTGTGCATAGGAGACTGGACTTCAGCAGAGGGTCTCTTGCAGGGGTGTACAGTACTTGAGTAATTGTACTTCGTTACAATACTTAAGTACTGTTTTGGGGGATTTACTCTGGTATTATTACTGTATACTGTATACTTGTACTTTTACTCAATTATATTTCAGAGAAAAAAAACATTTTACTCCTTACATTTAAGTACAAATCTTGCAGGTCCAACTATTTTAATCAGTATATTTGTTTCTCTGGCCGAACTAACGTTAACGTTAACTTATTAATCCTGCGGCCGCCGTTTATTTAAAAACAGCCAATCAAAGCGGCTAGGTGGCGCAGTGGGCAAGGCGCTCGCCACCAACGCAGGAGATGCTGGGTTCGAGCCCAGAGTTTTGCTCTCTGATTGGCCAGGTCATGTGACATGTGCGCCAATCGTGGGACAGCAAGTTCTGCGCCTATTTCCGGGTCTAACAGCCTGCAAACTACCTGGCGTTCTATCGCCATGCTCTAAGACAAACTCTAACCTTAACCAACTTCGAAAGAGTGCCTAAGCTTAACCGTCGAAAGAAGGGCAGGCGTTCTATCGCCATGCTCTAAGACAAACTCTAACCTTAACCAACTTCGAAAGAGCGCCTAAGCTTAACCAGTGTAGACACTTGCGGTCCCACGATTGGGCGTACATGTCACATGACCAGAAATGACCTGGCCAATCAGAGACGCGGAAACAAACATTTGTTGTCAAAAGTATTCAGGCGTCCCTCCCACGCAGACCCTCGCCGCTGAGAGATCGCACTGTGCAGGTGAAAAGATGCGACGGCTGCCTCCTCGAGTACCGGAGGGGACACGTGATGCAAGGCTTCGTCCACATTGCAGCCGGCTTGTGGGAGGCATGGCCAACAGCGTTCAAGACAGGGGAGGGTAGAATTGGACAATACGAAATTGGGGACAAAAAATAATAATAATAATAATAATAATAATAATAATAATAATAATAATAATAATAATAATAATAATAATAATAATAATAATAATAATAATAATAATAATAATAATAATAATAATAATAATAATAATAATAATAATATTATTAAGGAAGGAAGTTCCAAGTCAGCCAGAAGATCCTTAAGAACTTCTACTCATGTACAATAGAGAGCATCTTGACTGGCAACATCACCTCCTGGTTTGGGAATAGCACTGCACAAGACCGAAGCAGACTACAAAGAGTGACACGTTCAGCCGAACGCACAATTGGAGGGGGGCTCCCCACCCTCCAGAACATTTACAACAAGCGTTGCAAGGGCAAGGCTAAGAGAATCATTAAAGACTCCAGTCACCCGAACAACTGCCTCTTTGAACTGCTGCTGCTGCGGATGCTGCTGCATCCCCTTAACAATTGTATGTATTGAGCTGTACTGTACTGTACCCATTCTGCAATCTGTTAATAAAGTTTTCAATCAATTCAATCAAGGCAAGCGATACCGGAGTCTCAAGGCGAGCACAGAAAGACTCAGAAGAAGCTTCTATCCCCAGGCCATCAGGCTGCTAAACGAACAATGAACACTACACAACAACAACCACCAAACGCACATAGCACACACATCCACACGCACACACTCACTTTAAACAAACACACTGTAGCACCCACTCCACACACTTTATAGCACACACCCACTTTAAACAAACACACTGTAGCACCCACTCCCCACACTTTATATTTATTGATGAAGGATTGCACTACAACTCGTACACCTTACTGTAAATTGTACCTAAATTGTACCTCATCCCATTTCTGCTTTGCACTATATAGTACTGTACATTAGTACACTGCATAGTATTGTATATTATATGGTAACTCAGAACATTGTACATATGTCTATACCGAACACTGTGACCTAATTTTCTTCTTCTAAATTACATGCTATACTATGTTATTTGATACTATCTTGTCTAGCACAGTCTCTGGAGCGTAACAGTAAGAAGCATTTTGTATGAAAGTATTCTGTACTTCTGTATGACAACTATTAAAGAAACTTGAAACTAATACTCAGCTTTTTGTGTTTTTTTCACAGAATGAGGTGTGCTGGAGATGTTACTGCCCTCACAGAGACGACACAGGTCAACTCAAGACAGGACATGAGTGACAATGAAAGAGGTCTGATTTATGTTTTTGGACTAAAGTGAGCATCATGGAATGTGTGCAGCTTTACAATCATGTCATTAACTGAATAATATCCCTCTCTCCTCATTCACCTCTCTCCTCATTCACCTCCCTCTCATCCCTCTCCCCTTATCCATCACCCCTCTCTCCTCCCCTCTTACTCCAGATGAGGAGTGCCGGCCTGTGGGCACCAGGCTCCCCCAATGGAAGGTGGACATTACTAGAAAGCTAAACAGAATGCTTAAATAGGAATGTTAGGGTGTTAGGGTGTGTTTGTGTGCGTAGGGGGGGGGGGGGGGGCGTGGCTATTCTTCAGTAAAAACAATAGCATCATTGATTGCACCGCTCGCTCATTCAGTCAGTATATAGCAAAACAAGTCTCTCTGGTACGTTATGCAGGATTTGCACAATGCTGATTCCATGGAGTTTCTGCAGATCTTGCTGTTTCCTGTGTTGACAGAGTCAGCTGTGGAGCGACAATAATATGTTCAGGACGACAAGGTTTCTCTCTTTAGCCTTTGGCGTGGTTTATTATCACATTGCACCCAACAGTACACATGAGACCTTCTCCTTATGAAAGCGACGGAGGAAGAGAGAGAGGGGGAGGTGACATCTCCTTTTATACCTCTTACCTGGCGTCAGCTTCAATAGATACGCCTATAGCGCCCTCTTGTGGAAACAGTTAGACAGTTACATGCAATCATACATAACATCTAACTTCAACATCCTGGCTCTCCTTCTGGTTCTGGACAGACACACTGCTCGGTCTGCTCCCGATTTCTCTGGTGAGTGTGTTTTGACATTTGTAATTGCTTAACACAATGGGGACGAACAACGGAGATCTCCGTGTTTCGATTCCACCCGTTGTGGACAGAAGCACGTTGTTATTGCTTTTATTCCATATTAACCCTTTAATCGCCAAGGACGACTTTAGACGTCATTGCTCGCAATGCTTAATCTGCCAATGACGTCGTACAGCGTCTTTGAGATCAATATTTCAAAAATCTGTCATGGCAATCATATTTCACCCACGGAGACTTGAGACTTGCTGTTGATCTCCTCTCAACTCTCCAATGGTTCAAGACCGCCATCTGGTGGCCGATCGGCGAATCGCCAAAACCGGAAGTGAGTGGCCGGAAGTGGTGCTCACCCATATTTTGTCCGGCCACTCGCTATTGCGCGCGGGACTCGAGCTTGATACACTGGATAGCGATCCGTTGCCAATAACTCGTTAAACAACATGATTTGGACGTATATAGTATTATACAACCTGGAAATGGATCGCATATATCAACATCCCATAATAGCGATCTTTCTGCTCCACGCTGATCACCCAACGCTACGAGGAAGCCGTGGTGAGTTTCAGCGTGTTTGATTATTATTATCCATATAAACTGCTCTGATCTATATATCGCCCATACTACATAAATGATTTAACGTCGGCCACGGACTTATAACCCCCCCCCCCCCCCCCCCCTCCGGTCACCAGCAGATGATGAGGCATGACGTTTAGGACCTTGTACAATTGACATTTTTTATCTGACGTCAATCGGTATCAAACTACATTTGATGATCTGATATATGTATTTATGGCTATAACTCACGTTCTGCAGAATGCTGCAGAAAAAGATAAAAACATATTTATACTTTAGACCGTATTTTAGTATGAATATGTGAATGAAAAAGTAGAACGTTGCTACATTCTAAACAATAGATACTTGACGTTGAATGGGCCATAGTAATGTCAATTTAGCAATACAATTTAAAAAGTTATAGCCCTGCAAAGAAGGGGAACATCTCCATAAACAAATAGAGCTGGCAGAGGATGGTATAAGGATGGATATAAGCGTGGCAGAGAAAGGGTTAATAACCTATTCAAGGTCGCCGAGCGGCACTGCAGATTTACCCTACTCTATGAATTCGAGAAGGTGCAATAATAATAATGCAGTGTGCCCTGTGGCTGAACGGATCAGTCTTTTTTTTTTTACTTTCAATGGAGATTTCAGTTAGCAGGATTCTAGATGTGCAGCATGTAGCTTGGATTACGTTTTGCATCGCAGATTTCACCATGCAATAAGGGGATTTATCATCAGCCAATGGACATATCGATCTACCAGATGGCGATCGATAACGGGGAAATGCTCGGGGGGATCCCACCGGACCACGGTAAGATCTTTTTCATGTAAAGTACATCCCGATCGGGCCTTGTTTTGATAGCCATCCAGGCGTTTGGCCTATGAGGCTAATGAGGCTAACACGGTTATTGGTAATCAATAATCAGAAACGACGTCCCCCGCCCCCCTTTCTTGCATACATGCATGAGGATCGTGCCGATCATATGCAGTTTGAGTTTTAACTGGAGCGTATCTATAACCGAAATGCCAATGGATTTAACGTTATTAGCTATTAGCCCATTATCTCGGCTTCCAGGAAATATACTAGACCAAATCCGGTATAATGCTTATATTTACGGCGCTATAAAATGAGAACGTATTGATGAAAAAAATTATTCTTTAAGCCATTTTGAAGGGACGGTTTATGGTCTCAATTCACAATGAGGACAATATACAGGATTCTAGGGGAACTATTTTACTATTTCTTTCACTATTTGGGCACTTTTACACAATTCCTGTGAGTCTATGGAACACCTCTGTAATATATATATTTTTTTTATTCATTGTTTTGTATTTCTAATCAAGTCCTCAAAAACAGCATTTTTCTACCTCAAGATCTCGAGCCGTTTTGAGCCTGGGCTCCAACCACTGTGTGCAGCTCATCTTGTACCTCGCCATTATCATGCAGCGGTGTCTCTCTGACATCACAAATCATCACATTTTCAGATGACTCAGTTCAGTGAGGGTGAATATTGTGAGAGGAGAATTGGAAGAATGCGCCAATATGAGAATTAGAGACATAGATCATATTAATATAAGTTCACATAGCTAGGAAACAATGCTAAACACTCAAAAAGGCCATTTATAAGATAGTTCCCCTTTAATAGGACTAGTTGTTAAAGATCCCTAAATATTCAGCACAACAATTGAATGAGGTTGGAGTGGGGTGGAATTTGGCAATGATCACGTGATGATCACCAGTACGACACATCTTCAGTTGTGTTCCCCGACCTCATTGGGTGTTTCGGCCATTTATCACAATACACCCTCTGCCGAGGTTGGCCCACCACAGGCTGATCAGGCCTGGGTGTGTGTCGCACGGTGGCACCACGTGTTCATTTAGCAGCCCATGATGCGTCTCTACGTTTCAGCCACAACCAGTGACTGCTCCGTTCTGCTGCAGTGGCAAGTTCTTTGATTGCCTTTTGTTGGGCCTGTCCTCTGATCCCTACTTCCTTCAGGAGCCTTGTGGTGGAACTGGCTACAAAGCCTCTGCAGCCCACCTCCACTGGCCACAATATACCAATATAACAATATACATCTAACCAGAGTGCAAGACAAGTAAAGTGCAATAACAATATACATCTAACTAGAGTAGTGCAAGACAACAGTAAAGTGCAATAACAAATCTAACCAGAGTGCAAGACAAGTAAAGTGCATTAACAGTATACATCTAACCAGAGTGCAAGACAACAGTAAAGTGCAATAACAATATACATCTAACCAGAGTGCAAGACAACAGTAAAGTGCATTAACTATATACATCTAACCAGAGTGCAAGACAACAGTAAAGTGCAATAACAATATACATCTAACCAGAGTGCAAGACAAGTAAAGTGCAATAACAATATACATCTAACCAGAGTGCAAAGTGCATTAACTATACATCTAACCAGAGTGCAAGGTAACAGTAAAGTGCAATAACAATATACATCTAACCAGAGTGCAAAGTGCATTAACTATACATCTAACCAGAGTGCAAGGTAACAGTAAAGTGCAATAACAATATACATCTAACCAGAGTAGTGCAAGACAACAGTAAAGTGCAATAACAATATACATCTAACCAGAGTGCAAGACAACAGTAAAGTGCATTAACTATATACATCTAACCAGAGTGCAAGACAAAAGTAAAGTGCATTAACTATATACATCTAACCAGAGTGCAAGACAACAGTAAAGTGCATTAACTATATACATCTAACCAGAGTGCAAGACAACAGTAACGTGCAATAACAATATACATCTAACCAGAGTGCAAGACAACAGTAAAGTGCAATAACAATATACATCTAACCAGAGTGCAAGACAACAGTAACGTGCAATAACTATATACATCTAACCAGAGTGCAAGACAAGTAAAGTGCAATAACAATATACATCTAACCAGAGTGCAAAGTGCATTAACTATACATCTAACCAGAGTGCAAGGTAACAGTAAAGTGCAATAACAATATACATCTAACCAGAGTGCAAGGTAACAGTAAAGTGCATTAACTATACAGTGTGATTAAATGCAATATATATAATGAAGCTACTGAGTAATGTGATAATCTGATGTACTGTATGTACAGTATTATTATGTACACTAATAACAGTAGGTATGGGATATATATAGTATATACAGCGTGTGTATATACGCAGGAATGTGTATATATAAACAGGAATATATGCAGATATAGTATTATTACAGTATTAAATACAGTATTGTTGTACATGGCTATCATACAGTTTTATATGGGTAGAGGTTGAGGTAGTTATGATTACAGTGTAAGGTGGTTATAGGCAGTGAAGGCAGTAGATAGCCATAAACCCAGAGTTTGTACAGTATGGCCAACAGAGCTGAGAGTGCAGGAGTGGAGCTGTCACCGTGGTACAGAGTTCAGAGAGATGACAGCTGAGGGGAAGATGGGGGTAAAAAGGAAAATGTTTGATACCGTTTTGTAAATTGTTGTATAATTGTTGAAATATATAATTTTAATATTTTCTTTATATAAAAAGTATAAAAGATATTAATAAAACATGTTCTTCACTTTAACTTGTATGTGAATACTATTTGTGGTGTTAAAAACATGGAAACAATAGCTTTGGTGACCAAAGTGTTCTATGCCAGTAACCACTGGCAGCCATTTTTGGAAATGGTTACCATGGTCACCAGAATACCAATCTGCAATGCCCCAATATCCCTATTTTTTCTAAATATATTAAGCTAAATATGTACCAAATCAATTTGGTGCTTTTATCACAAATTGAACAATAGGTGGTTGCAGTAGCATAACATACATATTTTGAGACAGTAAATTCACTTACAGTGGTAATGGAGGGAAATAAACATGTATTTTGAGTTGTGATAAATTATGAAAGTTGAAAATGTTTTTCCATGTACAATTCAAACTCTTCCAGAACCTATGTATAATGAATTCAGTGTTTAAGAAAATTCAAGTCGATGTTTTCTTTATTTTGCCTGCTAGTTATATTATATTGAATATCAATGTATCTAGCAATGGGATGTGGAGGCTAGGAGGTGCAGCTGTACTTTCAGCTCGGATCAAAATAGCCGTAGTGACATTAGGGGCGAGGCAGTTATGATGCAGCTGCTCAGCCACCATCTGTTGTGAAGATTGATTGATTGATTGATTGATTGATTGATTGATTGATTGATTGATTGATTGATTGATTGATTGATTGATTGAAAACCTTATGAACAGATTGCAGAATGGGTACAATACAGTACGGCTCAATACAGACAATTGTTAACTCATTCAGCACCGGAGGCCTAGAGCATCTTAGTTCCTACTGTGCCACCACTCTAAGAGACTGATTCAACCATTCTTTTTCTACTAAATACATTTGAGGGGGAAGAAACTGTACATTGGAAGGGGGTGGGGGTTTGGATATTTACAGGAGCCAGTTTAGAATTGCAGCCTCCCATAGGTGCTCTTTGAGAGCGGTTTTGAAGGTGGATAGGGATTCACATTCTTTTACAGCTGTGGGTAGGGCGTTCCACATTGATGTCCCTTGTTTGAGCCGAATCTGGGTTGAACATGATTTGTGGAACCCCCTCTGGTGTTGTGGTCGTGATATTCACTGACCTTTGGGAAGTATTTCGACATGTACATGGGTACCTTAGTGGTGTAGTGTATCTTGTAGACCAGGCCCATTGCCAGTTGCTGTACTCTGTCGTCTACTCTAAGCCATCCTAGGTTGTCAAAATTGGCAGGGGTGAGGTGGGTTTTAGGAGTAAGGTCAAGCAGTAGTCTGACCAGTTTGTTTTGTGATGTTTGTAATCTTGTTTTTAGTGCCTTTGAGGTGCTTTGGTACCATGAGGTGCAAGCATAGTCGTAGTACCCTTGAATGAGTGCTCCTGGTAGAGTCTTCAGGGTATTCTTGTTTGAGGAGATCCGGTACAAGAATCTTGTTCGTTGGTTGACTTTTTTTTATTACATTGGTTGCCATTTTGTCACAGGAAATATTTGCCTCTAGGATGGAACCCAGGTATGTAATTTCATCTTTCCTTGTGACAATATTGTCACCCACTGTAACAGAGAAGCCGTTGGTCTTGCTGAGTTTGTTATTTGATCCAAAGAGAATGGACTATGTTTTACCCAGGTGTAATGATAGTTTGTTATCAGCGAGCCATGTGCAGATTCGGCCGAGTTCAGAGCTGAGGGCTTTTTCAACCTGCAACTTGTCCCTGTCAGCTGAGTCGTCCGCGAACAGGAACAAGTTGCAGTCACAAGCTGATGCCATGTCATTTGCATAAATTAGGAACAGTAACGGTCCTAGTATGCTTCCTTGTGGAACACCACAGCTCACTGGGAGGGGGGAGGGGTGGTGTACCGTTTACCTCCACTGTAAGTGCTGTTGCATAAATATTCTATATTCATTGATTAATGATTGATTTCTTATTTTCATGTATAAAGTAATAATTAGATATATAATGTGATGCATAAATAATTTGATGTGAAAAGCTAAATTCATTGGTCAACAGTTAAACGTGATAAGGCACAAAGTCTCACGAGAGTATGTCACAATAACCGCGGAAATGACAGAGCTGGCGCTCTCTGATGGACTTCAGGTGAGCAAGTGTAAAACGCTGATCCACAAGTTTTGAATGACATTTTATGGATGTCTGGAGTCGAAGCAGACAGTCAAACGTATTTCCTAGGACAAGGACTCAAGAACCTCTTTTCTTGACAAGCGGCCAACGAGTTCTCACGGCGTGAGAGGGACGAGGAGTTGTGATGAGCCCAAGATAATAGACGCCCGTTCATAAAGAACCGACCTGTGTGTGTGCGTGTGTCATTGGAAAGAGAGCTACATCCATCATCTGTTATCTCCCCTCCAGGTAGGATTGCATCCAGCTCACTGATAAACTATCAAAACAAAACGTTTAGCTTGTCAATCAGAATGGAGTGATTGACAGTGTTGAAGGCCTTTTGGAGGTCCAGCATGACCATGCCGCAGTATTTCCCCGCGTCCACCTCTTGTTTGATGTGGTCAATAAACTAGGCAAAATCTGCATCTGGCTCGCTGATAACAAACTATCATTACACCTGGGTAAAACAGAGTGCATTCTCTTCGGTTCAAATAACAAACTCAGCAAGACCAACGTTTCACCTCCCCCGAGAATTCACCGCCATTATCATGACGGCGGTGTACATTCCACCACAAGCGGATACCGTCAGGGCCCTGGCGGATCTACAGGGACATCTAAATAAACAACAGAACAAGCACCCAGACGCAGCCATGATTATAGCTGGCGATTTCAACCAGGCGAATCTGAAGAAAGTGATGCCAAACTTTTTTCAGCACATCGCTTGCACCACCAGGGGAGGAAATACGCTTGACCATTGTTACACCCCGTTTAGAGCCGGTTACAAGGCAGTACTGGCCCCTCCATTAGCTGGAGCAACGTGCACATCTGATCACGACGCCATCGAGTCATACCCGCCTACAGGCAGAGATCACGTGACGCTGTCGTGTCACGTGAGGTAAAGAAGTGGTCCGACCAATCAGAGGCCACGCTACAGGACGCACTCGATGACGTCGACTGGGGAATGCTTCAGGCGAGCTCCAGTGGCGTCAGTGAGTTTGCTGATGTTGTTGTTAGCTTTATAACAACACTAGCGGATAGCATTGTACCCACGAAAAAGGTTCGGGTCTTTCCGAACCAGAAACCGTGGGTTGACAATACTATCCGAGTGGCTCTGAACGCTCGCACCACTGCTTATAACCTGGGCAGAGCGTCAGGAAACATGGAGGAGTATAAGGCTACAGTCTATACTCTGCGCAAGGCTGTAAAGCTTGCTAAGAGGACATACGCTGACAAGATAGAGGCACAAATGGCCCAGAATGACACAAGAGGTTTATGGCGAGGACTACGGATGGCGAGGACTACAAAGTCAGCGGCCCCTCAATGGGGAGTGCCGACGCCTCTCTCGCCGACCAACTCAACTCCTTTTACGCACGGCTCGGTGCAAACAGTGGCGACGCTAGCTCATCGGCTAGCGACGTCACTGACGCACCGGTCGTTGTGGAGGGGGGGGGGGGGCACTCTCTTAGTGACGGAACACAGTGTGAGAAGAGCATTTATGCGGGTGAACACCAGAAAGGTAGCTGGCCCAGATGGGATAACAGGACATATACTTAAGTCCTGTGCTAACCAACTAGCCCCAGTGTTCACCACCATATTTAATCTATCCCTGACTGAGTCCGTGGTCCCTGCCTGCTTCAAGGTGTCCACTATAATACCGGTACCAAAGAAATCCTCCCCAACAGGTCTAAATGACTACAGACCGGTGGCACTCACCTCTGTGGTCATGAAATGTTTTGAGAGGCTGGTTAAGGATTACATTTGTGCCTCCCTACCCAGTGATATGGACCCTTTGCAATTTGCATTCAGGCCAAACAGGTCCACTGACGATGCAGTCTCTCAAGTACTACACAGTACCCTCTCTCGCCTAGACTGCCAGAAGGGGGGCTATGTGAGACTGCTGTTCATTTACTACAGCTCAGCGTTCAACACCATAGTCCCCACCAGACTGGTGGACAAGCTGATTGAGCTGGGTCTGAGCTCCGCTCTGAGCTCCACTCTGAGCGCCTGGATACTGGACATTCCGAGTGAAAGGCCCCAGGCGGTCAGGGTGGGGGGTCAGACCTCCAAAACCATCACCCTGAGTATCGGGTCCCCCCAGGGCTGTGTTCTGAGCCCCCTGCTGTATTCACTATACACACATGATTGTGGGGCTGATCTCTGACAACGACGAGTCGAGAAGGCCTACCGGGAGGAGGTTGATGCACTGGAACGCTGGTGTCAGGACAACAGCCTGCTCCTGAACATTGGTAAAACCAAGGAGCTGATCGTGGATTTTAGGAGAACACAGCAGGGGACACACACACCACTGTGGATAAACGGGGCTACCGTGGACAGGGTGAGCAGCTTCAAGTACCTGGGGGTCCACATCTCAGAAGACCTGACATGGACAACACACATAGACTCAGTCGTAAAGAAGGCGAAGCAGTGCCTCTACCACCTGAGACAGTTAAGGAAGTTCAGAGTATCGGGGAAGATACTCCAGTCCTTCTACTCCGAAGCTGTAGAGAGCATCTTGACTGGAAACATCACTGAATGGTATGGAAACAGCACGGCCCAGGACAGGAAGGCCCTACAGAGAGTTGTGCGCTCAGCTGAGCGTACTACGGGTATTGCACTACCACCCCTGCAGGTCTTATATAACAAGAGGTGCAAATCCAGAGCCTGCAGAATAATGAAAGACCCTCACCACCCCAACAACAGCCTGTTCAAGCTGCTGCGGTCAGGCAAACGCCTGCGAACACCAGCAACTAGGACAGAGAGACTTCGGCTCAGCTTCTTCCCCCAGGCCATCAGAGTCTTGAACACTGAACTCTCCACACACAAGCACACATGAGCACACACACAACACACACACTGTATATGCTCACACACTAACAGTCACTTTAGCATGAACACACACACACACCTGCTGCACACGCTCACACTCAACAGTCACTTTACACAATGAAAAGGTCACTTAAAAAAAGATTTAAAAAAAGAACGGGAGTGGTTCTTGTATAGTAAATAGATGGATATAGCAAGTTAGCATAAGGACACATAGTATAACTGTGAATTGTATAGTATAGCATTGTATAGTAGTGTACATAAGACCCAGTGTAAGAATCTCGTTGTTGGTGGTGTGGACCCAGGCGCAATAACAGGAACGAGAGAAAGAGGCAGGACACAACGGGGTGTAGTTGGGAAGAGCTTTACTTAACTTCAACAGTTCAACTACAAAACAATAAACGTACCTGTACCACAGCCTAAGCTGGAAGATAATGATCATATACAAAGGGTACAAACGTGGAGAGCACGGAAAGGTGCTGCGTGGAACCACAACCACAATGCTATGATAATAATAATAAGGATAACAACAACATTCACAAGTAACGTTTACGAACCGACAGGGGAGTAACAGGACAGGACAGAATATATAGGAAGACTAATGACTAACAAGACACACCTGGAACAAACACACAAGCTGACATTAACAGTGACACCAATATATAACAAGACAGGACTGAATAACAATGATACATACAAATACAACATTAAACCAGACCGGGAAACAGAGTAGGTAACACACACAGGAATGCAATACACACATTGAACATTGGGGTACATATTAGAGACAACAAGAGATTAAACATATAGAGACTGATTAACATAGGGAATAACAGAGGGAGTACACCGCCATTGACTCCACTAGGGGGAGCCACAGGGCAGTCAGGGATCTTGTTGCCAGCCTGCTGATCGGGAGGGATTGAACCAGGCTCGAAGGGCAGATT
Source organism: Notolepis coatsorum (assembly GCF_963971535.1). NCBI lineage: Eukaryota > Metazoa > Chordata > Actinopteri > Aulopiformes > Paralepididae > Notolepis > Notolepis coatsorum. The sequence continues at coordinate 25,982,560 of NC_140180.1, forward strand.
ATGACACCCAGTGCCTCATCCGTAGCTAACATTGTATTGCACTATCGCAGGACCTTAGCATGTCTTACCATGCTTTTTGTAAACATTATAACTGTTGTCTTATTGTCTTATGTCTTATTCGTATTACTTGTATTATTGCACAAATGTCTTATTCTCATTCCTATTCTTATTACTTGTATTATTGCACAATCGCTGCGGGCATGACCCCCCACATTTCACTGTATGCTTGTATGCCATGACAAATAAAACTCTTGACTTGACTTGACTTGACTTGGCTTCTCAGTTACAGTGGGTGACAATATTGTCATAAGGAAAGATGAAATTACATACCTAGGTTCCATCCTAGAGGCAAATCTTTCCTGTGATAAAATGGCATCCAATGTAATAAAAAAAAGTCAACCAACGAACTCGATTCTTGTACCAGATCTCCTCTCTGGTAAACAAGAATACCCTGAAGACTCTGGCAGGAGCACTCATTCAAGGGTACTACGACTATGCTTGCACCTCATGCTACCAAAGCACCTCAAAGGCGCTAAAAACAAAATTACAAACATCTCAAAACAAGCTAGTCAGACTACTGCTTGACCTGACTCCTAGAACCCACCTCACCCCTGCCCACTTTGACAACCTAGGATGGCTTAGAGTAGACGACAGAGTACAGCAACTTGCAATGGGCCTGGTCTACAAGATACACTACGCGACCAAGGTACCCATGTACAGTACATGTCAAATACTTCCCAAAGGTCAGTGAATACCACGATCACAACACCAGAGGGAGCTCCACAAATCATGTTAAACCCAGATTCGGCTCAAACAAGGGACTAAACACGTTTCGCAATTATGCCACATCAATGTGGAACGCCCTACCCAAAGCTGTAAAGGAATGTGAATCAATACCCACTTTCAAAAGCACTCTCAAAGAACACCTACGGGAGACTGCAATTTGAAACTGGCCCCTACAAATGTCCTAACCAGTAAATTACCAAGTATGGCTTTGTCAGTATTCCAATGTACAGTGTACCCCCCCCCCCCCCCACCCCCCCCCCCACCTCCAATGTACAGTTTCTACGTCAAATGTATATACACTCTTTTTCTGGACACTTTTTGTATCACAAACAGTACTGTATTTGCAAATCTGATATGTCATAAATGTATAGATGTAGCAGTACTGTTTATCTGTATGTCATGTATGTCATATGTTATGATGAATTGAAAATGGGGGACCCTGATGTAAACAAGACGAAAGTCTTTCTCTGGTCTGCATCCCCTTAACAATTGTATGTATTGAGCTGTACTGTACTGTACCCATTCTGCAATCTGTTAATAAACTTTTCAATCAATCAATCAATCAATCAATCAATGAATTGAAAATGGGGGACCCTGATGTAAACAAGACGAAAGTCTTTCTCTGGTCTGCATCCCCTTAAAGATTGTGTGTATTGAGCTGTACTGTATTGTACCCATTCTGCAATCTGTTAATACAATTTTCAATCAATCAATCAATCAAAGTGAGTTTAGTGTATCATTCCTCAATAGTCAAGCAAACAACTCATGCATGCATAACACAAGCAATATGATTATGTAACACTGTAATCTGCGCTGATCGGCAGGTCAGGAACGGTACTACAGTAGTACTATTGATGTGAGCATCACCAACAGAAATATCGTTGCAAATGTTTCAGAGCGATGAAGCGTTTCACATCACATTTACAGTAGTAACACCGTGTGACCAGATGGGGGTGTATGTGCTCCATATTTGTTTTCAGGGTTGGGAAGGTAATTTCTTTAAATGTATTGATGACATGATATGATATGATATGATAGATTACTGATGACCTGTTTACAATTGTAATTAGTCATTTAATCTATTGTATTACTCCAACACAGTAAAGTTACATTTAATGAATTTAGGATTGACTTTGCCTCATAAATGTACAGAATTGAAAGAAACTGACAATGTATTCCAATTTACAAACTTTAAGATTACAAGATTAATAGTGCCTTTTGTGTCCTTAATCTCCTCATCAGAATGCTTCTGAATGATGAAGAGTAATCACCAGTAATCAAATGTAATCACCAGTTTTTCAAAAGTATCTCTTATCTGATTAGCCTACTGTGTTCTTCTCAGTAACTGTAATTGATTACAGTTACCAATTTTCACAATTTAAATAATGAAATCCAGTTACATGTAATCCATTACTACCAGGAGGCACAGAGCACTCAAGGTGAGAAATACCAGGAGAAGAAATTGATACTGGATGTAGTTGTCGAAATACAAAAATCTTGAATCTGAATATTTTTTGATACAATGATTTCTCTCTCTCCTTTATGATATGCCTATGTTGCTTGTTCTGTAAAAAATTCCAGTAACCACAACTTTGTTGGTCCTGTTCTGGTGAAATTAACATCATAATATTAATAACATTAATTATTCGAGGTGTGAGGTTTTTTCCCCCCCAAAACAATGTTCACTCTTGGAACTCCGGAAATGTATAAACATCCATTGGTCATTGTGATCATCATCGTTAGAATTTTCACTCAAAATGTGAATCACCCTAGTGTGATCATTCACCTCAAAGGGTTAATAAGATAATATGAGAATTGTGATCAACTGCCAACAGCTACTTTAACTCAAACACACACGCTGTGGCTCAGCTAAATTCACCATCAGAATACTTTAGCTATGATAAATTATGAAATGTGAATATTTTGTGAATTTCTATATAACCCACACACGTGCAAACACACAGAGAGAGAGAGATGGGGGGGGGGGGGGGGGGGGGGTAATAGTCTCGACATTTCCAATTTTGTTGGAAAAGTTGTGTGAACCTGTGTTATTGGGTGTGACTGGGAATGAATGTGACTCTATCATGTGAGCCAGTTTCATGACACTAGGACTTATGAAACACATTGAAAACCCAATGTATGACTTTGTCAATCTGAAAATGTTTTTTCAGAATTTCTGACAAGTGGACAGCGACCGTGGCAACATATATTTTACACACAAGCACGCGCTCTCACACTAAACGTTTACCACATATTCATAATATATTAATTTACCACATTTTTTACAAGCTTAAAGCATCTATATTTTCAGCAGGTTAACCTCTCAGTAAAGCATGTGTTTTGACACATTGACCGTGATTTCCTGCTCCATGGCAACAAAAGAAAAATCCAACACGTACCTTGGTTATTAGAACAGAAGGGGGCGCTAGTGACCAATTTATTCCATGGCCAATTCTTCCTCCACTCTCAGCGAACCCTGTTCCTTATCAGAAAACACTGCTTGTATATCGATAGGTGCTCTCAATCTCGTACATTTAGGTTTGTAAGTGTGTCCGTGCATGTGTTTGCGCGCACGTGTGTGTGTGTGCATGCTTGTACAGTATGTGCATTTGTGTGAGTGAGAGTGTGTGTGTGTGGGGGGGGGGGGGGGGGGGGGGTTCTCATATATGTGTGTGTGTGTGTGTGTGTGTGTGTGTGTGTGTGTGTGTGTGTGTGTGTGTGTGTGCGTGCGTGCGTGTGTGCCTGGGTATTCAGTGGTTGTGGCTGTGTCAGCCATCAGCTCCAATCAGGCTTGGTGGAGAGGCTCAAACTTATGGACCAATAATGGTAGCCGTGGCAACAGCGTTCCGTGTATGAGTCAGAAGAGCCGGCTAAGAGAGAGGGAATGGCAGGACACTGTGTGGCCACACAGGCAGATAGCAGGCCTAACATGACCAGCAAAACCAGTTGATAATTAGTTGCATATCCATGTGGTGGAATTAAATCATGGAGGACACACCTATCCGCAGTAAGAAATTAAAGGAACACCCCAACATTTTCAGAAATTAGCTTACCGTCTTCTCCAGAGAGAGACAAGGAGATAGATACCAGTTTCCTCTCTGTGCGTTCAGTAGAAAGCTATCTGGCTGCACGTTAGCCTAGCTTAGCACAATTAATGGAAGGGACAGTGACAGGTAGCCTACGCATTGTCCGCTTCCATTCATTGTGCTAAGCTAGGCTAACATGCAGCCAGCTTTCTACTGAACGCACAGAGAGGAAACTGGTATCTATCTTCTTGTCTCTCTCTGGAGAAGACGGTAAGCTAATTTCCCAAAATGTTGGCGTGTTCCTTTAAAGAGATAATTAATTAGAATCTAATGATAATTGTACCTTTTTACACCAAGATCGCCAACCTTTTTTTTTGACAAAGGTCAACGTTTTCCTTGGTGACCTGCAGTCACGCAGAGTCGCATCCTGCGGATCCACGTTATCGAGTTTCATCTCATGCGCACCAGATGGGAATGGTTTGAACAACGTTCGGTGTTAGAATACTGTGATGGGCATGTTGCTGCATCAACCTGGGTGTTCTAACTACTGTCTGGGGATCTATTGGTGATGAGATCTACCGGTACTTTCCTCTCTATATCTCTACTTTAAAATGTGACCATAATGATAGCAGAGGATGTTTGGGGTTGTCAGCAGGGTGTAAATCAGTGAAATTGCCACAGACAGTGGACGCCAAACCAGAAGACCCCTCCTAGCTCTCACAAACACAGAAGGACTCAGTGACAATGGGTGGCATATGATTTATGTCATATCTGACATGGGTGAGAAAGAGAGAGAAGGGGGGGGGGGGGGCATGGGGGGCATGGCATAAGAATACATGTGGAAAAAGAGTTAGCTATTACTGTACCACTCCTGTTCTGAGCTGTTATGTAGCCATATGGCAGCTTTGTGACCTCAGTCACGTATACACAGTGCAGGCTTGTCCCCAGCCGTCAGTCCCTGAGTTAACAGTAAACAGCCACTAGCTGCTATGGGGTCACTTCCACAACCTACTGGCTGCCTTTGTTTGCTACCAATCCAATGTCCCAGGGAAGCAATATTACAAATTTGGACATTTCCCTGGACATCTACTGTACATAACTGTGCAGAATCTTGGCACAGCTTGACACAGAATATCTCCCCTCCAGGGCGCTGGTCGCGTCATAAGCTTGAGTAAATGAAAAAAAGGACAATTTTCACCTTGCATTTGAACAATACCACAGTCCTTTCCGCCCGGCATTACAACACAATTCAATTGTGATTGCATTGCGGCGCGTTTAAAAATACACCCTCTTTTCATTCATGTGTAAAACACATCCAGCATTTCCCACAGCATCTTGAAGACATTAGGCGTTTTTCAGCGCCGATTGTATGAAATAAGTCTTCTCTCTTTCTCTTGCTGCACACAATACATAATTTTGAGCGCTTCAGCGGGGAGGAATACCTCCTCCATCCATGGTGTTGACAAAGTGCTCTTAAATGGAGCCGTGAGCCCAAGTGAAACCAGATTGTTGGGAGAGATAGCGGAGGGTGAGGATAGCGCGCAGTAAATCAGGTATACTATAGGGACTAGGGAGAGTAAAAGGCTTAGAGCCAGAGATTCACGGATAGAACAGGAGCAACACCTATACCCGTGGCAGCAACCACTGGGAGAGACATAGCAGCTGTTCATTTCGCAGCACAGTACCACCTTCAGTGATGTTCTATAGATAAAGATGATCAACGCGGAGGAGATTGTAGTGGAATTGAAGCAGTTGGAGGCAAATTACTTTCCTTTCAGAGGAATACAGTTTTATTAAGATAACAGGCCCAGGAGTTAATCTGCAGACTACTGAATAACGTGAATCACACGTCATCTTATATGCACTGGTTTTCTGAACACACCGTTGGCTGGTGTCATCGGCTGTGTCCATTAGTGGTGGACTCTGGCCTCGTGGTTCTGTTTGATTTCCAGCAGGGCGTTTGACATCTCAGTGCTGAGAAGAGGTCAAGTTGGTGTGTTCTCTTGGCAAGTGGTCACACTACGATGAATCACACAGATAACAGGTGGTTTTGACATAAACCACATAAACCACAACATCTCTGTGTGAATTCTCCTGACAAGCAGTCACAATTATGATGGATCACTACTATACAGATGTCATGAAATACAAGTGTCGTTTGAATATATATACAATACTTATGAATACAAGACCATTATCGATTGTCCACTACAAGATGTTTTTTCTTCTAATCTTAACATTCACAATATCAATAAAAGGGAAACAATATTGTGGTCATCCATAAAAAATAAGTCAGCGTGTCACTTTGCAAACATCAAATGAAGCAAATCAAACTTAATCTAGATGAAGAGACATTGTTGAAACTCCTTAACGTGTTGGAATGCAGATAGGACGGCACCAGACTGTGGCCATTAGTACCTGATGTGGTCCTGGGTGCTATTGCCTGTCAATCCCACTGCTGATGAGTGAGCGGGCCGGCTTTGATGCTGAAGAGGGTCACGTGCCTTCCAGTGATGTATGTGTATAATTGTATATGTGTATGTCGTGTATGTATATGTATGTGTATGTATATGTATGTATGTACTGTATGTATGTGTGTGTATGCGTGTCTATGTATGTGTGTGTATGTATGTATATGTGTGTATGTGTGTGTATGTATGTGTATGTATATGTGTGTATGCATGTGTGTGTATGTGTGTGTATGTATGTATATGTGTGTATGTGTGTGTATGTATGTACTGTATGTATGTGTATGTATATGTGTGTATGTGTGTGTATGTATGTATATGTGTGTATGTGTGTGTATGTATGTACTGTATGTATGTGTATGTATATGTGTGTATGCATGTGTGTATGTGTATGCGTGTGTGTATGTGTATGCGTGTGTGTGTATGTATGTATGTATGTATGTATGTATGTATGTATGTATGTATGTATGTATGTATGTATGTATGTATGTATGTATGTATGTATGTATGTATGTATGTATGTATGTATGTATGAATGTGTATGTGTGTGTGTGTGCATGTATGCATGTGTATGTATATGTGTGTATGCGTGTGTGTGAGGTAATGGGGAGTGCGATAGTGAGAAATACTGGGATTAGGAGAAGGTCGGGGAGCTGTCAGACGAGATGGATGCAAGACTTCTCCCTCGGCGCTCACTTCACACACACACGTGCACGCACGCACGCACACACACACACACACACACACACACACACGCCTCACTATGCATGTTCGTGCACACGCATGCTCGCATGGATATGTAGGCCTACATGCACAGACAGACATGTACAAATGGAAAGGTACATGCACACTTACTCATACATGTGAGCACATACACGACGGCGCACGCATACACACACATGCATGCACACGCACACACACACACACACACACACACACACACACACACACACACACACACACACACACACACACACACAGGCGTGCACTTCATGCAGTCAGTTCTCAAACTGAACATCCTACTGGGCTGAGCTCCAATCAGCAGAATTAATGAAGCGGTATCGTGTTTTACAGTAAAGCAGTGCGTCGGGCTCCCGGGAACAAATGGGTGGCGACTGCTTTTTCTCAAGTCTGTCTTCAATAATGTAGTGGACCTCGTGTTGTGAGATACAGCATAGTTAAGGCAATTTGCTGAACTTCGTGGCACGGCTGAATTATTTTCTCTGACAGGCCTATCGCGTGCAATCTGTTACACTGCATGGAGACCACATAGACCATGGACCCTCATGAATATCAGCCATATAAATATACTGTGCCGTTCAAGGAGTGTGGTGTTGAAAGAATAATACATCAGGTATTTGGTGACGGTACCATAGGGGCTGGAGGGAATACAGTGTTTATTGAAACTTCTTGCTATTTAAGAATGCATGGTTAAAAAATGTCACGTTTGGTAAAACCATAAACCATAAATTCAGGACTACCTGAGATAACCGCCATCAACCAAAATAACCTGGAATAACCCCAACATGGCTGTTCACCATAACACCCTCGTTAAGAAGCACTAAAAGCCCGGGGCTGGACATATTTCAAAGAATATTAACCATTACAAATTATTCAGCTCCTGGGGAGTTCTGTGGGGGAAAAAAGGGTTGAAAGATATGAACTAAATATTTTTGGTTTATTTGACAGTAAAGCCGATCACATTAAAAGAGTGACGTTGCCACATGAGAGACTTACTGTATTGTGCAATTCTTACAACCATTCAAGATACAATGGTGACCTTGAGTAGTTCCTCTCCAGTAGCTTTTCTGTTCTTAATACTTAACGTGAGGCCACCAGGCAGCTGATGTTGCTCTTTCCTACAAGCAGACTTACTCCCATGGCTCTGTCAAGGACAAGCACTGCCTACTGTACCGTGTGTGGCTGAGAGAGAGGTGCTGGAATCACAAGTGCAGGCTAGTGAGGTGCTGGCATGTTTCAGAGAAAAGGACGATAACACTGCGTCGTCTGCGTACGGTGACAGTGTTGTGGACACACCCCAGGAAGACTTGCTTACGCCTCCCCTCCTTTCTCAGAGTGGCACATTCCAAACCAGTGAGGGAATAAGTGTGGTTGGGGAGACGTGAGGAACATGGGTTATGAGTGCAGCGTTACAGTGTCGGGTCTGACATGATAAAAGAAGGGTAAACGTTGGAGTGAAGTGGCTGATCCTGGAACCATCCCGTCTGAACCATTCGCCCTTTATCATCGTGAGTTCATCTTGGGTCTGGATGAAAAGGGAGCTGTGGAGTGTGTAAGCAAACACAGACAAGGACACGTGTGTGTGCACGTGCACTCGTGCCTGTATACACCAGTATGTGTGTGTGTGTGTGTGTGTGTGTGCGCACATACACACAGGCCCGTCATACCTACTCAGTGAATTCCGCCCCTGAAACATTTAACGTTTGCAATCTGCAGTGGGGCTGAGACGTATTAAAGCAGCAATGGTCACACTATAAAAGAACAATCAGTGATCAGGGTATTGGGACTAAGTGCGCCGCATCTGAGCAATATCATAACCTGAGGTCATGCAGAGCATCGGGATGTTGGCCAAGGGATGTCGGTGGCTGGCTGGGGGATTCAGTCTACGGCCGCGCGGCGCAGACAAAGAGCGGACATGCCAGAGAAACATTAAAGGGAGAATCAGAGCTTCGCTGCCAGTTGGACGTCTGCCCTTCTGACACAGGCGACCTCATTGTTTATTATTGGTATTCATTCACTATCATCTAATGATTCCAATGCTCTGCCATTCATAACGATTCAATTGAAGGGGAACTACACCCGATTTAAGGATTCATACATGTTATTCCTATGGTCTAAGACCGTCCATGTTAGTGAGAACGAACAACTCTCTCCCTAATCTAAAAACTGGAGTGCTGAAACCCAGACTTGTGATGTCGTCATGTGTACATCTCGGAGCTGCTCCATGGTCAAGGAATTGGGTAATATGGTAAAGGTGACACTGAAAGCACCCAGGGGGATGCTCTGTGTATGTTCTATGAGTGTACAGTAGCTCATGCTCACAAATATTGATTGAACTTTCCTAGGCCATGGAAATAACACATTTTAATTCTTAATTGGGGTGATGTTCCCATGAAGGGTATCGAATTAACGCAGTAGTTTGAGTAACACTTCCGTCAGAAGAGTTAGTCAGATCCAGAGATGGGAAATGAAATTATGCTTCAGAGGAAGTCGTTGGAAGTGGCATTGTTTTGCTTTATTTAGCCCTGCAGTCACGGGGTGGAAAATAACAGCGTCTTACAGTTGACTACAGTTGACATGCGGGAGGCGATCAGGGGCTCCAGAAATAGCCAAAGCCCCAAAAGCGGGGCGGTGTCAAAACAATGGCCCACGCACACCGGACTCCATCAGGCTTCCTGGGGTCGATATTCTGAGCCTTTTAATGACGTCCGGCAGGCCGCGCGGAGAGAGAGAGAGAGCGGTGAAGTCAGGCGAGAGCTCCCTGCTCCACGGGTGGATATTGACTTTGGGGACCAAAGGAAAACATCCAAACAAGTGGGCGAAGCGGAGTCGGTAAACAGGAAAATACAGAGGAAGGCACCTGGTTTAAGTGCACGCTGCCTTCAGGGACACACGCTCCTGCTCCTGCTGCCGTGTTTCCTATTGATTCACAGTGTTTCCTTGCTTCTGGACATCCTGTCAGTGAGTGTGTGTGTGTGTGTGTGTGTGTGTGTGTGTGTGTGTGTGTGTGTGTGTGTGTGTGTGTGTGTGTGTGTGTGTGTGTGTGTGTGTGTGTGTGTGTGTGTGTGTGTGTGTGTGTGTGTGTGTGTGTGTGTGTGTGTGTGTGTGTGTGTGTGTGTGTGTGTGTGTGTGTGTGTGTATGTCACCCGATTTGTCATTGTGATTGTCAGCTTGTTTGTTTCGAAGTAATCTATAATTGGCATCGTTAATTGGCCCGTTACGATTCCTTCCACTTTGATTATGTAGGAATGCTACTCTTTGTGAGGGAATTCCGTTTCGCTCTCCCTACCGTCTCTGCCAGGAGCCGTGTGTTTAACGCGCAAACAAACACACGTGCTCCCAGCTCCAGACAATGGACCTCATTCACCAACATTGTCATAAGATTTCTCTTACGACAACCTCCTTGGAAGGTCATAAGAGAAAGTCGACGACAATTACCCCCGGATTCACCAACACAACGGTATAAATATGGAATATTAACACAGTCTATTCCACTATAGATATATCCACGCGATTAGCTTTAGTTCTTATTTATTTATCCACTGTCATTTGCAGTGTTGGTGTAGTGCTATTATTTATTTTCTGACATCACATGCGTCGTTGAGGCATGACTGTAAATGTAAAAAGTATTTTTTTTGCATACAAATATTGTCATATTTATTTTAATTATGATTAATTAATTCAAAGGAGGCCTGTAGAGTTGACATGAACAAAATCACCATGATTCCTCCCAAATAAAGCCCTTAAGAACACGGCGCACACCAGTCTGTACGACTTACGACTGCTCTTCAGTGCTCCTAAATCCGGCTCTTAGTTAGGACCGGATCCAGGAGAATGGTGTTACAATCCACCTGGACCTGCCCACTTCCCCCCTCCTATTCAGAGACTTATCCCTGCACCTCACCTTCCCTCACTCTCTCTTGGACAGCTCTCCTATGATCCTCCTTGGTCCTCTACCCCCACCTGCTGGACAAATGCCCCCACTGCTCCTCATTCATTTGTGCTTAGTTAAAGTTTCCATATTCCTCTGTAACTATGTCTCCCAGTGTGTCTCTGGCCCTCCATGCTCCCCTGTTAGTGTCTTGTTCCTATTCCTTGTGTTGATGTATGTTTCTAGTGTTACTCTTGTCTAGTGTTCAGTCTTGTCTTGTTTTAGTGTGTCACTGTAGTCTGCCAGTCTGTATTCCCTCCCAGGTGTGTCTCGTTCCAATCATCCCTCATGTGTCAATTAGTCTGTGTATATATGTCTGGTGTGTGCTGTCTTCCCTGCCGGTTCATTATTCTGTATTCTGTTCCTTGTCATTCGTGGAGTTGGATGTCCTGTTATCCTGTTCATGCTGTCTACACCGTTTCTCTGTCATCCTGGTTGCTATGCTGTATCCTGTGTATCCTGTTCCGTCATGGTTAGTGTTCCGTCTGTTAGCTTTTGTACCTTGCACCCTTTTGCCAGCTTGGCTGAGTTTCAGTTTACAGTGTTTTCTGTTTGTAGTGTTTCCTAGTAAAGTCCTTTGGAATCACACCCCACCGTCTCCTGTCTGCTCTCTACTCGTTTCTGTCCTGCACCTGGGTCCTACACACCTACCTACCCTAACAAATAAAAGGGACCGTTGGCGAATCCCAAAATCTGCCCGAAAATGTCTTAAGTGGCGCTAGGACAAAAATGTGTCCGATCTTTTGTCTTATGTCCGTTGGTGAATGAGACCCATTATGTGGCTCAGCTCAATTCACCAACTGGAACCCGACGCTTCTGATTAGAAGTGGATATTTTTAAACCCCCCCCCCCCCCCCCCCCCTTCCCCTACTTCTCCGCAAATCCCTAATCTTGGATAAGCGGTCGATTTTCCAATCGGGCAGCATGTCAGAAGCAAATGAGTGGGAAAAAAATAAACCTAATTAGAAATAACTTAAAGCATGTAAGGACTCAGGTTAATGAGAAGCTAAATGTACCAGTTTTTTTCCCTTTTAAATCTCGGAGCACATTGGATTCTCATTTAGTTAGATTATGCTTATGGATGGCAGACGTGACGAGGACATATGAAGAGTTTTCCGGTTAGACGTTCGACCTAAGACGTTGTCCTGCTCATGTCTACACAGTCAGGAGCTCATAATAGGCTTCAGAGGGGATTAGCATGATGCCTAACTTGACCTCTTGACCTCCGAGAATAAGGCTCCCTGAGCCACTGTGAACAGACAGCAGCTGAAGAAAAGACACCCACCGGCCCGGCTGCAGGGGCCATCGCCGTCTCCCCTCGAATTCCTCCGTCCTGACGCTCGTAAACTGCTACGGCGTAGCCGGCGCTGACCCCGCCACAAAGGGAGGACTTCACGTCAAGGCGGCCAGTCAAGTTGGCCCTTTGTAAAGCGCTGGTCGGGGGGTTAAGCTGTGCTCCTGCAAACAGTGCAGGACTGGGGGTGGGGGTGTCAAAGGGAGCTTTAGGCCCATGAGCTGTGTCTTCATGCAGAAACAGCATATTTGGCATGGGAAGAAGGAGCACGACTTGAGGAGAGCAAATAATCATGTCTTCCTCTTTACTGGTTAGACGGGTGGGGGAAAAACTCATTATAGCCCTCCATAGAAACTGCCACGAATCTTGTTATGGGTGGAGGGAGATAAGAAGACACCTCAGAGTAAAGAGGGAACCTTTATAATTGTGATACAACCTTGTATTGCTTCTTTACAAGCTCCTTTGTGATTTTTCTATCTCAGAGGAAAATGGGCTCTGAAAACCACACAATGTCTTGTTGATTGGTTTACATAAAACATGATGTATACAAGTACATGTTATTGACGCTTCCGTCTGGTAGTTTCAACTGCTTCTTGTTCCAAGCCTGGACAGAACATTGCACATAATTCCGGCATTACACTACAGCGCTACACGCCACTCTTGGAAAGGAGAAACAAACGCCTCCATGACAAGCCCCCGCTGATGTAACCCTGTCATGTGTGAGAGGCTTTTAGGACTGACCAATGGAAAAATCAAGGCGCTGCACTCAGCACGCACTCACTGACCTCGATTGGCATGTCGTCCACGGGCTTTCTGTCAGCCGCAAACCATCCAAACACCTTCCTCTCAGTGATCTGGTGACAAATGCTATTTATAGCTCGTTTTAGCCCAGGCAGTTATAGCTCATTCATCATCACATTTGACTATACCCCCATCTAACATTTAAAGTGATTAAGCCCACCATATTCTCCACAAGCCTTTCCACGAATACAAATTGTGGGCATCGGAGAAAGGGTTAATTTTTGACAGTCTTCTAAAAGGCCATGTATTAATATGTACTGTTGGACAGTAATAATTCCATGTACGAATAAATTAAAATGAAATGAAATGAAGTCTATTGAGATTGAAAGGAGTTGTTAATTGCATCGTGACCCGTGGTCTTGAGATCCAACAAGGCTATAACAAGGTGTGTTGAACGTGCCGGACAATATGGTGCACTACACAACGATTGCTTCAGTTTTCACAGTATTTCTGTGAAATGTGAGTCTAGAATTCTGAATGAACCTGAATTTGATCGGGCACGGTCCTGACATGGAGAATGCTTCCGTGTTGCCCCGCTACCATGTGAGAATGCTTCCGTGTTGCCCCGCTACCATGTGAGAATGCTTCCGTGTCGCCCCGCTACCATGTGAGAATGCTTCCGTGTTGCCCCGCTACCATGTGAGAATGCTTCCGTGTCGCCCCTCTACCATTTACATTTACATTTACATTTAGTCATTTAGCTGACGCTTTTATCCAAAGCGACTTACAAGTTCTGTACGACAAGCCATCAGGAAGAGCACAACTCTATCAGCTGAGTAACAATGTTCATCAAAGTGTTGAGTGCTACAGTGTAGGTTAGTTTATTAGGACAAGTGCATGACAGTATGGTTAGTTAGGGTTAGATTTTTTTTTTTTTTTTTTTTTTATTCAGATAATGGTTGAAGAAGTGAGTCTTTAGTCGACGGCGAAAGATTGGACGTGTTTCGGCTGTCCTAACTGGGGTGGGTAGTTCATTCCACCATTGTGGGGCAAGGACTGAGAATAGGCGACTTCTCTTTGATGACCCTCCCGGAGCTTGGATAGGAGTAGGTCTGAGGCGGCCAGAAGATGCAGAGCGTAGGGGTCTTGAGGGTGTGTAGTTAGAGACCATTGACCGGAGGTAGGCGGGAGCAGTTCCCTTTGCCGCACGGTATGCTAGGTCAAGGGCCTTGAAGCCCTTGACCATGTGAGAATGCTTCCGTGTTGCCCCGCTACCATGTGAGAATGCTTCCGTGTCGCCCCGCTACCGTGTGAGAATGCTTCCGTGTTGCCCCGCTACCGTGTAAGAATGCTTCCGTGTTGCCCCGCTACCGTGTGAGAATGCTTCTGTGTCGCCCCTCTACCATGTGAGAATGCTTCCGTGTTGCCCCGCTACCGTGTGAGAATGCTTCCGTGTCGCCCCGCTACCGTGTGAGAATGCTGTTCATCGACTTCAGCTCAGCATTCAACACGTCATCCCCTCCAAACTCATCTCCAAACGTGGTGACCTCGTAGAAACCAAGGATCTCGACATTAACTCCTCTGTCTGCACAGACCCCAGCTTGTTAGGATAGACAATCTCACCTCCCTCACCCTGAACACTGGCGTCCCGCAAGGCTGTGTGCTGAGCCCCCTCCCCCTCTTCACCCATGACTGCACTCCTGTACATGGCACTAACACCATTATCAAGCACACATTAACAATATTGTAACAAAAATGTGCAGAAGTATTTAAATTATTAGACGGAATGCCTATTTTTTAACTGACAGCTACCAAGCAAGTCATACAATCGCTAGTTTTGGCACTACTGTCCAGCAATCTCGTCAAATGCATCTAAACAAGACTTAAATAAAATACAGCTTACTCAAAATAGAGCTGCAAGACTTGCATTGCATAGCTCAATTAGAAACAGTGTTGAAAAAATGCATAAGGAACTGTCATGGATGAGAGTCAATGAGAGACTAGTGTGTAGTCTGATTTAGTTTATGAGAAATATTTATACTTTACATAAACCTTTATGTGTTAGGGTTTGTATGCGACCCCAATAGCACAACACGAGACAGGTATGATTGTTAGCCAAAAACAGGGCGTAATTTATTATCAGGGGCAAAATGCAGCACTGTCCCTTTAAGGGCGAACACATGGCACTGACAAGCCTTGAGGGGTCAGTTCGCCCTGCCGAAACCCAGAACTGAAGCCTTAAAGAAGACTGTAATGTACAGGGCAATGTCCTACTGGAATAGACTTCCACAATATTTAGTTTCAATTACCAGTAAAGTTGGATTCAAGAAGAGACTAAGAAAAGCTGTAATGCAGAAAGAGATTGATTTTGGTTAAGTCTAATCTGTGTCTGATGAATGAATTCTTGTGTTGGGTTATGTATTAATTTGGAATGTCTTTGTCTAATGGTTATGCGGAATATTAGTATATGGAATGTCAAGTTTTAGTTTTCTCTGAGATGTTTCCGTTTGTTGTTTTATTGATATTTGATTTTGTTCTATATGTATTTGTTATTGTTCTACATTTGTTTTTATGTCTGATTTTGATTTGTTTATTGTTCTATATTTGTTTGTATATTTTATTTGTGTTTTATTGATTATTCTTGTTTTTATATGTTTGTATCCAGACCCCAGGAAGAATAGTAGTTAATAAATAAATAAAATCAAGCTTGCAGATGACAGTGGTGGGCCTCATCAAAAAACAACGATGAGAGAGGAGATCCAACAACCTGGCCCTCAACATCAAGAAAACCAAAAAGCTCATTGTGGACTTCAGGAAGACTGCTGGTGCGCAAGCCCACGTCAATATCAACGGGACAGAGGTCAAGCGTGTCTCCAGCTTCAAATTCCTGGGAGTTCACATCTCCAAGGACCTCTCTTGGACACTCAACACCTCGTCACTGGTCAAGAAGGCAGTCACCAGCATCCAGGGGTTTATGTCCAGAAATTATACTTAAGTGAAAGTATGGGTACCGTCTCAAAAAAGTTTCTACTTTTAAATGTACTTAAGTACTAAAAAGTAAAAGTTAAAACTTTTTTTCTGACTGTCTATTCTTCTGATAGCAGGTGTTTAATCAAAGATCCCCACTTTCTAGTCTTGCACAAGGACCAATCAGCATGGGTATGGGCTGGTACATTTTCCATTGATGGGGATTTGATTGGCTGTTTTTAAATAAAGTGCGGATTAATAATGTTAACGTTAGTTCGGCCAGAGAAACAAATATACTAATTAAAATTGGCGCACCTGCAAGATTTGCACTTTGTAGGTCTGGATTTTAAATGTAAGGAGTAAAAAGTGTGTTTTTTTTTCTCTGAAATGTAATTGAGTAAAAGTACAAGTATACAAACCTAATAATACTCAAGTAAAGTACAAATCCTCAAAAACAGTACTTGAGTACAATTCATTCATTCATTTTATTTTGTTTCGTACATGGGGGTACAGTTCATCTTTGCACAATATCACCAACATCTTATTTTTTTTTAACATGATACACCCATGGCCGAAAAGGAGAAGGATGAAGAAAACGTATGTTTCCTGCCCCCTTCAAAACTTCATAATTATTTTAACATAATGGTCAGCTCAAGTGCACCTTACAGCTTCATACCATATAATAATAATATTAATCATTACCATAATTATGATAACAATAATAATAATGATAATATGACCATGAATAATAATAACAATAATAACGGTAATAATAATAACAATAATAATATTGCTAGATACCAATAAACAAACAAACAAACAAAAAACCTGCGTCACAAGCCTCAGATGCATGGAAAAGAGAAACAAACAAAAAATAAATAAAATCAGATACAGAGAAATTTATAACCTGCTGTTATCATTGTTCTGTCTTTAACACTTTGGATGCCAGCCATGACAATTGTCATCTTATCAGACTTATTGAGTGCCGACGACGACAAATGTCGTTTGTTTGCCGTATTTATTTTTTATTGGCGATTTGAATTCATATTTCATCAATCGAGCCTCGGGTTAGTGCTGCAGAGTCTCTCTGAGCTCAATTGGGAAGATACCGCCCCCTATCGTCTCTCCCTGTGTAACTGCACCCCATCAGCTCAGATTGATGCAGGGGGAGTGGTT
This sequence comes from Notolepis coatsorum, assembly GCF_963971535.1. Lineage (NCBI taxonomy): Eukaryota > Metazoa > Chordata > Actinopteri > Aulopiformes > Paralepididae > Notolepis > Notolepis coatsorum. Next base: position 25,999,690 of record NC_140180.1, read on the forward strand.
AGTTTGCTCATTTTATTTTTCCGTCAAGGCATCTGAAGAGACCAAGTGATCGCCGGCCATCAGAACAGCGACCAACCTTCCCCCTAAGGTGCGCGCGTGCGTACTTTTTTTTTTTTTTTTTACTTTTTTTTTATTCAACAAACATGAATACGTCTTAAACTCATACTGAGGCCTTAGTTTTGGTTTTAAATTGCATATCATCATTCATTTATTTATTGTCACACAGAGCAGAAGAATTTTGCCAAAACAAACCAATAGTATCCATCTGCAGAACGGCAGACCAGCCACACTCTCAAACCCAAACGCATTTCCTTTGATTTAATTATACATCAAATGATTTATGTCAAGGATTGCAATGCCTCGTTTGAATTAAGTTAACTTTTCACCTCGATAACGTCAACATTCAGGGTGAATGAATGTAATGTGAGAAATTGGGATAAAAAAAAAATTTTAATAAAAAAAAAAATATTTTGGGAAAGATCGGTATCGGTAGATACTCAAAATCACATGATCGGGATCGGATCGGGAGCAAAAAAAATTGATCGGAACATCCCTAACGGTAACCTGTTGCGTGTGACGTTACCAAGAGAAGCCCCGCTTTCAGTGCTTTGTGGGCAGCGCTACTGCACGCTCACACAGACACACACAACAGATGAGGAAGTGGAGAGATCTGACCAGCATTGCTGGCTCCTGACAATGCAAACGCGAAAATGTACATTACAGATGAACTGCAGAGAAAATTTCCAATTTATCATCCCGGTCGAGACTAATTGGAAGCGGAGTGCAACGCGTGCAAAGCTTGACCATATGTTTATGTGTCTAATAAAGGTGCTGGCGATCTCAAAGCTCACATGGACACAGCAAAACATTACAAACAAAGCAGTGCGAGGCGAGAGTTTGATGGCAAAGTTGACCGAATTGATTGAAGAATGCAGCTACACAGAGAGAGAAAGAAAAGAATTGAAAACTATTTTGATGCCTCAAAATGATGTTTTGGTTTGATAAGATGCTTATGATACAATCATTCTAAGGATTATGTGTGTAATAAATTAGTTTAGTACACTAATTGCAACAAATCTGAAACTGCATAGTGCCCTTTTAAATTAGTATCTTTGTGAGGTTTCTGTTTTATAATTTACATTACATTGAAAAGATAAAGATATATTTTTTAAAGCTGGATTTTCTAATACAGAAGAGGTATTATTTAGAACATTACATCATATTTTTCTTGTTATTTATTTTGTCCAGTAAGACTTGAAAATATATATTATTTTGTCGTTTTAAGGTGTGGGAAGCGCTTTACTAAGCTCGAATCTTATTGGCTAGTATTGGTTTTGGACTCCACAAGCATGAATCACATGGTGGAAGCTAGAGAAAGACACCTCCCCTCTGCCTCCTCTGCTGCAGTGAGCACAGAGTCACTGCCTCTGCTCAGTGAATCTGACAGTGTGTTAGAGAGAGTGAGAAGGAGAAGAGGGAGAAAAAGAAATTATAACACAGAGATGAAAAATAATGATTTTTTATTATTATTGTAAACTATATATATAAAAAAAATATATATATATTTTTTTTTTGTTTGTTCATATTTCATATTAATTCATATTTTAATAATGGGGAAGCCTGGCTTCCCTTGGCTTCCAGGAGGATTCGCCACTGCCTGTAGGAGTCGCTGTCTACAACGTCCAATCCCCACCCACCGGCTTTCCCACCCTCTAACACTTGCCAATTGTGTTAGTATGAACGACCGGCCAGCCGGTAGCAACGCCGAGAGCTGGGCTCGAACCCAGCGTCTCCTGCGTTAGTGGCGAGCGCCTTGCCCACTGCGCCAATCAGCCGCCCCTACAAATAGCTTTTCAAGTCTTTTGGAGAATTGTGACAGTAGTGACACTGGTCTATAGTTTGTAAATTGATGTTTGTCTCCCGTTTTGAAGAGAGGGATAACCTTTGCAATTAATCAAGTACTTTACACCCCTGCCAGCATCTCTTCTTCACCCACCTTCTCTACTCAGATTCTGGTGAATCTTTACTGGTGCGCCATAGAAAGTATACTCACCAAGTGCATCACAGTCTGGTGTGGCAACTGCACTGCCTCAGACCGGAAATGACTGCAGATGAGAAGGTTGGCATCTTGCATGGTTGCCTCTGCCGTCGGTGTGTGAATGGGTAAATGTGAGGAACTAAATTGTAAAGCGCTTTGGATAAAAGCGCTATACTGTATAAATGCACCATTTACCATTTTGCTGTATATACCGTATATACAGTATATATTCATTCTTACCGTATATATATATATATATATATATATATATATCCACATCTGTCTGTACATACCTGCATATAATAATTTTACATACTGTATCTGTTACAAAGGATCAGATTAAACCGAATATATATATTTATTGATTGATATATATTGCATAATATTTGTATATCGTTTGATATCCCTTGTATATTCCTTGTACATATACACGGAATATCCCTTTAGCCTAGTACAGACCATAATATTTCATTCTCCTATTGGACAGCGGTCCACAGGCGCCAAGGCCATGCCTCCAAAGTCAGGTTCAAAGTCACCGCCGGGGACATGCCTGGACATGAATGGTATTGCGCAAGGATATGAGACAGGAATAAAGCTGGTACTAGTTTATTCATCTAAGCGTATAAATACGGCGCAGGTGAATACAGAAGTATGTTACCCAATAAGTTGAAGCCTCACCCACGATACTACGTGCGGTGAAGTATGGCCTGTTTGGCCCCAAATAGAGCATTGAGACCGCGTGCGAATTAATAACTGAAGTGTCAGAGTTTGGCGATATACCGTCGAGTGCGACATATTCTATTAAGTCAGTAATAGTCTAATTGTGTATAGTGTATCGTGCGGCTAAAGTTCTACAGTGACCAGCATCACCAACGTTTTCCTCGTATCAGCTAGAGTGCTTATCCAGGCTGGGCTGCTTTCATGGCGCTTTCACCCGAGGAGCCCTAGACGAGGACCGTGTGGACATGTACACTGGATTATCTACCCGACGACTGCATAGCCCTTTTCGGCTGGATTATATTTGCTTTTGGTCCTGTAATTAATGGAGCGGAGAATCGCCGACGCCCACACGTGTGTGGGATTTACCCTGTGAGGAGCCACGTCGAGTCTGCCCCTCAGAAGCCTGAGGCAGGCTAGCTTTCTTCCCTGTGGAGCTACAGGCTACGGAGAACAGCTGTATTCGTCTGTGGATCAAGATCTTATTGCACCGTCTCCCGTACTCGGAGTCTCCTTATCATCGTTGACCCAGACTCTATTACCGACAGATCCTCTACCCTTGTTGGCTTACAACCGGGGGGACCCTTCCAGTATCTCCCGCTATATATTACTAGTGTACCATAGATATAATTCCCTAAGATTCAGGTTGTATAATTACCTCCTGCGTAACCAGAGAATGGACATTCGTTATTGATTTGCCTACGCACATTCCTTTGCCTTATAAGCGCATTCAAAGTGAAATAGAGAAGTATATTATGTACCTTTTGCTGCAATAAATACTTAATTACAACTTTGTGTGGAACCGATTTCATTGTGGGAAGTGTTCATCATTATATATATCATGTACTGTATGGCCAGTAATTAAAGTGCATAAGACGGTAGTGGTTTAATGATACCATACTTATCAATACAGTCAGGGAATTGTACCCCTCAGTTACAATTGGTCCTTCGAGCCGGAGGGTAACTAGTGTAATATTAATATAGTGGTATTAATATTGACATGGCCAATGATGAACACTCCACAAAACGGTTCTCCTAAAATAGATCGCCCGCAGCGTAGACGGCAGACACCTCAGTACATAGAGGATTACGTTGCCAATATACTACCTAGCTTTCTACAGACGGTAAACGCGGAAAAAGTAGATAGTAAAATTATGTTTGACCCTATCGACCAGGCTACCCCGCCAATAGAGGCCCTAGTGGGTTCTAACGTAACTGACCAAGCTCACGGTGGGGACCAGGAGGGACCTGACATGATTTTACCCCCCGCCAAGACCGAAGAAGTAGTCCCCGGAGAGCTCCAGGATAAAGACAGCCCTCCAGGGATGGAACTCGACCCACTACAAGAAGAGGCGAGCACCCCGGAGATGGATCTCCTCGACTCGCCACAGGAGAACGGATCTCCAACGAGTACTACCAGGAGCGGATCACCTCAACCAGCGTCTTCCCCCAGCGAGGCGGACAAGATGCTGGCACAGGCCTTCCTCGCCAGCCTGGCAGCCTCAACAGAGCGCGATCGACTCCAAGCACAGACGCTTAGTGAGCGCGAACATTCTTCCATGGAAAGAGAACGCCTTCAAGCGCAGCAACGGAGCGACGAAGATCGTATACGTCTAGAGATTAGACGCCTTCAGACGGAAGAGAATATGGGAAGGGACCGGGCCGAAGCCCAGCGCGCCGCCGCCGAAGCCCAGCGCGCCGCTGCCGGTGCCCAAAGAGAAGCAGAGCGCGACCTCGCTCTCACCAAGCGCGAAGCCGAGCGCGACTGATTACAAGCGCAGATAATGGAGCAGCTGATCACCAGGGCAACACCCCCTCCCTCCGCACGGGGCTCCAGGGCCTCGTCAAGACAAGGGTCAAGGGCACCCTCCCCTACCCGATCAAGCGACCCTGAGCCCGACCACCAGAGAGAGCCTATACCCCCCTCCGAACCCCTTCCCCGACCGGTCCAAGTGAGACCCAGCTACAAGGAAGAAACGGTCTACACCGCGGAGAGGCTAAATAGACGACTACAGGATCTAGATGACCTGCCAGAGGAAGAAGAAGAGGGAGAGGAGGAGAGTCAAGCCCAACAGCAGCACAGTACTCCACAGGACCAGGAGGTCCAGTACAGCCCAGGCTTTACCCCCGCGGCTCTGCGCTACAGACCCCCGACTCAATTCACGGGTGAGCTTGACGCACGACCAGCCCCGAGGAACAGCACCTGGGTACGCGGGCCATGGTATCCAGCAGGTACCAGCCCACCAAGAGGCGTAAGAGGAGACTCGCCTAGGAGGCCTCTCTTCCAACGCTCACCGATGTGCCAGCCATCCATGGCATCATACATTGGCACACCGACGTTCCCGGACTTCACACACGAGAACAGAGCACAGTACACAGAGCTACGAATGTGCTTAGAGACAATGATGTCCGATGTAGCTGATGAACCGTACAAATATGCTATCCTACTGAAGCACCTCAAGGTGCCCCGAGCGCACAATATAGCGCTGGCCTATGCCACCTCTACTACCCCATACACCGCGGCTCTAGCAGCACTCGACCAAAGATATGGACGCATATGGGACTACGTAATACAAGAGATAAGGCATATTGACCGCCTACCCCCAGCCACAGACAATCGCTCACTAGATGACCTGTCTATCAAAGTACAATCCCTGGTAGGGATGCTGGGGGCGCAAAGAGAAAAGGGTATGCACGAACTGTACGCGAACTCTAATGTCGAGAGGATTTTAGAGAAGCTTCCGCCCGCCCGACAAGAGCGCTTCAGGCGGCAAAGAGACCACCGTGATCCTAACGGTCCCGAGCCATCCCTCCTAGACCTAGCCGACTTCCTGGCGAGAGAAGTCAACAGCCTACGGTTGGATACGTTCATGCGGAGCACACCAAGCTCCAGAGAGGGACCTAGGAGAGCAAACGATGGCCGCAGATTGGTGACGTCATGCACCAATCAAAATCAGTACCGAGCAGCAAGAACCACAGCACCCCCTCGATGAAAGAGAAGTGGAAGATGGTGTGCCCGTACTGCGAAAATGAACACTGGCTGTCACAATGTGACACGTTCAAGAAGATGACCGCCGACGAGGTGAGTCAATGGATAAAGGCCAACCGACGCTGTTACCGATGTGCGCGCAGTCACATGGCAGCCGATTGCCGCTTAAAGAAGAGGTGTAGTCGGTGTGACGGAGCCCACTTAGACGTCCTACACGACAGTAACAGAAGAAAGCCTGCACCCTCAAGCAGCACAAAGGCAAGTGTTATGTACATTGACCCCGCCAGCAGCGGGGGCGCCCGGGTGCTCTTAAAGGTGGTCCACGTAACATTGAGTTACCAAGACAAGGTCATGGACACTTACGCCGTCCTTGACGACGGGTCAGAGAAGACCCTTCTCCTCGCGTCCGCTGCGGCCCAGCTGGGGCTGCGGGGGAGCGAAAACCAGATGACGATTCGGACAATAAGAAGAGATCTAAAGACGATAAAGGGCGAGAATGTCTCCTTCACTATCGCAGCAAGCGGGCAGCCAGAGAGACGGTATAGGATTACTAACGCTTTCACCAGCCAAGAAATAGGCCTGTCGCAGTACACCTACCCCATCGCCAAGCTGATGGATAAATATGTGCACCTGCGTCAACTACCTATACCGCTCATAGACGGTGCCACCCCGACCCTGCTGATAGGCTCCGACCATGCAGACCTCATCGTCCCGATGGACCGGGTCCACACAGGGCCCAGAGGCTGTCCTGCAGCAGTCGAGACCCGCCTAGGATGGACACTACAAGGCCCCCTCGCTAGGTCCCTTAACCGAACAGCAGCCACTAGCTGCCTCCACTCCAGAGTGACAGAAGAAGACACCACCCTCCTACAGCATGTCGAGAGGCTATGGACACTAGAGACAATGCCCTTTAAGAACAAAAAGAAAGACATTCGTTCCAAGGAAGACATTTACGCTATAGCCCTCCTCGAGCAGGGGACAAAGAGAGTCAAAGTCAACGGAGTGATGAGATACGCAACTCCACTCCTGAGGCGAGAGGGTATGCCTACCTTCCACGCCCCAAAAGAAGCGACGGAGCGGTATCTATTGAACACAGAGCGGCGCCTAGCCAGAGACCCCGCTCAAGAGACTGTGTACCGCGCTGAGATTAACAAGCTAATCACAGCGGGACACATAAAGAAAATTGACATTAAAGAGGCCGATCAGACGACCAAATCATGGTACGTGCCGCACCACAAAGTCCACCACAACGGCAAGGATCGTATTGTGTTCAACTGCAGCTACCAGATCGGATCACAAAATCTGAATAAAGAGCTCTTGCCCGGCCCAACACTCGGCCCCTCTCTACTAGGCGTGTTACTACGTTTCCGCCAAGACAAGGTGGCCATCAGCGGCGACATCAAAGGGATGTTCCTGCAGGTGAGACTAGTGGAGGAGGACAAGCCCCTGCTGCGGTTCCTATGGAGAGAGAGGATCGGGGACGAGCAACCAGCCATCTATCAATGGGAAGTCCTCCCTTTCGGAACCACATGCAGCCCATGCTGTGCTACGTTTGCACTGCAAAAACACGTCGCAGAGGACCCAGCAGCTGATGAAGAGGTCCGACAAAGTGTAGGATATAGTTTCTACGTGGACAACTGTCTGCAAAGCGTCTCGACGCCAGAAGAAGCCGAGGCCCTTCTACTCAAGCTCCGCGCCCCCCTGATCAAAGGCGGCTTTGATCTCAGGCAGTGGGCCAGCAGCGACCCGCAAGTATTGCGCAGCCTCTCCCCCGAGGACAAGGCAGCAAGCAGCGAGACCTGGATGGCGACCATCCCAGGAGAAGCCCAAGAAATGACATTAGGACTAGTCTGGCGCTTCAAAACAGACTCGCTCCATTATAAACACACACCCCTGACCAAGGGGCAGGGAAGGTCGACTGCACTACCGACCACCAGACGGAGTGTATACAGAACACTCGCCAGACAATATGACCCGTTGGGATGTATTCTACCTTACACCACCAGGGCAAAGATGATTGTAAGAGCGTTATGGGACAAGGACCAGGGCTGGGACGACCCCATACCGAACACCTTGCATCCACATGGAGAGAGTGGGAGACAGAACTCAGCTCACTCCCAGGTGTCAACATACGCCGCAGCTACTTCCCACCCACAGTGAGGCCGGAGACGTGCCAGATGGACCTGCACGTCTTCAGCGACGCCTCCGAAGTAGCCTACGGTTCGGTGGCCTACTTGCGTGCCCGAGAGGAGGGAGGAGAAATACATACTGCCTTCATCCTGGCTCGCTCAAGAATAGCCCCACGCAAGCAACAATCTATCCCGCTGTATGTAAAGAAAGGAAGAGGAACCGAGAAGCGGTGGGGTATTGTATTCAAATGCATGACCACCCGAGCGATGCATATAGAACTCCTTCCAACCATGAGCACAGACTCATTCCTTATGGCCTTCCGAAGATTCACATTGCGGAAAGGCAAACCGTCTATATTATTGTCTGATCACGGGACAAACTTCAAAGGCGGAGAAAGAGAGCTGAGAGAGAGCTTCCAAGCTATGGGCCCAGAACTTAAGACCCACCTCGCTCCATCCCAGATTGACTTCCAGTTTAATCCCCCGAATGCACCTCACTTCGGTGGAACTTGGGAACGAGAAGTACGTTCAATAAAGACAGCCCTGTACGCCGTGCTTGGGGCCCAGACCGTGGCGGAAGAAGTCCTAATGACAGTCCTCGCGGAGATCGAGGGAGTATTGAACTCAAAGCCCCTCGGTTACGTCTCAAGTGATGTAGCAGATGTCGACCCAGTCACCCCCAACACACTCTTGATGGGGCGTCTGGACCCCGCGCTATCACAGACAATGTACAGGCCTGAAGAAGCGAACGGCCGAAGAATGTGGAGGTACAGTCAAGTATTGGCTGACAAGTTTTGGAACAGCTTCCTACTCCACTATCTACCGTCTCTACAGACCCGCCAGAAATGGGTGAAAGAGAGAGACAATTTGACAGAAGGAACAGTCGTCATGATTATCGACCAATCACTACCCCGAGCTATGTGGCCGGCTGGCCGCGTAAGCAAAGTGATCACCGGTGCCGACGGAAAGGTCCGAGCAGCCGAAGTGCTCGTCCAAGGGCGGATCTACACCCGACCCGTGGCGAGGCTAATAGAGTTGCCAAGGCTCCCCGAGACTATTGATGACGACCATGACCCCATGACTTTGTGAACTGCCCTACCCCTCACAACAGACATTGAGTAGTGGACAGTGCGGTTAATCTGTCTCTGCTTAGCTAATTAGGTGGGACTAATTAGGAGGCGGCTGTTACAAAGGATCAGATTAAACCGAATATATATATTTATTGATTGATATATATTGCATAATATTTGTATATCGTTTGATATCCCTTGTATATTCCTTGTACATATACACAGAATATCCCTTTAGCCTAGTACAGACCATAATATTTCATTCTCCTATTGGACAGCGGTCCACAGGCGCCAAGGCCATGCCTCCAAAGTCAGGTTCAAAGTCACCGCCGGGGACATGCCTGGACATGAATGGTATTGCGCAAGGATATGAGACAGGAATAAAGCTGGTACTAGTTTATTCATCTAAGCGTATAAATACGGCGCAGGTGAATACAGAAGTATGTTACCCAATAAGTTGAAGCCTCACCCACGATACTACGTGCGGTGAAGTATGGCCTGTTTGGCCCCAAATAGAGCATTGAGACCGCGTGCGAATTAATAACTGAAGTGTCAGAGTTTGGCGCTATACCGTCGAGTGCGACATATTCTATTAAGTCAGTAATAGTCTAATTGTGTATAGTGTATCGTGCGGCTAAAGTTCTACAGTGACCAGCATCACCAACGTTTTCCTCGTATCAGCTAGAGTGCTTATCCAGGCTGGGCTGCTTTCATGGCGCTTTCACCCGAGGAGCCCTAGACGAGGACCGTGTGGACATGTACACTGGATTATCTACCCGACGACTGCATAGCCCTTTTCGGCTGGATTATATTTGCTTTTGGTCCTGTAATTAATGGAGCGGAGAATCGCCGACGCCCACACGTGTGTGGGATTTACCCTGTGAGGAGCCACGTCGAGTCTGCCCCTCAGAAGCCTGAGGCAGGCTAGCTTTCTTCCCTGTGGAGCTACAGGCTACGGAGAACAGCTGTATTCGTCTGTGGATCAAGATCTTATTGCACCGTCTCCCGTACTCGGAGTCTCCTTATCATCGTTGACCCAGACTCTATTACCGACAGATCCTCTACCCTTGCTGGCTTACAACCGGGGGGACCCTTCCAGTATCTCCCGCTATATATTACTAGTGTACCATAGATATAATTCCCTAAGATTCAGGTTGTATAATTACCTCCTGCGTAACCAGAGAATGGACATTCGTTATTGATTTGCCTACGCACATTCCTTTGCCTTATAAGCGCATTCAAAGTGAAATAGAGAAGTATATTATGTACCTTTTGCTGCAATAAATACTTAATTACAACTTTGTGTGGAACCGATTTCATTGTGGGAAGTGTTCATCATTATATATATCATGTACTGTATGGCCAGTAATTAAAGTGCATAAGACGGTAGTGGTTTAATGATACCATACTTATCAATACAGTCAGGGAATTGTACCCCTCAGTTACAGTATCTGTATATACTATATCTATTTCGGTACATATCCCTTACCTATTAGTTACGCTGCTGGCCAGTATGACTTACTACCATAGTGTCTTTATACCTGTATCACTGTACATATTATTACTACTCTGTAGTATTACATACATCTGATTAGCACTATTACTGACTAGTACTGATTTATGTATTGTATATTTCTATTGCACTTTACTGTTACATTTGCACTCTGGTTGGATGCCAAACTTCTTTTCGTTGTACTGTACTTGGGCTGTGTAATTATGACAAATTTGCATCTAATCTAATCTACTTGCTTACATAATGATTTACTTGATGGAAGACTTTAATTTTTTTCCAACAAGAAATGCATCGTGGTGGTGGAGAAGATAAAGGAACGCATATAAATTTGTATTTTTCTGATGTTAAATGAAGTAGTGGATGTATAGTCCATGTGGGGGTCCTGAGGGGGGGTGGGGGTGGGGTGGGGAGGGAAGGGGAAGGGAAGAGCGAGGAAGAGCGAGCAAGAGCCCATGTATTGTATTTTTTTTAATTTTTTTTTACGTCTTTTTAATCTACATTCATTCTGATTTTATTACTGGATTGTCATTATTGTTATTATTATTTCTGTTATTGTCCTGTGATTTATCATTGATTATTACTGTTACTGTATTGTTTGTCTTGTTTCATGTTAAAAAAGGGAAAATAAAAAACATTTATTAAAAAAAAGAAAATGCATCGTTTGAGCCTTTGATAACCATTAAACATGAGTATTACATTTGTATTACACTGTAGAAGGCTTGTTTGTTTATATTTGTAGTGTTTGTAATCACTGACGTTGAACAGACATTGGGTTATTGAAGGTTATTTTCATACATGAATGTATACAAAATGTAGACCACTCTTTCGAGTGTGTTTGGCAGTTTTCTTTTGTAATTCTATTAAAATTTAAAAAAAAATCAATACAAAACAGACAAACAGAAACAACACTCATGAAATAAAAAAAGAAGAAAAGAAAAGAAAAAAGAACAAAAAGAAGAAATAAACTAAATAAATTAAAACAACACATAACAAAAAGGGGCGTTCCATCATCCTTTTCTCTCTCTATTTCAAAGTCACTCTGGCGTCATGGGTCTCATCAATTCCAGCCATCTCCTCCACCTTTCCTCAAACCTCTCCCTCTGTTGTCTCAGTATGTACAGTACGTCAACCTTTCCATCACGTATAGATCTCATGGATCACGTCCATCCATTCTCCTTCCATCGGCACCACCCGACTCATCCACTTCCTCGTTGACACCCTTTTTTTGGTTGACACCCTTAATATGTAAAACATATACTTATCGTGTCGTCCCGTATATGGAAATCTATTTCCCCCAAATACATCACTTTGAATTTGAATAGTATTTCTACTTCTAGTGTTTTTTTCCCATGTAGTTGTGTACCTGTGTTTGGCTGATTCAATCATCTATAAGGCCTGAAACCCTCAACAAAAACAAAAACAGAAAAAGTGTCTAAGGGAATTGAACGAATGGTGAAACCAGATGAGAAGTCCAGAGAGGCTCAGTTTGGATACATGACCTAAAGCCCTGTCCGTTGATTCATTATCTCAACCTGTAGTCTCTAAAAGTGAAGCAAAAATAAGCACAACGCCTTGGCTAAACAAAAGCATGGTGCTCATAAATCTACCAGGAGCCCCCCACTTGGGACCCTGCAAGCAAGCCATCGTTTCAAGGCAGCCCTGTTGGGTGCCATGTTGGTTTTGGACTACAGAGGAAAGGCACAGTGTATTAGAGAGAGGAATCTCAAGGAATCTCGTGACCCTCGTAGAGAATTTCCTGATTGTACATCTGACCTCTCGGCAACCTCGCCCGGTGGCCTGCAGTGTTTTAACATTCAGGCCTCCAGGGAGGGAAGTTTGTCAAAGTAAAAAAAAAAAACTCTAAACTCAAACAGTGCTCTGACAGTACACTCAGGGGAAGGAAAACTGTGCTAACAAAGAAAGCTATTACATTTGGTGGAAGAAGAGATTAGGCTCAGGAAGATAACGTGGATGACTGATTGGCTTTGGCGCGGTTTTAGACTCTATATGGCCCATGACCTTACAAACCTCAACTAAGTTGAACTCACATACCTGGCAAAGAGACAGAGACTTCTGCTCAATGGATTAGGATGAGTCATTTGAAGGGCACCATATTTGGGTATTACCAGTATCCTCAGCCTTAACAGAGTGGCCGTGTTCATAAGAGGGATTTGTGTGTCCTTTAAAACCCAACCTGTGTTGTTTTAATGTGGGGTACCTTCACACACATTCTTGTGTAGTCTGATATGTAGACGGAAAATATGCTTTTTGGAACTTTCCAGCCCAGTCAATGTCATTGACTCAATGATCCAAACATAAACAAATGGGTAACCATTTGAACAAAAGAAAGAGAAAGAAATTAAGACATTTCAGACATTCAGACATTTCAGACATTCAGACATTTCAGACATTCAGACATTTCATTGACTGACTGAGCCCTTGATACAAAGACTAAACACTAGATAACTGGTTTCCGATTAGTTGTATTTACTGTATTTTGTGGCTGTTTATATTGGTAATGTTCGTAAACACAGGGATGAAACAGATCTATTACAATTTAAACATGGGGTAGGAAATCTCGGAAATGAGCACTAGTGAGTTTACGTGTCAAGCAGAAATAGAGCAAGCTTGGCACAGCCTGGCGCCGTGCACAAAATATCCCCACAGTCTCCCAGGGGAACCGGTGGCTTCGAGCTGGATTATTATTTTTCTTAAATGATAAAAGATATTTCTGGTTTGGCAGGCTGTGTTGCACATTGTGTGTGCTTTCTGGGCGAGGAACAAGATGGCGTGTTTGTTTTGTGACACGGCCTCAGGAACGCGTGTAGCTTTATGCCAAGCAAGCAGTGCAAAAATTTACCGTAGTGGCGTGCAGTAATGCGCCTTTCATTTTCCGCCGCCCAGCGCCCAGGTCGCGCGGAAATAGGCTGTCTATTGCCATTCTCTTTGACAAACTCTAACCTTAACCAGCTCCTTAACAGCGCCTAAACTTAACCGTTCTAACCTTAACCAACTCCGAAACAATGCCTAACCTTAACCATAACCTTAACCATGCCTAACCTTAACCATAGAAATTATATTGCCATTCTCTTTGACAAACTCTAACCTTAACCAGCTCCTTAACAGCGCCTAAACTTAACCGTTCTAACCTTAACCAACTCCGAAACAATGCCTAACCTTAACCTTAACCTTAACCATGCCTAACCTTAACCGGCGAAAGAATACACGTTAAAAAAAAATCACGTTAAAAAATATTTTCGATGGGATTCGAACTCGCCAGCAAACGAGCCATAGGATCCACAGCCATGTGGCCTTGCCAATTGAGCTATTTCTAGATACTGAATAAGGGGCGGTGACTTATATATATTGAGCTCCGCTCGTGTCGAACCAAGGCGGGATCTCATGCGCATGCGCGGGCACCTCGCGCGAGCACGCCGGCGCACGCACGCACCTGAGCGAGCACGCCGCCGCCGGTGCACGCACGGTAGCATTTGTCTGCAAAGAAGGGCGCTTTACCGCACCGGCGTGCGGTGACGAATGCGGAAGCATTTTTGCACTGCTTGCTTGGCATTAAGGAAAACGCCTCAGGAACACACCTTGGCAGGCCAAAACAACATCCGATTAGTTGTTAATTCAAGTCACCCTGAGATTTTGGAATGGCTTAGAATGGCAGACACCGGATGTTTGTCTCAGAGCATTTGATTTATTGGTAGCTGTTGGGATTTTCACCAAATATTTATTATGTTATTTTCATAAACAGATCAAACTCAAGAATTGATGTGAATATACCCCACATTGATATGGTAATAAAAACAAACATGGATTGGGGCTTCAACCCATTGTAAATCCATATATAAATCTTTGTTTTAGGGGTATATTATATACTAACATTTATATAATTGTAATTTCGCTGGATATACACTGTATACGGTTAAAATGTTATTATAGACTAATTTTGTTTTATCTTGTTTCTGTACTTGCATATATTTTAACCACCTTTACTGGAAGTTTCATTATGCATTGTGTGTTGAGTACTGACTTTTAATAATTTTTGTCTTGCAATAATAAAAAAAATATAAAAAAAAGAAATCTTTGTTTTACCATTGTTTTCACATGTTTTGTGTACAATTGTTTTGTTTTGTGTATTTTTCTATTTCTTATTTCTTAACAATTTCTTTGTCATATATATTTGTCATATTTAAATTTGTGTTGCTTTTTTATCATATTTTTACTGTAGTGCCATTTATATGTACAGCAATATGGTGCAACTACAGTAGTTTTAAAATAAAATGGACCTTTATAGCTTTTATAGCTCATCAGTCAGAGCTAAGTCAATCAACTATGGAATGAAAACACATCTCCATTCTTATTGGTGGTGGCAGGGACGCAGGAAGGGGGGGTGCGGCGGGGGCTGCAGCACCGCCTGCTGGCGGGGAGTGTAACTGCAACCGCAAGGTTGTTTTGGCTTTTATTGCATTGTAATACCGAGGCTACTCAATGTCACAGAGCGGAGCGGCACTGCAGATTTACCCTACTCTTGGAATTCATTGCCAGATCCTCATAGGGGCGCTGTCTCGATAATGCAGTGTTATTAAAGCAGCGTGTAGCCGACGCATGAACCAGCTTTTCCGTTAGCCGGTAATTACCGGTATTTGACTGGCAAAATCTGTTGAAGTCCGACATATTTAATCTCTCCGGTCATAATGTCCGGTGAAAATAATTCCCTCTAAGCACAATTTGATTATTTGAATTGTATTAAAATAGGCTAAAATTAAATAGCCTATGCGATGAACGAAACAATCATTACATTTGTTTCATCGTTGCTTCACCAAGCAGGTCTAATAATGACAACAACGTTGTCAGCGAGAGCTTAGTGCTGGGTTTGCGAGTGCATGCAGCTGCAGAGCCACAGAACCCACCAGCTGTGCCGGCACAGTGCAATACTCTAATTCAGCCATTGGCAATTCAGCTGTTGGGTGGGGGGCGCTGCAGAGCGGTCCCCAGATAGGGCCTGAAAACAGCTGAATCTGCGGCTCTGCAGCGGCATACTCTCGCAAATAAGTCGTTGGGAGGTGGAGATTCATCACGCAAACCCACGATATTGTTGCCGTCTCTCTCTGCCAAATTTCTCAGTTCTTCGCTTGATATAATTAATACAAATGTCCAATATAACGGAATTCGTTAGCTCATAAAAATGTGATTATAACAGACTGCTGTTTATTAATGTCGGGCCAACTGCCCACAGACACCTATTTGATTTAAAGTCAGCAGCAGCACGGAGTCTCTGGACTTATTTTATTTGGAATATAATGACTGTATACGCAAAAGTAGCCTAGTTTTAAGTTAAAATATTATAAATCTACATGCCTTGAGGATGTCATTCTTTATATAGCCTGCCTATCAATTGTTTTTAAGCTCAATAAACTCTGACCGGAATTTCTCTCATTTGACCGGTAGATTGAAATCTACCGGACACTGAGGCCGGCAACAATTTTTTCTAACGGAAACCCTGGTATGAACCAGTTGGGATTCGAATAGACGCGGCCTGGAAGCGTCAACGTGGAACTGGAAATCCGTTGGTAAAAAAATAGCGGCCTGGAATAGTTTTTGATTGAAGTGGAGAGCTGCCTGTCGCCCATTCTAACGCAGGAGTCCTGGACCCTTGAGCAGACCCGACAGGTAAGGTAAGCGATTTTAGATGTATCACTTTGGAAGTGTGCAGCTGTTGTCCGAATACTAGTGAACATTGAAAAATAAAGGCACGACATTTAGAGACGTCCCCGTCGCAGCGTTCTGGTGCGGGGACATGGGGCTCCTGCTCCCTGTACGGGGGCGCGACAGGTGGGGTAGGCTGGGCAGAGATGTATGCATCAAAACGGTTACATTGTTTGTCTCGCACGCTCCGCAAAGCTGAGCGTGAGAGCGCGGAGTTGGGCAGTGGTCTCCTCTAGTGAACGAGAGTGTTGGTTTACCAGAGTGGTAAACCTATGACGTTATTATTATATCACTTATCTCAGCACCCCCACTGCTGACCGACTTCCCGCGGCCCTGGGTGGTGGTATGGCTACCTATTTGCATATGTTTGGATTTGTGACTGAGTCTTTAATTCCAAGAATTCCAACCAGTCCCACACAGATACACAATACCAGACGTATCAGGGGCCATTACAGGCGTTTAAAACCCTATTACTGTTTTTCCACTACCTAGGCTCGGGGGCAGCACTTAAGCAGGCAATGAGTGTGATGTGTTTGTCATATTGGACACCCCCTTTGGCAGATTTATGAAAATGGCTTCCATCTGTTATTAGTCCATCACAGATGACCAGGGCACGATACTTTGCACTACTACCTCGTTCAGAGTGCCCTTCCATGTGTGATCAGTTTTTCCTTTTCATTAGTTCCACTGGGACAGAGCGGATCACAAACAATGACGATGAGATGTAAGGAGCTTTAATGGATCAGATAAAACGGACTGGCTGTGATGTATGGAGCGCAGGCGCGTTGCCAGTGAACATCAAAGTCAGATACAGGTGGGAACGCTCTGGCACTCATCGCCGCAGGTGGCTGCATACGCCTGACAGTGCCAGTGTTTCACTACTCTGTTTGAGACGTAAGCAAAGCCCCTAATGAACTCAGCTGGTCATGGTGTTTGACTTTTCATCAGTACTCAATCAAACTGCCAGCCTGCTACCGGCCTTCCCCTCTCGCCTCCTGGCACATCCATTCATCTGGCACATTTTCTTTTTAAACTGCACCCTTCGAATGCAGTTGGCGCTCCAGCCGCCCATGTGCACCCTGTGACACCTGTTACTGCGCCGCTCGTCACAGTCCACAGCTCAGAAGGCTTCAGTTAGGAAACCGAGTTCAATACCAAGGCATTGCTCATTGAATTTTGTGTTTATAAACAGCTGTGATTAATGACACTCCAGCTATTGCTTCAGAAAGTTTGACCTTCAACCCGGCCGCATCCCAGTCAAAACAAAACGGGTTAAACGCAACACAATGGGGCATGAGTATATAAAGTCTACAGGTGCTCAATATCGCTGATGAAGAGTCTGCTTTTTTTTTAATGAAACAATGGCAGGATTCTAAAGAATGTCAACCAGGCCATCTCCTCCACATCCACCTAGGCCGCCAAGATATTTTTCGTCAGCTAAATTAGCAAGATTCTTTGGCTGCCTTTAGGTGGACGACATGGAGGTGATGGCCAGGTTAACATTCTTTACCATTTCCTGACGCATGCTGCGTTACCTTGAGGGTCTTGTGCGGCCCGCATATTTTCCAGGCAACGCATCCTTAAACGGCCGTCATGCAGGGGTTCCAGCGGCCTGCAGGCAGCAGGTGTGAGGCCAAGGCGGACTTTCCAAGGATGTCAAGTCAATGGAGGAGTCATTAGTGTCCTTCCCCTACAGCGCCCTAAACAAAGGGACTGGAATTCAGGAGGATGCTTGTCGTTATGCCGCAGATGAGGGAGATAAGGGCAGCAGTCTCAATAGGATCCTGGTCACACTTGGGGATTACTGTGTGTGTGTGTGGGGGTCCAATCACCTTAGGAAGGACCTGCATTATAAAACAAACTGCTGTAATAACAGTTCCCTACCGGGCTTCAGAGAGACAACGGCATGTCTACTAAAAACAAAAGCCCACAGAATTGAAAGCCATCCAGGTGAAAATAGAACTGTTCCTCAATTTGATTCTGTGGTCATCATTTCATCAGTGTGAAAAGGGGCTAATTGGAAGATTTGTTTGTTGGTAAATTGGTTGACCAAGGAGTGGTCAGCAGAAACGGGATGCTGTTGAAACTTCCTGTGGCTGCTCTCTGATTTGAACCACATTTAAGATATTGCCATGGTGATTGTTGGAGACGGGCTTGAGAGCTGAAATTGCACATAATTGCTCTATCTCAGCTTGAGTGAGTTCTCGGAGTGCTTAAAGGATAGGCTGAACAAACAATAAAGCCTTAAATCAGCAAGGACGACAGCAAAAAAAATAAAAATAGCAGTGCATTTGATCTTTCTTTTTGATCTCACATGTCGGATTTCTGCTTTCACAATAAACATGTTATTCACTCTCTTTCCCCCATACATCAGGTTTTATACAACCCATTTGAAGAAGATCTGATATCCATAGAAGAATTATGCTGATGAGGCATCAATGATTCTCTGTAGGCCTATCAGCATCTACTGTAGACCTCAGCATCTACTGTAGACCTCAGCATCTACTGTAGACCTCAGCATCTACTGTAGACCTCAGCATCTACTGTAGTGTAGACCTCAGCATCTACTGTAGACCTCAGCATCTACTAGTGTAGACCTCAGCATCTACTGTAGACCTCAGCATCTACTGTAGTGTAGACCTCAGCATCTACTGTAGACCTCAGCATCTACTGTATACCTCAGCATCTACTGTAGACCTCAGCATCTACTGTAGTGTAGACCTCAGCATCTACTGTAGTGTAGACCTCAGCATCTACTGTAGTGTAGACCTCAGCATCTACTGTAGACCTCAGCATCTACTGTAGACCTCAGCATCTACTGTAGACCTCAGCATCTACTGTAGTGTAGACCTCAGCATCTACTGTAGACCTCAGCATCTACTGTAGTGTAGACCTCAGCATCTACTGTAGACCTCAGCATCTACTGTAGTGTAGACCTCAGCATCTACTGTAGTGTAGACCTCAGCATCTACTGTAGTGTAGACCTCAGCATCTACTGTAGACCTCAGCATCTACTGTAGACCTCAGCATATACTGTAGACCTCAGCATCTACTGTAGTGTAGACCTCAGCATCTACTGTAGACCTCAGCATCTACTGTAGTGTAGACCTCAGCATTTACTGTAGACCTCAGCATCTACTGTATACCTCAGCATCTACTGTAGACCTCAGCATCTACTGTAGACATCAGCATCTAGTGTAGACCTCAGCATCTACTGTAGTGTAGACCTCAGCATCTACTGTAGACCTCAGCATCTACTGTAGACCTCAGCATCTACTGTAGACCTCAGCATCTACTGTAGACCTCAGCATCTACTGTAGACCTCAGCATCTACTGTAGTGTAGACCTCAGCATCTACTGTAGTGTAGACCTCAGCATCTACTGTAGACTACATACTGTAATACTCAGCATCTTCTGTAGGCTATATCTACTGTAGACCTCATAATCTACTGTAGGCCGTATCTACCATAGAACTCAGCATCTACTGTAGACTACATCTACTGTAGACCTCAGCATTTATCTACTGTATGCTGCACTTCTATCCATGAACTCCATGTGACTTATAACTGTAGTGTAGACCTCAGCATCTACTGTAGACCTCAGCATCTACTGTAGACCTCAGCATCTACTGTAGTGTAGACCTCAGCATCTACTGTAGACCTCAGCATCTACTGTAGTGTAGACCTCAGCATCTACTGTAGTGTAGACCTCAGCATCTACTGTAGTGTAGACCTCAGCATCTACTGTAGTGTAGACCTCAGCATCTACTGTAGACCTCAGCATCTACTGTAGACCTCAGCATATACTGTAGACCTCAGCATCTACTGTAGTGTAGACCTCAGCATCTACTGTAGACCTCAGCATCTACTGTAGACCTCAGCATATACTGTAGACCTCAGCATCTACTGTAGTGTAGACCTCAGCATCTACTGTAGACCTCAGCATCTACTGTAGTGTAGACCTCAGCATTTACTGTAGACCTCAGCATCTACTGTAGACCTCAGCATCTACTGTAGACCTCAGCATCTACTGTATACCTCAGCATCTACTGTAGACCTCAGCATCTACTGTAGACATCAGCATCTAGTGTAGACCTCAGCATCTACTGTAGTGTAGACCTCAGCATCTACTGTAGACCTCAGCATCTACTGTAGACCTCAGCATCTACTGTAGACCTCAGCATCTACTGTAGTGTAGACCTCAGCATCTACTGTAGTGTAGACCTCAGCATCTACTGTAGACTACATACTGTAATACTCAGCATCTTCTGTAGGCTATATCTACTGTAGACCTCATAATCTACTGTAGGCCGTATCTACCATAGAACTCAGCATCTACTGTAGACTACATCTACTGTAGACCTCAGCATTTATCTACTGTATGCTGCACTTCTATCCATGAACTCCATGTGACTTATAACTTATGTTCGTTCTATTGTTATCAGGATCGTAGTGTGGGGACTTTAGGGGCGAGCACTTCCTGGGCCCTCCTGGGTCGCAGGTCGATCACATAATAGTTAAAGTTTTCTAGGTTGGTTGGTCCAGTGACAAAACAAATGACAAAACAAATACTGTTTTTCTAAACAAACAAAGAGTCCACAGGCGGTTCTCAATAGTGGATTTCTGTAGTAGGCAACGGTGTCCTTCATGTGTCAGTGCTTTCCACTTGTTCCACATTCTTCGCACTCCATCTCTGTGTCACAAGACCCACCATCCAGAGTACACATGCACATGCTCATTCCCACACATTTATCATACCAATGCCTAACCCATATATATTTCTCACAGTGAAAACTGTTCTATTCCTCTCATTCCTAACATTCCTCCCCCGTTACGATAATTTTTTTTTTAAATTGTCATAATCTTTCCATTTTCTTTTAAAACCAACAGCAATATACACATGTCACTAACTACATCCCGAGTGGTGACCGACTGGCTGCTAAACTAAGCTTTGAGCCTCTATACCGCTCTATACTTTCCAAAAAGTTTAAGTTAAATTGGTCTTGGAAACAGGGCCTGATATGGAGTCAAATACGAAATTGCCCTGAACCGCTGCTACAAAAGGAAACAATTGATTTTGTGGTTGGAACAACTAAACCCCAAAACTCAAGAACTAAGGAACCCTTGACCGAGCCCCTGATTCCAAAAAGAAAAAAAGAAAACCACACAGACATTAAATATTTTGGCATCAAACATAACACCAGTATGTTATAGAGGTTACCGATTACACGTGCCGTTATCCAAAGCATCTTACATGAGGGCATGGATTTTCCGATGCATGGAGTCCTGTATCATTAGTGGTAAAGGCAACAAGTTCAGGTGTGCAAGCTTACTGTAATGCTTTCATGCTTGCTTGAATTTTGGGCAGATAAAAACATACAGCAACAACTGGACAATACCCACAAAAACAATATTTATGGGCAATTTGGCGAGTTCAGACCTCAACCAAACAAGCATGTTGAGCCTCACAGCTCAGTGGATGAAAACTTCGAGATGAAGCCACGTTACAAGCACAAGACTTCCCTGATTCGCATTAGGCCTGGAATTTTTTTTTGCCATTGCTATGTCTATACATTGGTTTCTTGTTCGAATGCATTTATTTCTATAGACCAGTGACATGCAATATAATTGATGCAAGCAATGGGCTAACGTTAGCTGCTAAGTTATCCCATAAATAGGTTAAGCTAACTAGCATTAGCCGCTAACCCAGGAAATGCTCAAAGCGGACTCCACACCAGTTCCATTCGTGAAGAAAGGGGGTGGGTTATATTGACAAGGCTTGACAACAGAGGTTCAAATATAACTTCATATTTATTGGTTATTCGTTTCTTTATATCAGCATCCAGTTTCCATCACTGTGTGTTAAACTCTTCCTGTGTTGTCATTCGAGTGTGACATCATCGCCTACGGCAGC
The DNA here is from genome assembly GCF_963971535.1 of Notolepis coatsorum. Lineage (NCBI taxonomy): Eukaryota > Metazoa > Chordata > Actinopteri > Aulopiformes > Paralepididae > Notolepis > Notolepis coatsorum. Next base: position 26,021,774 of record NC_140180.1, read on the forward strand.
TTACACGCTCAAAACGCAAACCGTAAACAAAATCCGGAGCGCACCAAGACTGCAGTGTGTACGCAAACTAGAGGGGGGAGAGGGAGGGGGGAAGTTACTGGGTGGGCGATACTGCCATCTAGCAGGATCTGGCCAGTACTGCACTCTCGGGTCGCAGTATACCTTTTAACGGTAACATAGAGGTCCGTGACACTGAATAGAATATTAAAATCGAAAAAAAGTAAAACGGACCAAATAACGTATATATACGTGATTGGCGTTCAACGGTTGTCGGGCAAACACGTATATATATATGTGGATGGCGCAGATTGAGTTAAGAGGTGACAGTGGTAGACTATCCAAACATTGGTCATTTCTGCATGACTTTGTGCTTGACAGGATGTCTTATTGTGCAAAAAAAACATATACACACAGGGGCGAATACACAAAGGGATTGCGCGGCTTTTTCTGATGCTATGTCGGCGCAAATAGCTCTGAAACACAGTTTGCTATTCACAAAGCAAGCGCAAAGGGTGAAATACGGTGGTAATTGCATTGCCCTCAGCATTGCGTCTGTGGTATTTGCGGGTATTTAAATGAGGTAATATGGGCGGAACATGTGTCCCTTTCTATGCGAATGAGCCTCATCGCAGATACACTCCCAATTCACAAAGATCGGCGCTAATTGCCACGCACAGTTAAAGCAGTTAAACGCGCAGACCTATAAATACAATATAATGTAAAAAAAAGTACAAACTCTTTTTTTCTCTCCTGAGAAACTGCACAGACCTAGCTCATCTCAAACAAGCCTAATATCTTTAGTGAATGGCTCGCAAAGACGGAGCACATAATCGTGCGCAGTTAAGGGTGCTATTAGCGCAGCGCAATCCATTCTTTGTGAAGCCGCCCCACAGTGTACAGGCAACAAATATACCCATAATGAGATGTTCTGACCAATCAGAGCTTAGAAATTACAGTGATTTGCATGTACTTGTGATCTTATATTCCCATTGTATGTCACTGACAAGCCGTACACGTTATTTCTCTCTCTCTCTCTCTCTCTCTCTCTCTCTCTCTCTCTCTCTCTCTCTCTCTCTCTCTCTCTCTCTCTCTCTCTCTCTCTCTGTCGACATCTGGACTATGAGACTAATCAATAAAGTGTAGTGAAGTGAAAGCCCTGTAAACCAATGAAGAGAGTGAGTTACATTTCGGGGCTAATGTGTTCAGGGTAATGTATTTCCGTGGCTACTGTCTGTGAACAAAATGTCATCCTTGAGTGTGGTCACCATGGCCACTGGAGTGGCCTCAGCTGGCTTGTCAAGGTGTTTTAATGGGGCCTGTTGATGGATGACTCCATTACTCCACCACAGCGTGCTGTGTCACCTCCAGCTGCACGGAGGCCCGGCAAGCTTCTCCCCCCCTGCGAAGGATATGGTCTAATTGTTTTGCATCGGAGGAAATAACTACATATGAAAAACAAACAAAACAAACGGAGACAATCTTAGACACAAATACTTCCTGACGATAAGATGGACGCTTGATTGCAGACGGTGGCCAGGGGGACTGAGGCAAGTTTTGTTGGGTGCAGTCAAGGGGAGGCCTACTTCCTGTCGCAGATGATTACCCCTGCAACGACGAGGCTCCTGTCCCGAGGATACAGACCTCTGTCTGTCTGAACAGAGGGGCTTCATGCCTTTAGAACAGCAGCCAGACAAGAAAGAGGGGTCAGGCAGCTGCTCTTTCATTTGAGTGAATGGCTGAAGCAGAGCCTCAGAGAGAGAGAGAGAGCGAGGGGGACTTACGGGGGGGAAAGGGAGGTTTTGAATCGGCGGAGGTAGCACCGCCACAACAAACAGGGTATGGCCCAGACCAAGGTGTTCCACCCCCCCCCCCCCCGTCATCACCCTGCACGCTATCTGAACCACATTAGTCAGGCTTGACAAGCCTCCCCCTCTCCCCATAACACCACCGAAGAAGATGGACGAGCAACAGAGAGATGGATGAAATGCAAAAAAAGAGAAGAAGAAAGAAGAAGAAATATAATGAAAGTTGTGACTTATACTGCCTGGTTTGTGACTTGCAGCCATAGCTTTTTTGGGGGGGGGGGGGGGGGGGGGGGGTCTCTACGTGCTTATTTGTGTAGATCCAGTAATTAACCCCAGGTGTTGACGCGTCTGCGAGGTGTTAAACCAGAGGAGGCCATGGTTCTGTCTGACCCTGAGGGCAGCATTAACCTGGCCCAGCTCAGGGTTGGAACCCCAGGGATATGATCATGCCGTCGCATTAGAATCACATGTATACATTCACTCTGTTACATGGGGTTCAACGAATGGGGCTAATTCATTCTACTAGGTGGTGAAGCTCTCTTGGTTTTGCCCGGACCTTAATGAGGCGATGGCTGGTAGGTTCGTTCATACATCTCTGCGATTCTGTTTAATCTTGTGAGGGGGGCGACAAGGTAGGATTACTGTGTGTGTGTGTGTGTGTGTGTGTGTGTGTGTGTGTGTGTGTGTGTGTGTGTGTGTGTGTGTGTGTGTGTGTGTGTGTGTGTGTGTGTGTGTGTGTGTGTGTGTGTGTGTGTGTGTGTGTGTGTGTGTGTGTGTGTGTGTGTGTGTGTGTGTGTGTGTGTGTGTGTGTGCGTGTGTGCATGTCTGGGGATGCTACAGGGCATTCACTCTCAGATTGATATAGCCCTACAGCATATACCATCAGGGGTCCACTGAAATGGAGTGATAAAAGGTTTACCGCCTTACAATCCATTTTTCACTGACAAAAAACATGCACTGTTCCAGTTAGTCAAGTCAAGGGAAGGATTGGATAGGTTGGGTGGGTATACAGAACTTGGGTGGGTAGAAAACACGCAATTGTGTGTATTATTACATCACATCCTCAAATTATTTTATGCTTAATTATAAATCTTACCTAAATTATTCCATTCATGTGGAGCATTCATTGAGTTTTGTCTTAATTTGATTGATAATAGGCATACATGGTATAGTTTATGTAGCCATTTAATAATGGAATCATAGTCAAATAGAACATGACTCCAGGGTGTAAATATCATTCAAGTTCCTGATTAGATCCGCAATAATATGGTCAGGAGAATTCGGGAGACTCCTAAATTACCTTTCCGCTCAAGGCTTTTTAATAATGCTGTTTTAATTAATTCCTTTAGGCTAATTCAGCAACGCAAACATGTGAATTAAAAGTTGGGAGGCAAATTTCCTGTTCTATTCATGTCTTTCCTGTAGTTTAATTTCAGTGTATTAAGCTTGCCAATAGTTTGGCTTGGCAATTCAACAGAAATCAAAGCAGAAATAAATCAAATCCTTCTTGGCCTCTTGCAGATGTGAAAATGCTGCTGCTCAGTAGAACTCTCATACCGGTCTACAGACTGTTTAACCTCTCATAATAATAATAATAATAATAATAATAATAATAATAATAATAATAATAATAATAATAATAATAATAATAATAATAATAATAATAATAATAATAATAATACACTTTATTTGTATAGCACCTTTCATACCAGAAATTGCAGCAGTAAAAAGACATAGGCATACAATGAGCACAACATTGGCAGATCAACAGCAATGCATAGAGTGCAGACATACAATTAGGCATAACATAAACATTATGTAACAACAACACTAACATAAATGAGCATAAAATAGACAGCAGCAAAATAGACAAAGTCAAGATAAGGCATAGAACATTAAATCATATAATATTTGATTAGGATCTATCATCTTAATAGGTATCTTTGTTTATGGTTTGATTGTCACTGATACACATAAAATAGAGATAAAATCATGAAAATTGGCAGATACAGATAAAATAGACACATCAACCCAGTAGTTTTAGATGTTTACACAACACGGCTTCAGCACAGCAGTATTTTAGAAGTTTAGTACTGTCAGAGCCATAGGTCTTTCTCATATACTGCAACCTTACATATACTCATCCCAGTCTACAGACTGTTTACATTCCAGGGTAATGGACATACAGTATACAGTTTGTTGCTTACACGTTGAGACCTACAGGACGCAGTCCTCAACGTTCTCACAGAAGTAGTTCAGCGCTGGGAGGTGACGCTCCTTCGTGATTTGTCTCCCTGTGCTCAAGGGGAAGCCATTTTGTTTTAACAATGACATGGGCTCACCCTCATCCTACAGCTTTAGCAAGAGACCAGAAAACGAATCCTTGTGGAAGAGCCTTAATGGAGGACGTGAGCATTTGTCGCGGGGCAGGAACGTGAGAAACTGAACCCTACTAAACCCGGCTCAACCTCACTGAGCCGACTGGGCAACCTGTTTTCTGTAAACACCCGCCAAGCCTCTGCACCTCCCGGTAACACCCTCCACCCACAACACTCAAAACACCCCCCCACCCCCACCCCCAAAGTTGAAATCCTGTTCTCAAGAGATTCCGACTCTTCTTATCACAATTCCACGGATCCTCTTCTCTGGATTATTCCCATCCTGCGCAGTGACTAGTGGGTGCCAGCCGGCCACGACTATCACACAGATGGGAGTCCAGGGCCTGTGATGGCTTCCATATGTCACGTTGTCCTCTCGTGAGTTGTTGCTTTTTTCCTTTTTTTTTTAAATGTTTTTCTTTCCATCTTTCATCTCTCCCTCTGTTTTTCTCTTTTAGATGGGACTGAACGGGGAGGGAGAGGTGAGTGCTCCCGTGGAGGACCAGGGTCAACACAGTGATGCTCATTAATACATTTCAGCACAAAATAGGGCTTTTCTTTCTCTGTGTGAAGACCACCTATTGGCTCTAGATGAATAGTGTTAGAGGTTGAAGACTGGGAGGTTAAAAGTAGCACATTTTATTGCCAAAAATCTGACGTGGATAATTTGTGCTTCTGCAGAGTTGCCCCCTGGTGTCGTCGGGGGCCTTGGAAATAGACCCTTGGTGACTTTTCCCATCCATAATTCCTTCCCCCATTACCTGTCACGGGCGTGAGACGTCTTAAAAAACCGCCCCGGGGGAGGTTGTGACACCAATCCGTGTTGTTGTATGGTAAATATGAACCAATCGGAAGCCGAAGGCTCATTTGACACACTGCGGCAATGTTTTTTTTCTCCGGTCTGGACTGACACATGAGAATACTAATATTCCCCCTCTGATTGTAATCCTCGAAGCTGACCTCATTAACCAGGCATCCGCATTGAACCCTGGCCGCGTAAGGTCTGGGAGCTCAGCTGTCAATCAACACCAATTGCTTGAAACAAAGGGCATCAGGAGAAAATAATCCAGCTCTCCCTCTCACGAGCTTAAAAACAGGTTGTTTAGAGATTTAAACAGATTTATGCATGAATACATGCACGCACGTCCAAACACTGCCTGAAGGTGTTTAAAATACTATGACAAAAAAATCTAATAAAATCTTTATAGGCACAGATGCACGGCATATAGAACACATAAGAACAACCCTCTGGGGTGGATGAGACCGTTATTCTAAATACGTTTTTTTATTTCTTTATTATTACAATGCGACACCTAGAGCACGGCCCCCAGATCTTTTATACAACTAATCTGAACCAAAACCCTGCATCACTTGCTTTCTAAGGCACTCCCCTGAGCCTTCTCACAAAGTAAGTCATTGTACGCGTCGAGTGTACGCGTTGATGCCAGTTAACACTTTCGACGTTCAAACTCACATCCTCATAGCATGCGATAAAGCCTCCACTTTCCATACTAAAGGGATTAACTGAATGCCATGAGGTTCAGACACTGGACAAAGGTTGAACCGAGGTTCCCCATTGAACTTCTGGCCGTCTTTTGTCAAAAAACGTCTCTTAACATTCGATCCCGTCTCGGATTCACCCGGGGAGCAAACACATCCGTATCAAAAGTGACGGTGAAATTCAGAATCCATCTCACACCGCAATGCGGCGTGAAAGAGGAATCAACTGAATGATTCCAGCTATACGGGCCAGTCTGTCGCTCCAAAACAACACTAGAGCTGCAGGGTGATTTACTGAGCACTTCACTTTTCCTGAGGGTAACGGCAGAGAGAGAGAGATGAGAGAGAGAGAGGAGGGAGAGAGAGAGAAGGGAGAGAGGGAGAGAGGGGGGGGGAGGGGGGGGGGGGGGGGGGGGGGGGTGAGAGAGAGAGAGGGGGGGGGCGGGAGAGAGAGAGAGAGAGAGAGCGGGAGAGAGAGAGAGAGGGAGAGAGAGAGAGAGAGAGAGAGAGGGGGGGGGGGGGAGGGAGAGAGAGAGAGCGATGAGAGGAGAGAGAGAGAGAGGGGTGGGGGGGAGGGAGAGAGAGAGGGAGGGAGAGAAAGAGAGAGTGACATCAGGCTTTTGTGAGGTCCCCTCTCATAAAAGGGATTGAGCGATGAGACCCTGTTGCTCTCATAACATTCCTGTGCTGTTTGGGTAACACACTCAAACTGAAAACGATACGCCATTTACGGCATCTGCCGTGTCACCAAACACTGACGCCTTTTCACCGTCTTGTTCATCTTGATAAAAGATGAGAGGGAGAGAGAGAGAGAGTGTGAGAGAGAGAGAGAGAGAGAGAGAGAGAGAGAGAGAGAGAGAGAGAGAGAGAGAGAGAGAGAGAGAGAGAGAGAGAGAGAGAGAGAGAGAGAGAGGCCTGCAATGGCTGTTCGTGGGAAACTCGCACGGACCGGTAGCTTTGGACCGAGATGCGGAGGAAAACAAACAGTTGTACTCTCTAATTTGATAATCTCCTCTTTCTGCATTCTCCATCTGCATTCTGTAACTTCATAGCTCGACAATGTGGAGCAAAATGACTCCTGTGCCAAAGCGTATTTATCCCCTCTGTTGAGTTGAAAGGGTGCCACGGACTGCAGGAAGACAGAGGGACATGCGGACAGATGGACGGGGAGCTTGAGCCCGGGTAGACGGGAGCTCTCTGATTTGCCAGAGTGCACAGCCTGTACCTAATGCACTTCACCCTTACAAAAGAGGCACGGTATTGAGGCACACTACGGTGACCACGAGAGGTACGCCGCAGTGTCTACTGTGTGGCAGAGGAGGCTGCTACCTTCACCCGTTACGCCTGTGGGTTCACAAGACACTTCTGGACCGCTGCCTGGGAAACAGATGGTAGAGAATAACACTGTCACCCACCCTGAACGCTGACATCCTGGGCCAAGCCTCTGCCATGCACTTTGCTGTCTGTCTGTCTGTCTGTCTGTATCGCCTCGGAAATCCCCCTTATCCTTCACAGAGCCATCGTCAGATTAGGAAATATACGTGAGTGAATCTGACTGTACATCTGAGCCTCATTAGCCAAAACATACGCCTTCCAATTTTTTTTTTACGGCGACTCGGTTTTTGAAGTGACACAGACCGCTCTGTTGGACGGTGCTGCGGGTTCGGGGACAACAGAACAGACAGTCCCCCCCATGTGAACCCATCAGGGGGAGGTGGAATGGGAAGCCATGGGGCTTGTTATACAGTGACCAGGTTTAAAACAATTA
>NC_140180.1:26029424-26114161 GCF_963971535.1 Notolepis coatsorum
AGTTAAGAGGGATCAATGGAACGTGGGATTAGGCCCAATTATGCTGAAATAGATTAGATTAGAAAAAGATTACATAGGGAACATAATGTACTGATACAGATTTAAACAAAAGTAATAAGTCGCCTTGCATGAACTCAAAGCCTGTGATAAACATTTGGGAAATAAGCCTAGAATTTAGAGTGGAGTTAAGTTCCCTATAGCGATTAAAAGGTTTTTACGTTTGTCTCCTTAGTAGAGTAGTTCAAAATCTTTGGTTGTGTCTGGAAAACGTAAAAGATATCCAAGGCACACTGTTCCGTGGCAAAAATAAAAATGTAATGCCTTTATTATGACATGGCTAAGTACAGCAAGAAAAAAAATGTATTTAAAAAAAGCGAGCCTTCCTCGGAATGTCATGGTGATGACTGTAATAATCTGTCATTTTATAGCAACATCAATCAATCAATCAAGGAAAAAGACAATCAGTATCCTACCTCATAGGTGATCGCTGAGGCAGAAGTGTGTACATATTGTGGAGCCCCATAATAGAAGGATAAATGTTGAGCTAAAAAAGACCTGGGAAAGTGGCAGCTTTAAGAGTCCAGAATGTTTCTCTTTGGAGAAGACGTTTACCTCCATCTCCACCTCTCACAGATTTAGGAATAATTACTTTTACAGCCATGCTTTTTAGTGAGTTAGGGTTTGTGTGTCCTGCTGCTTTCTAATGATTGGCCATGGGGTAGTTGGGGTTGCCAGTCCCTCTATCATATTTGTGTCCAGCTCTAAGTCTACTTTTGGTGCCTCAGACGTAAAAACATCCACACTCACATTCTAATCTGTATACCACATGGGCTTGTATTGCATTTAGCACAGCTTCTGACCCTGATTAAAAACAACAAAGCTATTCGTTTTGACAATGTTTGAACAGTGGTTGAATCCGCCACATCTGTAGTTCCCCACTGGGGGTTGGAGTCAGTTGGGGGGGGGGGGGGGGGTGAGATAACTCTGTACCAGCTTGTCCTTGAGTGTGGGGGACCGTCTGAATGAGATAGCTGGAGGGTCACGAAGCACAGTTTGTAAGAAAGGATCACTTCGTACAAACCACCATCGGTGGCATACACATTCCCCTCTATTTAATAACAATCTACTCCTTATTGGACAACAGCCTATTAGGTACCCAAGATGGGAAAAGAAAGACATTCACACGTTGGGGGATATCTTCGATAACTCTGGTCTCCGCTCTTTCCAGGATCTATCCAATGGATATGATCTCGCCGGAACTTCCTTTTTCTTTTATTTACAAATAAGGGCAGCTCTTTTTTTTTTATCCACTTTTTCTCCTTTTTTTCAGTTTTTCTCCCATCCCAATTTAGTCGTGCCAATTCCCCCCTCCCCTGTCTTGATCGTTGCTCGCATGTGCCCCCCACTGGTCGGTCGTAGGGAGGGTTGAAGAATCTATCGCATGTCCCCTCCGATACATGCGGAGTCAGCCAGCCACTTCTTTTCACCTGCCAGCGCGGACTCTCATTGGCGAGGTGTAACATGTGGGAGGCTCACACTACCCTCGACATCTCCTGTCCTTGCTGTGCAGGCGCCCTGACCGACCTGTAGGAGTCGCTGTTTACAATGACCAGATTACCACCCATCGACTCCCCTCCCGCTGACTCTGCCAATTGAGTCAGTATGATGGCCGGCCCAAGCCAGAGGCAACGCTGACAGCCGGATTCGATACCGGTGTCTCACGCATTGGTGACGAGCGCTTAGACTGCTGCGCCACCCATCCGCCCCAAATAAGGGCAGCTCTGAAGGCTCATGGGGTTCCATGGGACGCTCCACTAGAACATCACCGATTTTACAAATTATTTTATGACAAAGAGACATCGAGAGGCTTCGTTTCTGACTTTTATCGCCATTTACTTATGTCCTCGTATAAAGACCTCCTCCTGGATACGATTTGGAGAAAGGATGTCCCGGAGTTGGATGTAGATTTTGATTGGGATACAGTCTGGGAGAATGTCCGGCTATCCTCACGCAACCCAAATCACCAACAGATTCATCAACATTTTGTTCATAGGACTTATCTGACCCCTAGACGATTGAATCTAATGGGTCTCAGACCTGACTCTCGATGTACCTTATGTCCAAACGGTGCCACCGGAACATTTATGCATATGTACTGGGAATGCCCTCCTGTTGAGCTCTTTTGGGAAAATGTTACCTCTCAGATATTTTCTCTCTGACCATACCTGTTTCTCCTTCTGTATTGCTACTGAATGACGTTTCTCAATTACCGACCTCTACACATGTGAAAGGACTGATTCTAGCCGGCCTCACAGCCGCCAAAAAGTGTATTGCCTCACGATGGATACACCCAGACAAACTCTGCCCAAAGGTATGGATTCTTACTTATCTCGATGTGATCTACTTGGAGATATCCACGGCATGTGTTATAGGGGTCAATGAGTCTAATGTTGCGATCTGGGTGGCTGCTGCTGCAAAGCTAAAAGAGCGCATATAGCTCTTGATTACGTAATATTATATTATGTATGTAACTCATGTTAAGGTCCTGGGGTGGGTGGGGGGGGGGGGGAGAGAGAGCGAGCGAGTGCCCATGTCTACATGTTTTTATTTTTTTTTATCTACTTTTGCTCCCATCCCAATTTCGTATCGTCCAATTCTACCCTCCCCTGTCTCGAACGCTGTTAGGCCATGCCTCCCACAAGCCGGCTGCAATGTGGACGAAGCCTTACATCACGTGTCCCCTCCGGTACTCGAGGAAGCAGCCGTCGCATCTTTTCACCTGCACAGCACGATCTCTCAGCGTCGGGGGTCTGCGTTTGGAGGGCACGCCGCCCCGTTGCTTCCTGATTCTGCTGTGCAGGCGCACCAACCGACCTGTAGGAGTCGCTGTCCACAACGTCCGATCCCCACCCATCATACCAATTGTATTAGTATGAACGACCAGCCAAGCTGATAGCAATGCGGAGAGCTGGGCTCGAACCCAGCGTCTCCTGCATTGGTGGTGAGCGCCTTGCCCACTGCACCACCTAGCCGCCCTATGTCTACATGTTTTTCGTAATTTTTTTTGTCTTTTGTATTTTTAATTATGTACATGTTGTGGGATCACTGCACGGCTCTCTGCAAGTGAGCCGGGACCATCAAGACCACCTTATTTTATAATTTCATATTTTTATAATTTCTATTCTACCTTGTTTCTGTGCGGGTGGGTTATTTTGGGCCCCTGTCGCTGCGGGTCTGATGGTCTCGGTCGCGGTCTGGGGGGGGCCCCTGGTTCGGGGTCTCGGCAAGTCGTGGTGTTAAAGAGGCATGATGCTTTGATTTGCTGGGGCGCCGGACTCGGGGTCCTCGCGGGATGATGAGCGTGGCTGTCGTGGCTGGAGATGGCGGGGGCTCAAGATGTTTCACTATATAGTATATATATTTGTTTTTATTTTTTATTTTTCCGGTTCCTTCCTTTACATATTTGATTTATATTATAACTGTTTCATTTGTATTCATTGAATTATTAACACTATGATCGCCGGGGACGAGTTAAGACGTCATTCCTAGCCAGTGGTGCAGTGCTGGTATAACTCGGTATAACGGCGTTATACCTCGGTCACTGAGGCTGAAGTACGCGCAATCGCTTTTTACATGGCATTATCCAACCGGACTCCCGGAGAAGCATGCAGCTGCAGAGCCGCAGAGCCAGCGGCGCTCTCTGGGCCGCGCGCTGACGGCCGTGCTGTGAGGCAATAGTATCCAGCTGCAGGACGAGAGCAGCCAAAAAAAACTGTGCATGCGCGCGCACGCGCACGCGCGTGGAGCGTTTGACCTACTGTCAATTTGCCACTGCACCACTGTTCCTAGCCATGCTCATTCTGCCGAAGACGCTGTAACTCGTCTTTGATGTCAATATTTCAAAAATCTGTCATCGAAATCATATTTCCTTTCCGGAGCCCTGAGACACACTGCAAAGCTCCACTCAACTCTCTAGCGGTTCAAGAGCGCCATCTGGTGGCCGATCGGCAGATCGCCAACCGGAAATGAGCCTTTGAACCGGAAGTGCTCATCCATATGTGGTCCGGGCACTCGCTATCGTTAGAGAGACTCCGTCTTGATACAGTGAACATCGATCGGTGCAAATAACTCGAAAAAACAACATGATTTGGACGTATATACTATTATACAACCTGGAAATGGATCGGGCATTTCTCCATCCCATAATAGAAAAAATTCTGTTTCACGCTCATCTGCCAGCGGCGCGAGGAAGCCACGGTAAGATTTAGCGTTATATTCTAACGTGTTCCATATAAACTGCTATGATGAACATATGACCCACTCTGGATGAATCATCTAACGCTGCCCACGGAATTATAAACGATCCCCCGCCCATCCGGTCATCATCAGATGATACGCAGAATCACGTCCAGAACCACGTCCAGTTGAAATCTTTTATCTCGCGCCGATTGCTATCAAACTGTATTTCATCATCAATATAATGCATTTGGAGCTATAAATCAAGTTCTGGAGAAAGCTGCAGAAAACGATAAAAACATACTTATACTTTAGACCATATTTTAGTATGAATATGTGAATGAAAAAGTTTAACGTTGCTACACCCTGAACAATACATATAGGACATTGAATGGGCCATAATAATGGCAATTTAGCAATAGAATTTAAAAAGTTATAGCCTGCAAAGAAGGGGAACTTCTCCATAGACAAATAGAGCTGGCTAGGGATGGTAAATTATGAATTTAACCCATGGCGATTAAAGTGTTAAGTGTCTTGTCATTATGGTTATTATTATTATTATTATTATTATTATTATTATTATTATTATTATTATTATTATTATTATTATTATTATTATTATTGCTGTATTTGTCCGGTGATGTCTTGTTTATTATTGTGGTAACTGTATTGTGCTTTGTCTTGTTTCATGTAAAAAAAAGAAGGAAAATACAAAAGATTTGTGAAAAAAAATTATAAAAATATGTTTAAGGTAAAAAAAATATGCGATTAATTTGAGATTAATCGTGAGTTAACTATCGACAATCATGCGATTAATCAGATTAATATTTTAATCGATTGACAGCACTAATAAATCATTTGTATTTTTTTATTTTATTCAAATCGACTTACAAGTTCTGTACGACAAGTCAGCAGGAAGGGTACAACTCTTACAGCTGAGTAACAATGTTCATCAAACAGTGCTGAAACTTGGGTGCTGCAGTGTTGAGTGCATAGTAGTAAAGACATTAGTATAGTAGGAATGCATGATAGTATAGGACAGTAAGAAGGTTAGTGTAAAAAAATATATATATATATTGTCATTTCAAACATATAGGATTAGTTTTTGTGCATGTGCTACTCTCATTGACTTTCTCATGTGTACATGTTGCTCTCAAGATTCAGAGGGGTTACCCAATCAAGTCGCAATGAAACTGCTTTCTGGGAATAAGAGCGTAACCATTGTGTCATAGTTCTTAGTATAAGTGCTGCCTGATTCACTATTCAGTTGGCTTTTGACAGTCTTCATGCTTTGCACAATCTTTGAAAAAACGTCAGAACACTGTGATGACATTCTCCATGTCTTCACTTTCCCCTGGCCTTGACCAGGTTCCCTGTAGTGCCCTGTATCATTTCCCCTGATTCCACGTTGGCTCAAGGGTGAAGGGTGAAGAAAAGTGCGGGCTCAAGGATAAAGCCTGCCCTGCCCGACACAACACCACCACCAAGGGTGCCCTTGGCTGCTGTATCCAGTTCTCTGAACCTGACTCAGGGGAACATGGGGGTCAGAATTCAAGTTGTGTGCATGAGAAGCCCCAGACACGACAGGAGGAACACCCTCTGGCTGGAAGCGTTCCTTCGTTCCCACAGGTGGCCTCACATCTGGTAGGACTACAGCTAGGGCATCCTGGACGCAGAAGGGCAGATGGATGGGTGCTTTGTAGCTGGTGGATGTCCATTACTTTCCACGTTCCTTCCAGCAGCTCCCCTATCGGAGACATGAATCCCTGGCCATCTCAGGGGTCGAGTGTCACTTCCAGCCCATCACTCCCCTGTCTGCTCACCTCGCACGGCAGCCCCACAGAGACAGACCTGTTGTGGGGGTGCAGGGGCAGCCAAGCGGGACAAGCCCAGGAGATGTTTTCATAACCAGGAGAGGAGCACTGACAACTGACAGTGAGCTCAGTGAAATCAATATCTGAAATAATAATGAAAATAAAATACAAACTTCTGTCTTTTACTATTATGTACTTTGCTACTGTCTATACTACTCTCTACTGTGCCGATACTACTACCTACTATGCTAATGTAAAAATTTATACATTTTTGGTTAAATTAGGGCATATATTGTGTACAGTTAAGTATTCTTTAGCTACTTCATATATTTTGATTATTGGATGTTGGATTATTGGATATTGGAGCTTGTGTGTGTGTGTGTGTGTGTGTGTGTGTGTGTGTGTGTGTGTGTGTGTGTGTGTGTGTGTGTGTGTGTGTGTGTGTGTGTGTGTGTGTGTGTGTGTGTGTGTGTGTGTGTGTGTGTGTGTGTGTGTGTGTGTGTGTGTGTGTGTGTGTGTGTGTGTGTGTGTGTGTGTGTGTGTGTGTGTACTAGCCTCTAGTCCTTTGTCCTGTTTACTTTTAACGTTATATGTTATGATATATTATATTATGTTGCACGGACATAATATAAGTCTATATATATATATAACTATATCCCACAACTATAAATTGTCTTGTACAAATTAATTTGGTTTGAGAGTTATTGAGTTAAAGAGTTGGTTTCATTATGATGTCATATTCCAGGAAGTGCTCAGTGAAATAATGAAAATGAAAAAATAAATAAATGAATAAAATAAAGATATCAAGGTCATGATGCATGAAGACATAAACATGGGAGGCCCCCGGGGAGATGAAATACAGGCTCATATTCCTGACGCAAAATATAGCCTTGCAATACATACATGTACAAGAATTTCATTTACGAGCTGCAAGATAAAACAATTTACTATTCCCCTGCACCTTGTAAAAGCAGCAAAGACGAATAGTCGCTCTTTGTAGGTTATCACCCCTCCACGCAAACACGAGTAACGTAAACCTTCCCACAATAGGAAAGGTAAACATCTGTCCGACCCTTTCACAGAGAGCATAACACACACACACACACGCTGCGGGGATGACAAAAGATTCATCAAAATGTCACCATGTCATGTGGGAGTGGGAAAATTACAGCTCTCGCATTGTGCAAAGTGCGGATGTGGACCAAGCAGAGATAAGCTACCAAGAATCCAGTCTGAACAAGAGCAACTATGTTGTGTTCCCCACAAATAGCTCAGGCCCATGGTTTTAGTTCAGATTGCATTAGCCTAAGTGCTGTACTTTAACTAAGCAGCTGTATATGTCAGCGACAAAGAGTAAATGCAGACATTTTAATACAGCGTTTACCGGAACCTTTTTGCCGATGGCGTATTCAATGAATTTGCGATTATCAGACGACAAATTATGACGTTGATACATTATTTCATTAAGCCGATGCAAAGTACTAGTCAACAGCACAGGTTGACATTCCTGTCACACATAATTAAGATGCTCTTTTCCTATAAATTTAAGGCTGAGATTACAATGGTAACCATTATGATATAATTTTCAACATGCATCTTTATGCAGCTTTATTACACCCAATAAAAATAGGTTCAATACCTCCTTGCTTACGTAACACACACATGCACACACACACGTACATGCACAGGCACACTCTTGTGCACAGGCATGCACACAGACACACACACACACACACACACACACACACACACACACACACACACACACACACACACGCACACACACACACACACACACACACACACACACACACACACACACACACACACACACACACACACACACACACACACACACACACGAGGCAGTGTTGGTAATGCAGTGTTGGTAGGCTACAATAATAATTACAGATATAAACGGCAACTTGAGGTACAGGAGAACACGTTGTTGTACAGTCTACCCACAGAGCCTGTTGAAAGCCCTTCACTTCTCCAGGAGATACCATCAGTCCCCTCGGGAGCCCAGATGCCCAGGATACAGTGGAGTGATGATGACCGAAGCAGCTGTCCCCATGTTGAAGTATGCACACGCACAGCAACCAACCTCTCATCTGCCTTTCAGCTTCCCACTTGTTTAATGTCCGTCTACGTGGAGAGAACAGTGTCATCTCGCTTCAATGTCAAATGTGGCACAACCAACCTCCCTACACAAGCTCCTGTCTTAGGGAAACATGATATCGAGTCAAAACAGTAAAAGGAAAAGAGGAATAACTTATGGGTTGAAAGGGCCCGGGACCCTTTGAAATGACACAAAAAAAAATATGACGGCAGCTGCTCTTTGGCTCATGGACCCTGAGATAATTGGTTTTGTTTGCAGGGGTGAACCATCATTTGATTTCCAAATCCCTGTTTTCCCCGGTTGAATGCCTCACCGACTTCTACATGCAGTCTGTGTCAGTCAAGAGTGTTTCAAAGAACCTTATCTCAACAAGTCTTTTGGTCTAGCATCACGCCGCTCACTCAGCTGCACGTACATTTACATTTACATTTACATTTAGTCATTTAGCTGACGCTTTTATCCAAAGCGACTTACAAGTTCTGTACGACAAGCCATCAGGAAGGGCACAACTCTATCAGCTGAGCAACAATGTTCATCAAAGTGTTGAGTGCTACAGTGTAGGTTAGTTTTATTAGGACAAGTGCATGACAGTACGGTTAGTTAGGGTTAGATTTTTATTTTTTTTTTAATTCAGATAATGGTTGAAGAAGTGCACATGACGTAGCACATGACTGCAACTCTCCAGCCGCCGGCTGCCAGACCACTCTCTCATGTGTGTTACTCTACATAGCAACATCACGTTCATTCATGTGTGTCATTCACAAAATACTGTAGTAAGACCTGCACCGGACTGTACAGTAGATGTCCCCCCCCCCCCCCCCCCCCCCCCCTCCAAGTGGTACGGTTGTAGGAACAGACTCTGTTCAGGAAGTTAAGTCAACGTTTTAATGCCAGCCATAAATCAACCATTTTCGGTGGATTATCGCACAAAATCCTATGGATCAG
This sequence comes from Notolepis coatsorum, assembly GCF_963971535.1. Taxonomy (NCBI): domain Eukaryota; kingdom Metazoa; phylum Chordata; class Actinopteri; order Aulopiformes; family Paralepididae; genus Notolepis; species Notolepis coatsorum. Next base: position 26,038,539 of record NC_140180.1, read on the forward strand.
GGCGTTTGGAGCGTGTCCAACTCGTGAACAAAGAGCTGCCTCTCTTCCCCTTCTGTTTTAAGCGTTGCACTTGTTAAGCCCTGAGGTTTGTCTTCCTTGGTTTCCTGTGTGGCACTGCTACCAAACTTCTGGCTACTATTTTTTTTTCTCTCTCTCTCTCTCTCTCTCTCTCTCTCTCTCTCTCTCTCTCTCTCTCTCTCTCTCTCTCTCTCTCTCTCTCTCTCTCTCTCTCTCTTGTTCTAATTTGCTGGTCACAGTTATAAGCCACCGGAGTGGGACTTAGTAATTGGTAATTAGTAATTATCAGTAACTGGAGTCGCTCTACACAGCAAAGCTCCAAGCGATGCTCATGGGAGGGTTCCTAGGGAAACACTCAATACGCTGTTCAAAGTCAAGTGTAGTCCTTGTTAGCCTTTTCCCACTATAGTGAGCGGAATACTTGAAATAGGCTCTGGTAAACATCGTGCACCCAAGGAATTGTGAAACAATTTAAAGGAAAATGCCATTGTTATTCACTTACTGGGCCATTTCCTTCATCTCACCTCTATTCTTACATTATTCACATGCCATTTCCCATTGCGTTGCTTTGATGTTTTAATTTAAGGTCCATTGAAGCATAATTTTAAAATGTCACTTTCTTACAGCGGGTCAGAGGTTAACTTAACAGCTAGCTGAACAGTGTTTGGTTAAATCTGTTTTAAAGGACAAATTGTTAACCAAAGGTCATTACACCTGTAGGAAAATAGCAGCAGTGTTACTGAATTATTTTGGGTCCACCTCTAGTCTAGTCACTAACAATCAGTTGTCTCAACAGGCATTTAGAATTAGAAATAGAATTTGAATAGCTCAGTGCTCCCAAAGCATCTAAAATGCGAGACTTGAATCATTGTGTATTGTGTATTGATCATTGTGACAAGATCTAGTGTTAAACACCTACTGTATTTGGTTACTATTTACCTATTTTTAGGGATGTCCGATATTATCGGCCGACCGATATTATCGGCCGATATCGGCAGTAAAATGTGATATCGGAAAATATCGGTATCGGTTTAAAAACAAAAAAAAACAATAACAATATTTGCTATATCCAGTGAAATTATTAGTTACCTGAAATTATTCCGTTTTTTGGACGGGGAAACCCTGCATATATCGGTATCGGTTGATATCGGTTGATATCGGTATCGGAAATTAAGAGTTGGACAATATCGGAATATCGGTATCGGTAAAAAAGCCAATATCGAGCATCCCTACCTATTTTGTAAGCAAGTAAGATCTAAACATTGCTAATAACCTCAATATCCCATACATTCTAGTTGGCAACTATAATTTTGCAGTAGGTATTCTTTTTTCTTTTGGTGGATGTTTCATTTAGGAATGAAACATTTTAAAGGCTACTTCTCAGAACACAACTCTGTTTGCATTGAGACTAACATGCCTTTGTACAGAGAAGACAACCGTCAAGCGGATGTTGATAAGATAAATGGTAATCTTGTGAGCAGGGAGCGAAATTAACTTTTTGACTCACCAGCCAGTGGCGGGTAGATGGGAAGAATCTACCCGCCAAGCATATTTCTTACCTGCCAATTTTTTTTGATTAAAATATATATATATATATATATTTTATATAAAAAATGTTTTTAAATAAAATATATATTATATAATCATACTTGTAGTTGTATTATCTGCGAGACATCGCCACCACGCAATAAGTCAAAATGCTCGCTATCTGCAAACAGCTCCACTGTCTGTGTGTATACTTGAGTAGCCTCCAGCTCCAGCAAGGATTCTCCGGCGATGCAGCTAGACCCTATACTAATACTCTACATTCAGCATGCAAGGATTCTCCGGTGCTGCAGCTGGACCCTATTGGTATAACGTTACGGTTCTTTGGTCAAATCACATTCATCAAGCCCTCAGCTAGAATACGCATTTAATCAATGTTATAAGACATTGATATCAGGAGCTATCTGTAGCTACTGCTAGCCCGCTAGATAACGTTAAGACAATTTAGTTTACTGGGACATATAGAGCTAAGGTGAGCTAGCTAACGTGAGCTAGCTAACGTGAGCTAGCTAACGAGGGAACGGAGGTATTATGCACTCGAGTCAACTATTGCTGGAGCATTTGTTTATCAGCAGCTATCAGTAGCTAGCCAGCTAGATACCGTTAGAGTCTAGACAATGCCTCGTCATGTATTAAACTAAAAGTGAATAGTTGACTGGGTCATTGTTTAAACAGTAACGGTAGCTCATGGAGGTCCGATCTAGACTAGAGCAGACTGCCTCTGTGTTGATACGAGCAGAAGCCAATAGTATCCCGCTGCAGGGCTGGCCCGGCTGGGCGGATATGACTCGTTGCCACGTTTTTTTTCAAAATAAGAATATCATACGAACTGAATGTTGCTAACTGCCGGAGCCATCGATATTATGACTCTAGCTGCGCTTGGAGCGGAAATGAGACCCGCACAGATTTTCAAAATAAGAGTATCGTTATGAACTACACGTCTACACGCCACACGGCGGGCAGACCTCTCAGTGGCAAGCGCCAAAGGTAAAAACTGAGCGCCCCTGGCGGGCGGCGGGCTTAAATTTCGCCCCTGCTTGTGAGCATTAATGATGAGACTAAAGTATATTCTTAAAAAAAACGCTCCATGGGGCGCCCCAGTGGCGAACCACATAACGCGCTCAGCCGCGACACGGCCGACCCGGGTTTGACTCCCGAACCCGTCGTTATTTGCCGAATGTCTTCCCCCCACTCTGTCTCCCATTCCTCCTCTGTCTCTATCTACTGGACTGCCCAGTAGCAATAAAGCGATAAAACGCCAAAAAATAAATCTAAATTTTTTTTAAAACCCTCCATTTATTATGCCCATAATCTCACACGTTACATGCCAAAATGATAAACTTGTGCACATTTATTTGATTTGAGCATTATTGAGTTAAAGAGTTCAGATGTGTAATGAAGCTATTATGATGTGTATTATTCCAGGAAGTATAATACATCTCAGTGAAAAGATGAAAGACAGGCCTTGATATATGGTATATCAAATCTTGACTCTCTAACTCAATAACTCTACAAGACGGTTTACAACATATGGATGAGTTTACCAGCATAATTAATCAGCAGCATTAATCAGAGTTTTCCTTTAATCTTCAGGTTGGACACAGCAAACGATCATTTCTTGTTTTATATACTGTTACATAAATCAAATGCATATTGTGATGGCCACGTCAGTACAATAATGTGTTTCGGGGCCAATTTGGAGCCATCAACATATTATTTGTGTGACATCCTCTGCTGTGCCATTGATTTAGCTGCTCAGAAGTAATAAAGGGCATTAAACAGTCATACCCCCTGCTCCACTATGAATAGAAAATGGGGGACCCTGATGTAAACAAGACAAACGTCTTTCTCTGGTCTGCATCCCCTTAACAATTGTGTGTATTGAGCTTTACTGTATTGTACCCATTCTGCAATCTGTTAAACAGTCATACCTCCTGCTCCAATAAACAGTCATACCCCCTGCTCCATTACACAGTCATACCCCTTGCTTCATTAAACAGTCATACCCCTGGCCCCTGCACCATTACACAGTCATACCCCCTGCTCCATTAAACAGTCATACCCCCTGCTCCATTAAACAGTCATACCCCTTGCTTCATTAAACAGTCATACCCCTTGCTCCATTAAACAGTCATACCCCTTGCTTCATTAAACAGTCATACCCCTTGCTTCATTAAACAGTCATACCCCTTGCTTCATTAAACAGTCATACCCCTTGCTTCATTAAACAGTCATACCCCTTGCTCCATTAAACAGTCATACCCCTTGCTTCATTAAACAGTCATACCCCTTGCTTCATTAAACAGTCATACCCCTTGCTCCATTAAACAGTCATACCCCTTGCTTCATTAAACAGTCATACCCCTTGCTTCATTAAACAGTCATACCCCCTGCTCCATTAAACAGTCATACCCCTTGCTTCATTAAACAGTCATACCCCTTGCTTCATTAAACAGTCATACCCCCTGCTCCATTAAACAGTCATACCCCCTGCTCCATTAAACAGTCATACCCCTTGCTCCATTAAACAGTCATACCCCTTGCTCCATTAAACAGTCATACCCCCTGCTCCATTAAACAGTCATACCCCCTGCTCCATTAAACAGTCATACCCCCTGCTCCATTACAGAGTCATACCCCCTGCTCCATTAAACAGTCATACCCCTTGCTCCATTAAACAGTCATACCCCTTGCTCCATTAAACAGTCATACCCCCTGCTCCATTAAACAGTCATACCCCTTGCTTCATTAAACAGTCATACCCCTTGCTTCATTAAACAGTCATACCCCTTGCTCCATTAAACAGTCATACCCCCTGCTCCATTAAACAGTCATACCCCCTGCTCCATTAAACAGTCATACCCCTTGCTTCATTAAACAGTCATACCCCTTGCTCCATTAAACAGTCATACCCCTTGCTCCATTAAACAGTCATACCCCTTGCTTCATTAAACAGTCATACCCCCTGCTCCATTAAACAGTCATACCCCCTGCTCCATTAAACAGTCATACCCCTTGCTTCATTAAACAGTCATACCCCCTGCTCCATTACACAGTCATACCCCTTGCTCCATTACACAGTCATACCCCTTGCTCCATTAAACAGTCATACCCCTTGCTTCATTAAACAGTCATACCCCCTGCTCCATTACACAGTCATACCCCCTGCTCCATTACACAGTCATACCCCTTGCTTCATTAAACAGTCATACCCCCTGCTCCATTACACAGTCATACCCCCTGCTCCATTACACAGTCATACCCCTTGCTTCATTAAACAGTCATACCCCTTGCTCCATTAAACAGTCATACCCCCTGCACCATTACACAGTCATACCCCTTGCTCCATTAAACAGTCATACCCCCTGCACCATTAAACAGTCATACCCCTTGCTCCATTAAACAGTCACCCCCTGCACCATTAAACAGTCATACCCCTTGCTCCATTAAACAGTCATACCCCCTGCACCATTACACAGTCATACCCCCTGCTCCATTACACAGTCATACCCCCTGCTTCATTAAACAGTCATACCCCCTGCTCCATTAAACAGTCATACCCCCTGCACCATTACACAGTCATACCCCCTGCTCCATTACACAGTCATACCCCCTGCTCCATTACACAGTCATACCCCCTGCTCCATTAAACAGTCATACCCCCTGCTCCATTACACAGTCATACCACCTGCTTCATTAAACAGTCATACCCCTTGCACCATTACACAGTCATACCCCCTGCTCCATTACACAGTCATACCCCCTGCTCCATTACACAGTCATACCCCCTGCTCCATTAAACAGTCATACCCCCTGCTCCATTAAACAGTCATACCCCCTGCTCCATTAAACAGTCATACCCCCTGCTCCATTAAACAGTCATACCCCCTGCTCCATTACACAGTCATACCCCCTGCTCCATTAAACAGTCATACCCCCTGCTCCATTAAACAGTCATACCCCCTGCTCCATTAAACAGTCATACCCCCTGCTCCATTACACAGTCATACCCCCTGCTCCATTACACAGTCATACCCCCTGCTCCATTAAACAGTCATACCCCCTGCACCATTACACAGTCATACCCCCTGCTCCATTACACAGTCATACCCCCTGCTCCATTAAACAGTCATACCCCCTGCTCCATTAAACAGTCATACCCCCTGCTCCATTAAACAGTCATACCCCCTGCTCCATTACACAGTCATACCCCCTGCTCCATTAAACAGTCATACCCCCTGCTCCATTAAACAGTCATACCCCCTGCTCCATTAAACAGTCATACCCCCTGCTCCATTAAACAGTCATACCCCCTGCTCCATTACACAGTCATACCCCCTGCTCCATTAAACAGTCATACCCCCTGCTCCATTAAACAGTCATACCCCCTGCTCCATTACACAGTCATACCCCCTGCTCCATTAAACAGTCATACCCCCTGCTCCATTACACAGTCATACCCCCTGCTCCATTAAACAGTCATACCCCCTGCTCCATTACACAGTCATACCCCCTGCTCCATTAAACAGTCATACCCCCTGCTCCATTAAACAGTCATACCCCCTGCTCCATTAAACAGTCATACCCCCTGCTTCATTAAACAGTCATACCCCCTGCTCCATTACACAGTCATACCCCCTGCTCCATTACACAGTCATACCCCCTGCTCCATTAAACAGTCATACCCCTTGCTCCATTAAACAGTCATACCCCTGCTCCATTAAACAGTCATACCCCTTGCTCCATTAAACAGTCATACCCCCTGCTCCATTACACAGTCATACCCCCTGCTCCATTAAACAGTCATACCCCCTGCTCCATTAAACAGTCATACCCCCTGCTCCATTACACAGTCATACCCACTGCTCCATTAAACAGTCATACCCCCTGCTCCATTAAACAGTCATACCCCTTGCTTCATTACACAGTCATACCCCTTGCACCATTAAACAGTCATACCCCTTGCTTCATTAAACAGTCATACCCCCTGCTCCATTACACAGTCATACCCCCTGCTCCATTACACAGTCATACCCCTTGCACCATTAAACAGTCATACCCCTTGCTTCATTAAACAGTCATACCCCCTGCTCCATTACACAGTCATACCCCCTGCTCCATTACACAGTCATACCCCTTGCTCCATTACACAGTCATACCCCTTGCACCATTAAACAGTCATACCCCTTGCTCCATTAAACAGTCATACCCCCTGCTCCATTACACAGTCATACCCCCTGCTCCATTACACAGTCATACACCCTGCTCCATTACACAGTCATACCCCCTGCTCCATTACACAGTCATACCCCCTGCTCCATTAAACAGTCATACCCCCTGCTCCATTACACAGTCATACCCCTTGCTCCATTAAACAGTCATACCCCCTGCTCCATTACACAGTCATACCCCCTGCTCCATTACACAGTCATACCCCCTGCTCCATTACACAGTCATACCCCCTGCTCCATTACACAGTCATACCCCCTGCTCCATTACACAGTCATACCCCCTGCTCCATTACACAGTCATACCCCCTGCTCCATTACACAGTCATACCCCCTGCACCATTACACAGTCATACCCCCTGCTCCATTACACAGTCATACCCCCTGCACCATTACACAGTCATACCCCCTGCACCATTACACAGTCATACCCCCTGCACCATTACACAGTCATACCCCCTGCTCCATTACACAGTCATACCCCCTGCTCCATTACACAGTCATACCCCCTGCTCCATTACACAGTCATACCCCCTGCTCCATTACACAGTCATACCCCTGCTCCATTAAACAGTCATACCCCCTGCTCCATTACACAGTCATACCCCCTGCTCCATTACACAGTCATACCCCCTGCTCCATTAAACAGTCATACCCCCTGCTCCATTACACAGTCATACCCCCTGCTCCATTACACAGTCATACCCCTTGCTCCATTAAACAGTCATACCCCCTGCTCCATTACACAGTCATACCCCCTGCTCCATTACACAGTCATACCCCCTGCTCCATTAAACAGTCATACCCCCTGCTCCATTACACAGTCATACCCCCTGCTCCATTAAACAGTCATACCCCCTGCTCCATTAAACAGTCATACCCCCTGCTCCATTACACAGTCATACCCCCTGCTCCATTAAACAGTCATACCCCCTGCTCCATTAAACAGTCATACCCCCTGCTCCATTAAACAGTCATACCTCCTGCTCCATTAAACAGTCATACCCCCTGCTCCATTAAACAGTCATACCTCCTGCTCCATTAAACAGTCATACCCCCTGCTCCATTAAACAGTCATACCCCCTGCTCCATTAAACAGTCATACCTCCTGCTCCATTAAACAGTCATACCCCCTGCTCCATTAAACAGTCATACCCCCTGCTCCATTAAACAGTCATACCTCCTGCTCCATTAAACAGTCATACCCCCTGCTCCATTAAACAGTCATACCCCCTGCTCCATTAAACAGTCATACCCCCTGCTCCATTACAGTCATACCCCCTGCTCCATTACACAGTCATACCCCCTGCTCCATTACACAGTCATACCCCCTGCTCCATTAAACAGTCATACCTCCTGCTCCATTACACAGTCATACCCCCTGCTCCATTAAACAGTCATACCCCCTGCTTCATTAAACAGTCATACCCCCTGCTCCATTACACAGTCATACCCCCTGCTTCATTAAACAGTCATACCCCCTGCTCCATTAAACAGTCATACCCCCTGCTCCATTAAACAGTCATACCCCCTGCTCCATTACACAGTCATACCCCCTGCTCCATTACACAGTCATACCCCCTGCTCCATTACACAGTCATACCCCCTGCTCCATTAAACAGTCATACCCCTTGCTCCATTACACAGTCATACCCCCTGCTCCATTAAACAGTCATACCCCCTGCTCCATTAAACAGTCATACCCCCTGCTCCATTAAACAGTCATACCCCCTGCTCCATTAAACAGTCATACCCCCTGCTCCATTAAACAGTCATACCCCCTGCTCCATTAAACAGTCATACCCCCTGCACCATTTAGGATTATGTGCTTTACTTCAGAGCCACCGGGCACCAAAGTGAGAGCATGAAAAAAGTGCTAATTGCAAAAATGGATTCGTTGCCAAGTCAGCAGTCTAGTGGTCTGGCTGCTGCTACCCCCATCAAGGTCTAACCCCCTCCGGCTGACACAGAGAACGGTCCACAGGTTCCATGGGAAGAGGGAGGGGGGGGGGAAAGATGAAAAGGAGTTTTATTCGAGCCGCTTTGGAAGCATATGTATTCTTCTGCCTCTTGAGATTTGCACCAAAACTCTGGAAAGTTTAACGCAGACATTCACTATGAAAATTGAACAGATCCAACCGGGCGCAGGCACGACTCTCGGGAGCGTGAGTATACAGTTCGACCTCAAGACGGACGGTGCTTCTGGAGCTGCAGAGCGTATATATATATATATATGTTATGACAACCAGACCCACACCATGAATCAAAAGCTGTGATCATTTCCTGATTAAGAGCCGAAGGAGATCCAGGCACCTCTCACACACACCTGGTAATGCACACCGGGAGCCGTGACAGGCAGGGTGACATGGTGATGAATGGCTGAGTGATGAAACACAGAGGCTCCATTAAACAGCACCCCCAACAAACAGCACCACCGAGCCCCCCCCCCCCCCCCCCCCCCCCCCAAGGGGAACAGAATACATTACACTTAGAGCCTCTGGCCTTGGAAAGATGTCAGCATGATGTAGCAAGATCGCACAGGGAGAGTGTACGGGTCGTTTGACTCTCATCTGGCTCACCACCACCACCGGCGCACTATTAAGAGAAGCTTAAAAAAAACGATATAGTGAAACACGCAAGAGCGAAATTCTACTCCCCGAACTCCTGACGGGGCCCGGCTGTAAAAAACGAAGCCGCACAACTCCTCCTCCTCGTTCCCCGTAATCGTCGCGAGGAAGGGGAAGCCGATGACATGATTGGCTGCTGAAGGAGCTGCGCTTCCTAATTAAAACAGGAAGAGTGATGACTCTGCTCATCCTCCCTGAGTTATCGCTCTCTAACCCTCTCGCCACGCTGTGACTCAGCTCCCGGTGTCTTCCTCCAGATAGCGGTGGTTCTTCTGTGCGGGGCTCTGTGACGAGACCAAGGCCTGACCCGCATCACACACACATCACACGCGCCACAACAACAACCCAACCTCGTTGGAAGCCACTGTGTGGAGAAGACTTGTTATGAAACAACAGTGATGCAACATTGAAGAAAAAAAAAAGCAGCTGTGTAGTAGCGCACAAACAAAAGGTTTTGGCAGAGGGATGATAGATAACTCCCTTCGGATTTATACTGTTTTTCCGAGATTGGATCTCGAGATGAAGAGGACGTGGTGGGTGACATGATTTTTGAGGTGTATTGAAGAATGTGGCTTTTGCCAAATGCCCATAATTCACAGGCTATTTAAGGGTTCCCCTTGGCCTACATAATCTTTAATGAGTCAGGGTGTATTTAAACAAGAGGGTCAGGCCCAGTCGCTTTAACGCAGTCCACTGCTGTAGCACTGAACCGCAAAAACCTGACATTAATCCTGAGGGTAATGTGGCCCTTCCTGTGGCTAATGAAATCTGAAGCTTTTGAGTCGCAGCACCTAATGACACTCCCTGACAGTTTTTGAATTAAGCAGCCATGGCTATTGCGACTGGTCTAAATAGCACACAGATGGTCCACAGTCCACACCAAAGTTTAGTCCCCCCCCCCCCCCCCCCCCCCATCGCTTTCTGCCCTGGGGCGGTTGCATGCAATGGTGTGCCTATTTGAGCATTAAAGAAGCAGAAGACTTTAAGCAGGACAACAGGGCTTTTACCTGAGCCTTAGTCAACAGCAATTAGATGTAGCTTGTGTTTTTACAGCCACAAATTTGGATTATGACTTATAAAGTGCCGTGTTCTTTCACACAGCAGTAGTAAAATGACGAGTTGAACAAGGAACTAGCTATTTTACCACAGCTTTACATGGTGTAACTCAAGTTCAATCATGCAGAGTAACGCACACACATCTCCCACCACTGCTCAACCATTGTAACCAAAGATAATACCCACTAAGACAATGTATTGTTTTTTTTGCCTACATAACACACGTTTTATTTTATTACCAGACTATTACATGTAACAGGACACACAATCAATTTAAAACAATAGATCAATCATAAATACATAGTCAGATAATAATACAGTACATAAGCAAGAACAAGTTCCAAGTGACAACTCATGATGCTGCAGATGTTAGAACGCTGCTTATAAAGCTTTATAATGGTATGTTACTGTAGCTACATTACAAATGTTTGGTTTGGAAAAGCAAATCACTTGAAAACTAACATTATAGTTATAGGGTTGCCAACTTTCTCACTTACCAAATGAGAGCCACATGTGACCTGAAGGGGACACCAAATGCGCACACATTTCTTTTTGGGGGGGGGGGGGGGGGGGGCTGTGCTGTGCTGTCACTTTACCTCTTAAACAGTTAGACATGAAATAGCACCAGGTATTTGGATTCTTCACAGGAAAGGGATTGTGTCTAGTTATATGAATACTGGCTGAGTGTCTCGCTCTGCCAATGAGATATCCTCTTAGATGTGTTTAGATTCAATAAGTGAATAATGAAGGAAGAAAGGATTCTGTGAGTGCAATCGATTAATGTTTTAATGAGAGACAATGGTTTATACCAGTATGCTAGTTAAGACTACACGTTTTTTGAAAATTATATATTAAGGGAATGTTTTGAATATATTTAATGCAAATGTAGGTGACCACATATGGGGTGATTTCCCTGTTGGTGATGATATGGTACAATAATCAATAAGATGTTTCAAAGTATGTGATAATAAGTGAATGAGTACGCATGACAGTATTAACATTTTTATTCTGTACTAAGGACAGAGTCAGAAAGAGAGGATATAGAGAATCAATTATTAATTTAAAATGCAAAAACAAGCTGAATCATTTTCCAACAAGGAAATATAGAAATAGACAAGACTAGAATAAAATGTATTCAAATATAAATCTTGGAAGCGAATTAGGAAATGGAGCAAAAATGGATTTATGGATTTCAAGATGGCCGCCATGTAAAATCAAGGTTCTGCCCATTAATAAATATCTTGGTCCATAGCGCGCTCAATATTATATATACTGTACAAAACCTGCTTGATTATTGCCCCAAATAGCATGCAAGTTAGACAAAGTATGTATGTCTGGAAAGAAGAGGCTTGTGGGTACCTATAAAACCAATGTACACTCTGATATATTCATGTGAACGGCCAAGGGACCTTTTGGAAGATGAGCATGGCAGTTTTCTCTAGGTCGAAAATTTAACATAATTTTGAATCATTGCCTATTAAAACCCCCTTCCCAACAGTTGGGCTTAATGGAAATGGTACCAATGGAAAGCTTAGCTTCTCTAGTTTACAGGGATACCAATACCTTTGTGTTCGCTCAAATATTGAGCGCGCTATGTACCAAGATATTTATTAATGGGCAGAACCTTGATTTTACATGGCAGCCATCTTGAAATCCATCATGATGACGTGGCCCCTACCCCAAAATGAAAGCTATGGTGATGGGGAACACGTGGAAAAAATGTGGTGCTTTTGTCCGGCGCGTCCAAATTTTTTTGCTAAGCCACCGTACTATCTTATCTCCACGCACCTAGCGTGCACGCGAAACAAACAAATGCACCCACTTTAGTTGCACGTGATCAAGCCACTCCCATGCATCTCCCTATATGACGCCGGAAATGGTCACGCTCCCCCTTCCAAGATCGATTTCCATAAGCGGAAAACCATCCAAGGGACCTCAGGGCGCTAAGAGCGAGACGCTCAGCCAGTATTCATATAACTAGGTAGAGCGGACGTGTGGCCCGACAAGTGTACCCCCTGAGGGCCCGAAAGCCCCAGCCAGGGAGGAGGGGAGTCCCGTCCACCTGCCCGTCCTAACAAGGGGGGGGGGGGGGGGGGGAGGCAGTCAACTCCACCAAAGTGCGAAAAAGGGGGAACCAGGTACCCTCGAACGCACAGCACAGGCGGGACCACGTGTGACACAGCACCCCGTGGCCCACACCCACACACCCCTGCTAGCCCACCTGATGGCGGGACGCAGGAGAGGTCCCAGACCTCAGAACCGCCTGGGAGACAGAACCCCCAGTCATGTCCACGAGGTAAAACCTAACGAAAGGACCCGGGGAGGACCAGGAGGCCGCAGCACAGATGTCCTCCACCGAGGCCCCCCCTAACAGGGCAGCAGAGGCCGCCACTCCACGAGTGGAGTGTGCCCTGACACCCCCGGGAGGGACCTGTCCAGCCAACGTGTAGCAAAGGGCAATGCCCTCGCACAACCAATGTGAGAGGCGCTGCTTGGTCGGCGCCTTACCCGCACAAGGGCCACCGTAACAAACAAACAGTTGATCGGAAGCCCTGAGATCCTGTGTCCGACTGAGGTAAACCCCCAGTGCACGGATAGGACACGACAGGTGAAGGCTCGCCTCCAACTCACTAGCGTGAGGAGGTGGATGAAATGCCTGAACCACAATATCCCTGGAGCGAAAAGAGCTCCGGATATTCTATGGCACGAAGACTGGATTAGGCTTCAGAGTCGCACCGCTATCGGCCCGAATAGACAGGCACTCAGGCCGCACCGAGAGAGCACACAGCTCACCCACGCGCTTAGCAGCGCCAAGCAGGAAACTTTTCACGAGAGGGTGGGCGAACACCGTACCGCCCTCAAAACCCACGTGACAAGAGGATATAGCCGCGGCGCGCCGACAGCCTATTCAAGATAGACTTGAGGAAGGAAAGAACAGAGGCCAGGGGGCAGGACACCGGGTCCAGGCCCCCAACCTCACACCACTCTTGAAAAGCATGCCACTTACCTGCGTAAACCGCGGTAGTGGACGGAGCGTGCGTGTTCCGGATGGTGTCAACCACAGTAGTGTTAAGACCCATCCCCTCCAGACTCACCCTTTCAGCAGCCAAACCATCAATGGCTGCCCCAGAACAGGGGGTAGACACAGCGTTCCACGTGCCTGAGAGAGGGCCCGCAGCGACCATGGAACAGGCCACGGCGGGGCTACCAAGAGCTGGATCAGGACCGGGAACCACACAGCCGTGCCCCGGTCCGGCGCGATCAGGATCAAAGTCCTGCGCTCCCGACGTACTCGCTCCAACAGCTGAGCTATCAGGTGTATGGGGGGGAACGCGTACAGAATCCCGCGCGGCCACGGATACATTGAGAAGGCATCCGCCCCCAGAGGGGGGTTGTCCTTCCGACTGACCGAGAACCACAAGGGGCACTGGTGGGACTGTCTGCTCGCAAACAGGTCCACCATGGCCTCCCCGAATCGGTCCCAGACCTGCCTGACTATGTCTGGACGTAGTCACCACTCGTCGGGATGAGGACCGCCCCGCAACATCACATCTGCACCCACATTGTCCCTGCCAGGGATGTGGACAGCCATCAGGCTGCGCAGATTGAGAGACGCCCATAGCCAGAGCTCGACCCCCGCCCGGTGCAGACGGAGGGAGCATACTCCTCCCTGTCTGTTGATATACGGCGCTGACGTCGTGTTGTCCGTCCTGATCAAAACATGCTCGCCCACCACCAGGTGGCCGAGCCGCTTGAGGACCAGAAGGACCGCCTTCAATTCCAACACATTGATTTAGTGCAGACCGGGCAGCGTGTATGCTTTCCGCAACGCAGTTGTGTTTCCGTGTTCCCGTTTTGCGCTCTGATTGGCCGAGCGCGCGCATGAGCATGAGCCGCGGTAAGCCTCTCAGCCAGGCAGGAATACTAAGCTCCGCTTAATGCAATTTATACAAATGGAAGTATTGATTTTGCCGTAACGAATCATTACAAAAATGTACCGTTAACTGGAATATGTTGTTTCTTTACACATATGTTGGATTATGTAATTGGTTTGTCATGACAAACCAATAAAAAATCGCGAATTAACCGGTGGCTACAACAACACACACTACATGCATCATTGTTTACAATGAACGGTGGGGCTAATCGAAAGGACTGGACACGGACGCGTTAAACAGCAATCAATTAATTTAATATAACAGTGTTTGTTTGTGTCTGTAGATTGTTGGTGAACAACTAACTTTAGGTTAGTTTAACTTGTCTGTGTCCAGTCCTTTCGATTAGCCCCACCGTTCATTGTAAAATTGTGTGTATTGCGCCAAAGGGAACACAGTTTCTTGAGTCTGGCGTTGTTGTACTTTATCTATTTAGTGTTACTTTTGGGAGTAGTGGGGGAGAAATGAATGAATGAATGAAAACTTTATTTAACAGATTGCAGAATGGGTACAATACAGTACGGCTCAATACACACAATTGTTAAGGGGATGCAGACCAGAGAAAGACTTTCGTCTTGTTTACATCAGGGTCCCCCATTTTCAATTCATATCGACATTTATGACATACACAACATACATGACATTAGGGATTAATAAGAACGAGCCGCCTCGGAAGATGACGGCCGCTGCTGCTGAAACCACCGCCTTGCGTCGCCTCGCTGGCTCTTCCGCTTCACAGCGCGGCAGCGGGCGATAAGGGGGGCGTGCTAGCCGCGGTCACGTGGGCTTAGTGGCCAATCAGAGGAACCCGGAAACCGAACTGCGTTGTATTTGGCATAGACGCGTCCAGCTCCACCCCAACCACGCTACTGGCCTTCCTGACTAGCTTATCCAGCCTGTTTGTGTCCCCTGCTCTCAGTCCGCTGCCCCAGCAGGTCACAGCGTACAAGAAGGCGCCCGCCACCACCGAACATCCTCAACATCCTTGTACAGACATTGAAGGATCTCAGCCTTCTGAGGAAGTAGAGTCGGCTCTGGCCCTTCTTGTACGCTGTATGCGGCTAGCCAATCAGAGAGCGTCTTTGCAAACATAGGCTACGGGAAAAAAATCACGCTTCTTGTACAGTGCCTCTGCGTGTTTTGACCCTTCAGTTTGTTGTCGATGTGCACACCGAGGTATTTGTACACCTCAACCAATCTGTAAGGAACAACATCTGGTTGGATGCAGCTCTCACCAAATGACAGAAATCCCCTGTGACAAAGACGTGGACCCATTGTTTGCTTGCTAGCTCCACAACGGAATGACCGCTTGGTGTTTTCTTCTACATACACGGTTGGACAGTGGGCCGTGCTGAGGGCCGACATGTGCAATGAACATGTAGTTGTGACATCATAAACTTACGGAAGTCCAAATGGCTCGTTTAAAGGCACAGTTTCTGAATGCAGGCTGTGTGCATTTCTCTGTGGACTGAGCGTTCTGATACTGTCCCAGTATTTATATAATACCTACACCTGTGTTGTAATTCAAAATGAAATGGAAACCCTTTCTAAAATATGGGACCATTAATACATTTTAAATCTAAAAGCATTGGAAGGCTAATCTTTTCTGGGATCAATCTAATGTTTGACCACCATGTAAACAGGACTACAGCACTCTAGTCTATCAGTGAGCTGGATGCAATCCTACCTTGAGGGGAGGGAACAGATGGTGGAGGTAAACGGTACCCTATCCCCCCCCCCCTCACAGTGAGCTGTGGTGTTCCACAAGGAAGCATACTAGGACCGCTACTGTTCCTAATTTATGCAAATGACATGTCGTCAGCTTGTGACTGCAACTTGTTCCTGTTTGCGGACGACTCAGCCCTGCTGGTCTCTGACAAGAACAAGTTACAGGTTGAAAAAACCCTCAGCTCGGAACTAGGCAGAATCTGCATATGGCTCGCTGATAACAAACTATCATTACACATGGGCAAAACAGAGTCCATTCTCTTCGGTTCAAATAACAAACTCAGCAAGACCGACGGCTTCTCAGTTACAGTGGGTGACAATATTGTCACAAGGAAAGATGAAATTACCTACCTGGGTTCCATCCTAGAGGCTAATCTCTCCTGTGACAAAATGGCATCCAATGTAATAAAAAAAGTCAACCAACGAACTCGATTCTTGTACCGGATCTCCTCTCTGGTAAACAAGAACACCCTGAAGACTCTGGCAGGAGCACTCATTCAGGGGTACTACGACTATGCTTGCACCTCATGGTACCAAAGCACCTCAAAGGCGCTAAAAACAAAATTACAAACATCTCAAAACAAACTGGTCAGACTACTGCTTGACCTTACTCCTAGAACCCACCTCACCCCTGCCCACTTTGACAACCTAGGATGGCTTAGAGTAGACGACAGAGTACAACAACTTGCAATGGGCCTGGTCTACAAGATACACTACACGACCAAGGTACCCATGTACATGTCAAAATACTTCCCAAAGGTCAGTGAATACCACGATCACAACACCAGAGGGAGCTCCACAAATCATGTTAAACCCAGATTCGGCTCAAATAAGGGACTAAACACGTTTCGCAATTATGCCACATCAATGTGGAACGCCCTACCCAAAGCTGTAAAGGAATGTGGATCACTACCCACTTTCAAAACCTCTCTAAAGGGACACCTACGGGAGACTGCAATTCAACACTGGCCCCTGTAAATATCCTAACCCAACCCCCTCCAATGTACAGTCATTTACCTAGTATGGTTTTGTCAATAGTTCAATGTACAATTGTGTTTGTTTGTACAGTGTCTCCTCCCCCCCCCCCTCAATGTACAGTGTTACTTGTTTATACAGTGTGCCCCCCGCCCCCCCCCCCCCCCCCCCCCAACCACCTCCAATGTAAATTACCCAGTATGGTTGTCAATATCCCAATGTACCCAACCCCCCCCACCCAACCTCCTCCAATGTACAGTTTCTACGTCAAATGTATATACTCCCTTTTCTTGACTCCTTCTGTATCACAAACAGTACTGTATTTGCAAATCTGGTATGTCATAAATGTATAGATGTAGCAGTACTGACTATCTGTATGTCATGTATGTCATATATGTCTATATGAATTGAAAATGGGGGACCCTGATGGAAACAAGACAAACGTCTTTCTCAGGTCTGCATCCCCTTAACAATTGTATGTATTGAGCCGTACTGTATTGTACCCATTCTGCAATCTGTTAAATAAAGTTTTCATTCATTCATTCATTCACTCAAGAAAGGCACAATACACCAGTACACCACTCCCAGATATAAAGAAATGCAAGGATTTCCTCTATTCAAGGATGGAATGTTTGGTCCCATAGATGGCTGAATATATGTTGTTTCATTCAACTCCATTGTCTCTTGAAATACTCTAGTGTCACTTTCCATAAATAATAATAAATAATTTAACTTTTGTCAACATCCATTTTGTTAAAAGTCAGTTAGTTATAACCATCATTCACATTTAGCACAAGCAGATTTAAAGGTGACATGTACTATAAATGTCATTTTTCAGTCTCTAGCATTGTATTATAGTAATAGGAGTTCGTATCAATGTGTTTTAGTGTCTAAATACCATATTGGCGGATTGCTCTGATTCAGCTCAGCCCCTTTCCTCCTTTTTGATTTTCCATTTTGATTTGAACGGCTGAGTGACGTCATTCTGCCGCTGGGTAGCAGACAGTGATGTGATTGGCTCTGTGGTTGTAGCTAATGCCCGCCCACATTCTACCTAGACTGACTGTACACAGCGAGTGGAAATCATTTCCTCATACTCTGCATGGGGAGAGAGAGAGAGAGAGAGAGAGAGAGAGAGATAGAGAGCACTTGGGGGGGGGGACCTGCCTGCCGCGCGCCACACACCCGCAAACGGGAGATTGAAAGAAAGAAAAAGAAAAACCACAAGCTGCAGCGCGGACTCTCATCACCGAGAGGGAGAGAAAGGAAGAGAGAGGGAGGGAGGGAGAGAGGGGGCCTTGTCAATAACGGCCTGTTTTTTTTTCTCTCTCTCTCTCTCTCTCCCACCCCCTCCCTCTCTCTCTCTCTCTCTCCACCCCCCCCCCCCCCCCCTCTCTCTCTCTCTCTCTCTCTCTCTCTCTCTCTCTCTCTCTCTCTCTCTCTCTCTCTCTCGTCTACCAGTGCAGACTGTGTGGACTGACTGTCACTCAAAGTGCTTATGGGCGGAGCCAGGCCATAACAGCCTGAAATCTTGAGGCTGAAAAATGATTTTTTTTTTAAACCTTACAAATGTCTTCAATAGACTAACAGGAATTGTGTAAAGTTGCCCAAATAGTGCTAGGAATAGCAGTACATAGCCCCTTTAAACCCCTACCACCTTTGAGTATAAAGTCCTATGGGATACATTTTCAACTGGTTTACAAATAATCCATTATCCTTTATTAGTTGAATGTATGGGACACTTCTTTATTAAATAGCTTTATCAGATGCAAATATAGGATTGCTAATTGTCCAAATGCCTGGGATTATAAGAGCTACTGTAATAAGAATAAACTGGGCACTCTCAGATTTTTAGCAAAGATGGACATCAGTAAAGATTAAACTGATCATCCCGGTATCTTAGTGAGTTTGAGGCACATGTCACGTACAGTACGTGCAACATTGCGGGTTTGAGTCTGACTCTCTGACCTGTTACATCCTACTAGGGCTGAATAATAATGGGACAAATATCTAATTAGAATAATTTTGACTCATATTGCAATTTCGATATGATTCACAATATTAGAGGGAATGATAATGTTTGCTTCATTATTCTCATGTTAGGCTTTTGATGCAAACACCTGAATACTCTTTGAAAAGAGAAAAGGTTCTATAGGCAAGTATAATTTTCTAAAGCACAAAAAAGGTACCTATTAGTAAGACGAGACCTTTTTAGTGCAGCAAAGTAAGTGAAGTCTGAGCGCATATAGACCATATTGCTAGTTCCTATACTTATGAGATGGTAGTCTTTCTATGTGATATTTGAGACAAGTCAGCAGTACCAAACAAAGATATTTTCTTAGAATATGCTTTGTAGGCTGGAACATCTCTGCAGCGCCACAATACCTCATTTAGATTGATATTTAACCTTTAACATATTGCAGCCTCCCGCGATTTCCATAAAGTTTTGATGAATTGTTCAACCCTACTCACTACTACTTGAATAACAAGCAGAAATGACTAAATATGATTTAAAAATAAAACAAAGATGGAACTGATAAAAAATAAATATAAGGGCCAGGTTGTAATACAAATATACAGTAAATGTTCTCTATATAATCCAATACAGAAGAAATGGCATTTTGGCCTTTTGTTGACATTCTCTTTACTGACACATCTGTTTCCCCCAATCACATTGTAACAATCTACAGTTTGAGACCTATGGAAATTGAGGTCTGGAGAGTGCAACACATTATTTCACACACACAAACAATCTCCAGTCCTCTCGTAACATATACAGTATGTTTCTCAATATCATTATATGTATATTCGTTATACGTGCTACGTAATCATAAGGATCGGTTTCTCTAAGGAATAGAATGCATTTCTTCTGTATTGTATTGTCTTTTGTCAGGCTGCCAGGGGCTTTCTCAATAGCTGTAAATCTGGCCCAACTTCTCTCAAGACAGTTTAACTTGTCACAGCTGGACATAAACATGAAATCTGAAGCCCCGTAATTGCAGATTTGATTACTCCGGATATGCAATGTATGAAATCTTTCCCCGCCCCCAAATAATCAATTAATTTACCAACTGCAAGCCACCTCTCTCCCTTTCTCTCTTGGAGATTTCTCAGGCAGTGCCACGGTGAATCGACATCTGCTGCAAACGCACAAACCCATTTCTTCCATGTGCAACAAACAAAACCACAGAGACGTACTGCAACTGCAGCCAGGGGAGACCGAGTGTGAAAATGGCTTGAGGTGGGATTGAAAACAACATCACAACATGAGATAATACAGTTTATTTCACACCCTGAGGAATGCATTCTGAAAGAGGTATTTTTCTAGAAAACTGTCATAAAACATCCCTTGGCGAAAATCATATATACATTTTATATATATATATATATAAAATGTACTTGGTCAGTCTGTGATGTTATCTTCACAATAACAAAACCTTACTCATGAGAAATAAACAAGGTGGGAGCGTCTATTCCATACATACAATAATTCAAATGAACACCACGTGTAGGACATTCCAGTCTTATCTGAGCTTAAGAGCCTCCCTCCCACACTGTAAAGTAGGTCCAGTGTTCTGATAATGAGCCAGGGGCCCAGGATGTCTCTTCATTTGATCACAGACATATAGCCAAGTAGGGCAAGATACTACCCAGTGCACTCATTCAACTATTTGGAGCAGGTGAAAGTGGGGATTAGAGATGGGAATGTGCCACAGAACCACACTTGGTCCATAGTATTGCTTTCTCAGCACCTGCTTTCCCTGGACAGGGGAGGGGATCGTGTCATCTCACCACCCCCTCTGGAAGGCTCTCCTCGTCCAGGCGGTGCTGTCAGAAGGCCAGGGTGGTGGGGTTAGAGATCCAGTCCAAACTGATACAATCCCTGTCACTGAGAGAGGCCTGGAAACAAGCAAACTGCTCAGTTCAACATTAGAGCATAGAGCCACACTAACAAGAGATGGACAAGGGGAAAGCATGTGTAGTTTAGTTCGAATTATTGAATTCACTAAGTTGGAATAATTTGCTTCACTAAATTGGAATCCTTTCATTCCCTAAGTCAGAATTATTTCATTCACAAACTTTGATGTCTTTCACTCCCTAAATTGGAATTCTTTCATTCACTAAATTGGAATGTCATTCACTAAGTCGGAATTCTTTCATCACTAAATTGGAATTTCATTCACCAAGTCGGAATTCTTTCATTCATTAACTCTGAGGTCTTCCCTTCATGTGTCTGATTTTCTTGTTTGAGACATAGACATGCAATATAGATTGACTGTAACTCATTCCCCGCCAACAGGGGTGCGTTGGTCATGGGACTGGGTTGCATGGCGTGCAACCGGGTCTGTGAGCAGAAGCATGTGTATGCGCGTGCACACACGGATGCGCTGCACTCGACTGATGCGCCAACTCGCCAAATACCCACCTTGCAACAATAGCTCAGGTCGTCAGGTGTGTTCAAATACGTCCTCAGGTACATTCACACAAAACTTGTGAATGAAATGTGTTACATTCCATTCCTAGAGGCAATTAGGCCTCGTCTTTATTCTGTGCACACGTGGGGAGGGGACATTTATGCGCATGCGCGGGAGCGCGCACACAATGATGTGGAATGATATACAAAATCTAACAGAAACATGTTCAGAAAAAAATTCATCAAAAAACAGAAAGCTTATAAAAGAACTACAGATCCTGTAGTCTGTAGTATCCATGTGCATGTGTATTTGTGAGCAGTCTTTTTCCCCCCACCATTATAATTGTTGTATAATGCTATATTGTATGTATCTGTGTGTATGAGAGAGGGATATGCGCATGTGTGTTTCTGCATAATGGGGGGGGGGATTTTCTATATAGGTTTAAGAGGGGGGGGTCACTTATAAGCCCTTGAGCTTTTTGACCTTTCCTGCACATTTGAACTGTAGTTCTTTTACTTATTTTATTCCAGAATGTAAGTGCAAATAACAATAAACAAAATAAACAGTGCAACCTGGTATGAAATCACCAACGCACCACTGCCCGCCAACAGCGATTATGCTCGTTATTGGGCGCCATCCTTTGAACGCCAACAACGAGTATACTCCTTATTTGATCGTTTTTCCTTTTTTTCCGATTTTAATATTCTATTCAATGTCAGGGACCCGTATGTTGCCGTTAGAAGGCATACTGCAACCCTGAGGGTGCAGTACCGGCCAGATCCTCCCAGGTGGCAGTATCGAGAGTGCAGTAAACAATGTGTCCAGTCCTCTCGTAACATATACAGTATGTTTCTCAATATCATTATATGTATATTCGTTATACGTGCTACGTAATCATAAGGATCGGTTTCTCTAAGGAATAGAATGCATTTCTTCTGTATTGTATTGTCTTTTGTCAGGCTGCCAGGGGCTTTCTCAATAGCTGTAAATCTGGCCCAACTTCTCTCAAGACAGTTTAACTTGTCACAGCTGGACATAAACATGAAATCTGAAGCCCCGTAATTGCAGATTTGATTACTCCGGATATGCAATGTATGAAATCTTTCCCCGCCCCCAAATAATCAATTAATTTACCAACTGCAAGCCACCTCTCTCCCTTTCTCTCTTGGAGATTTCTCAGGCAGTGCCACGGTGAATCGACATCTGCTGCAAACGCACAAACCCATTTCTTCCATGTGCAACAAACAAAACCACAGAGACGTACTGCAACTGCAGCCAGGGGAGACCGAGTGTGAAAATGGCTTGAGGTGGGATTGAAAACAACATCACAACATGAGATAATACAGTTTATTTCACACCCTGAGGAATGCATTCTGAAAGAGGTATTTTTCTAGAAAACTGTCATAAAACATCCCTTGGCGAAAATCATATATACATTTTATATATATATATATATAAAATGTACTTGGTCAGTCTGTGATGTTATCTTCACAATAACAAAACCTTACTCATGAGAAATAAACAAGGTGGGAGCGTCTATTCCATACATACAATAATTCAAATGAACACCACGTGTAGGACATTCCAGTCTTATCTGAGCTTAAGAGCCTCCCTCCCACACTGTAAAGTAGGTCCAGTGTTCTGATAATGAGCCAGGGGCCCAGGATGTCTCTTCATTTGATCACAGACATATAGCCAAGTAGGGCAAGATACTACCCAGTGCACTCATTCAACTATTTGGAGCAGGTGAAAGTGGGGATTAGAGATGGGAATGTGCCACAGAACCACACTTGGTCCATAGTATTGCTTTCTCAGCACCTGCTTTCCCTGGACAGGGGAGGGGATCGTGTCATCTCACCACCCCCTCTGGAAGGCTCTCCTCGTCCAGGCGGTGCTGTCAGAAGGCCAGGGTGGTGGGGTTAGAGATCCAGTCCAAACTGATACAATCCCTGTCACTGAGAGAGGCCTGGAAACAAGCAAACTGCTCAGTTCAACATTAGAGCATAGAGCCACACTAACAAGAGATGGACAAGGGGAAAGCATGTGTAGTTTAGTTCGAATTATTGAATTCACTAAGTTGGAATAATTTGCTTCACTAAATTGGAATCCTTTCATTCCCTAAGTCAGAATTATTTCATTCACAAACTTTGATGTCTTTCACTCCCTAAATTGGAATTCTTTCATTCACTAAATTGGAATGTCATTCACTAAGTCGGAATTCTTTCATCACTAAATTGGAATTTCATTCACCAAGTCGGAATTCTTTCATTCATTAACTCTGAGGTCTTCCCTTCATGTGTCTGATTTTCTTGTTTGAGACATAGACATGCAATATAGATTGACTGTAACTCATTCCCCGCCAACAGGGGTGCGTTGGTCATGGGACTGGGTTGCATGGCGTGCAACCGGGTCTGTGAGCAGAAGCATGTGTATGCGCGTGCACACACGGATGCGCTGCACTCGACTGATGCGCCAACTCGCCAAATACCCACCTTGCAACAATAGCTCAGGTCGTCAGGTGTGTTCAAATACGTCCTCAGGTACATTCACACAAAACTTGTGAATGAAATGTGTTACATTCCATTCCTAGAGGCAATTAGGCCTCGTCTTTATTCTGTGCACACGTGGGGAGGGGACATTTATGCGCATGCGCGGGAGCGCGCACACAATGATGTGGAATGATATACAAAATCTAACAGAAACATGTTCAGAAAAAAATTCATCAAAAAACAGAAAGCTTATAAAAGAACTACAGATCCTGTAGTCTGTAGTATCCATGTGCATGTGTATTTGTGAGCAGTCTTTTTCCCCCCACCATTATAATTGTTGTATAATGCTATATTGTATGTATCTGTGTGTATGAGAGAGGGATATGCGCATGTGTGTTTCTGCATAATGGGGGGGGGGATTTTCTATATAGGTTTAAGAGGGGGGGGTCACTTATAAGCCCTTGAGCTTTTTGACCTTTCCTGCACATTTGAACTGTAGTTCTTTTACTTATTTTATTCCAGAATGTAAGTGCAAATAACAATAAACAAAATAAACAGTGCAACCTGGTATGAAATCACCAACGCACCACTGCCCGCCAACAGCGATTATGCTCGTTATTGGGCGCCATCCTTTGAACGCCAACAACGAGTATACTCCTTATTTGATCGTTTTTCCTTTTTTTCCGATTTTAATATTCTATTCAATGTCAGGGACCCGTATGTTGCCGTTAGAAGGCATACTGCAACCCTGAGGGTGCAGTACCGGCCAGATCCTCCCAGGTGGCAGTATCGAGAGTGCAGTAAACCCTGTTCCAGACCCTGTGTTACACTCAAATGTCTCCGGGCACAGTTTTCTGGGTCGGGCGAGTCGAGCGGTTCTCCCGATTGCATTGAAGCGCGTCAAATGCCCCCGATCCATATGTTGTGGTGGGTTATGTCGTGGACCAGATGGCAATCAAACAATTGGAATATTATTTTTGGAATACTCCCGATCACAGGTAAGGACTATCTGATGTCAATTCTAGCTTGATCGTGCAATGTCTTTATACCGATCCAGCTGATCAGCATTTTTGTGTTCAATACGAATGCCGTTACTGGCAATCAAATAATCAGAAACTACCCCCCCCCCCCTTTTATGCATTCATGATGAAACATAATACCTATTATATACATTTGATTTGGGAATAGTAGCGTGTCCAGGCAAGAAACGCCAACGTTTATAGTAGAATTCACATATAAGGCTATAACTCAGCCTTTCGTGAATTACCCCAGACCACTCTGAAATTATACTTATATTCACCACGGGATAATGCGTGAATGTATGCATGGAAAAATATCTCTTTTTTGCATCTTGGACGGAAGAAAGTCACTGTCAAATGACCATAGTATTGTCCCCATAGCTATAATATAGAATATAGATATAGCTCTACAAACAAGGTGATGCACTCCTATCTTTAAAGCGTGGAATAGCTACAACGGGACCCGTCTAATCCCCGGCGCTGAATGAGTTAAAAGGGGTAGTACTTCACAAAAAAACGATGCTGATTTATTTTGCACATAATCTCACACACATCTCTCACACCAAAATCACATTAATTTTGTTTGACAGTTGTTGAGAGAATGAGTTTGAAAGGAGTCACTGGAGACATTGAATCCTTGTGTTGTGTTAATTACAGCTCAATTAAATGATAAGGTAGCAGCCCCTATAAGACAAGGTATTACTATTTATTCCATCTACATAATTTCATGGCACAGTAATTAACACAACACAAGGATTCAACGTCAAGGATGACATCAATGGTGGCCATATTTAAACGTATTTACTCTTAATAAACTAAATGAATGTGTGCAAAAAAACTAGTATTGGGATGTGTGTGAAATTATGTGCAAAATATCTTTTGGTGAAGTGCCCCTTTAAGGTTTTGGTATTTTATTCATATCATGCATGCATTCTATACACACTTCACCCCTCAAGAAAGATCAGGTTTTGACAGTAGTTCCGCCATGTCACTCATGTTTCAGTCAGGCCCATTACGGACTCAGGCGTTGGTATTTTCCTATGGGGTTGTCTTCTAGGCTTGTGTTGAGCTCTGTTAGCGTGGGTTGCATGTTAAATGACCCCAGTGGATGAAACCTGAAGCAGGAGGAATGGGAGTTATCATAGGATGCTAGATCCTAATGTGAAACACTGTGATTTGCCATACCTTGCTATGCTCGCTCATGCCTGTATTTTTTATGTCCGTTCTATTTTATAATTTTTTGACTATTTTTAAACTGAATCATTTTAAACTATTTTTACTATTTGTGTTACTGAAAACTGTAAGCGGAGAGCCTATTGGGATGCTAGATCCTAATGTGAAACACTGTGATTTGCCATACCTTGCTACCTGTCTATCTTTTTATGCTCGCTTATGCCTGTATTTTTTACTGTTGTGAAGCACTTTGAACTAGGGCTGGGCGATATGGCCTAAATATGATATCACGATATTTTCTGACCTTTCGGCGATACACGATACAAATCACGATGTTTTTCTTTTTTACCCCAAACGATTCATTATGAGGCTTACCAAGACAGTATTTGAGTTTGCAAGCTAACATTAAAGACAAAATAAAATACCCATGCATTTAGCATTTTTATATTATATATTAGATTTAGATTATTGGATTATTAGATTATAATATATTGCATATATTTAGCAATGAGATATTATATGATTTAGATATGAAATATGATGAATTGAAAATGGGGGACCCTGATGTAAACAAGACAAAAGTCTTTCTCTGGTCTGCATCCCCTTAACAATTGTATGTATTGAGCTGTACTGTACCCATTCTGCAATATGTTAATAAAGTTTTAAATCAATCAATCAATCAATCAATCAATAGCATTTTAGCATTTTTATGAAACTACTGTATATTTGTATGTCTCTAAATGTTTTGATGAATTGAAAATGGAGGACCCTTATGTAAAAAAGCCGAAAGTCTTTTTCTGGTCTTCATCCTCCTGTACTGTATTGTACCCATTCTGCAATATGTTAATAAAGTTTTCATTCATTCATTCTGACGGACAACAGAATAATTTTGATTGACAGTCGAGTCTGCCAATTACGTCACACCGCTTGCACCCGCCCTGCTGTTCTTAGCACCAATCGGCAAGCGCCATTCGTTTTTGACTTCCTGAATGTCCGGTGTGCTGACATCAACAAAGCTACTTACATTAGCTCCCCGCAACCGACTAGTAGGAGACCAGTGCACCACAGGATGACTAAATGAGCCATAATGATTTTACCTCAACAAATGTTATAATAAAAGCCTTTCCATACATCTGTCTGATTGAAAACTTTATTAACAGACCGCGGAATGGGCATATCTCAACACAGGCTGAGATATGAACGAGTAGGCCTGCCACGATAACACATTTTGCTGGGCGATTAATTGCCCCCGAAAATATCGCGATAAGCGATATTATTGCGACCGGTTAGAGAATTTTTTTTGAGAAATTTATTTCCCAAAACTTTTATTTTGAAGCCCACCGCTCCGTCTTTTCCGGTGGTTGACTTTTATTTTGAAGCCCACCGACCGGACCGGAAGTATTGTTGTTATTATCCTAAGCAAAAACTATGAGCCGACAACATGACTCGTCCGGTTCTGTTTTTGAGCTAATGATAAAACAAATTGTTGGTGAACAACTACCTTTCGGTTAGTTTTAACGTTAGCTACTAACGTTAGATGCAGCTACTACAGGCAATCAACGATGAGGAGGAAGCGTCAAAGCAGTAATAGAATAGCTGTGGTGCGTAAGCACTGCAGCACGACTCGAAACTACCGGAGTGTTATAATAAATTAATTCATGTTTAACTTGTCCCCGTGTCCAGTCCTTTGACTAGCCCCACCCGTTCATTGTAAACAATGATGCATGTAATTGTATTAACGTTATTCTGTGTTGTACTTGTAGCTATGCTATACGTTGTATTTCGTTTGTTAGATATTTAGCTAATGTTGTTAGCATGGAATGAGAATCAAAGCTCTATCTTTCATCTTTATTTAGCAGTCCAGTTTCTCCGGGCAGTAGCGAGTAACTACTTGGGTCTAAAAATAGCTAACGTTACACTACAAATAATGCTACTTGGTTAAAAGGAGCAACACTATTGAGAAATGTCTATGTGGCGTTGCCCCACGGAGCTCCCGTGCTGTACTCTAGTAACGTCAGCGGCCCGCCTCCCAACACGGACAGTGACTGAAGGGGCACTGGTTCCGCCTCATTAAAACAAACGCGCAAATAGCAATTAATCGCGCCCGTCAAAATCATTGCATTCATTTTAATTATCGCAGCAATTAATCGATTTATTGCTTATCGCGGCAGGCCTATGAACGAGTAACGTGTGGACCAGATTGACGCGACACAATCCTATTGGGCAAAACATCACGATATCCACGATACGTTGAAAAAGTGTATTGTTAATGAACTGTACCCGATATTTATATAATATCGTCATATCGCCCAGCCCTACTTTGAACTGCAACCCCTGTATGAAAAGTGCTATACGAATAAAGTTATTATTATTATTATTATTATTATCATACGCCCTGATTCACAACACCCTGTGATGAACTTAATATCACACAGACAGCCTACCATCTCAAGTATGGGAACTAGCTACTGTATACGCTCTATGCACTCTGAGTTCCCTTAATTTTCTCCAGTAAAAAGGTCTTGTATTACTAATGGATATATTTTATACTTACCTAGTACCTTCTCCAAGAGTTTGCATCAGATGTTTGTGCCAAAAGCCCAGTGAAAAATATATCAGATATCTTTTAAACACCATACAGAAAAATTACTGCACGCAGGGAATCGCAAGCTGGCAGTCAGTGATTGTAGACTCTATTGAGAGGCTGAAATACCCGATACAATAACCATAAATGTTCTCTCATAATTGCTGTGGAAGGAGGCCTGCAGCCCTTGGATCAAAGTCGTTATGAAAAATTGCCAGATTCATCTGGAAGCACTTGAGCACTTAATGTTCGATAATCTCCTCTGTTTTCAACTTCAGACAAATCATTTAGTAATTCTCCGTGGCTTGCTGGTCACAACGTGTTAATTGTAGGTGGTTATGTGTTCGTATCTCAGCAGTCAAGGCTTGGTGTGAAATGCAACACTCGTAGACACTCAGTAGAGTCAACCTACTAGTGTTGACATGCTCGGGTGTGTGTGTGTTTGGTGGGGGTTGGGGTGTAGTGTTTGGGGTGCAGAGGCCGGAGACATTAGTCTGGCTGCCTCCGATGTAATTCCAGAATGACAACATCCGGCAGCCCCTGAAACCAAACCACAGGAACTGTCCTGTAAACCCCAAACACAGCTCAAAGAAAATGTTATCCCTCTTCTCTCATGGAACACACGTCCACCGCCAGATTAATGACCGTGCGCATCCGTAGATAAAAATGATGTGAAATACAATTCCAGCCATCAGAAGTCTAGTTGCTACGTAACTGAAAGAGGTCAGGCGGGCTCTATGAGGGGAGTGGGTTTCTCCAGAGTAGTCTATTCATCAAGTGTCTCCAACGTGCCAAACATACAAAGGGCAAGACATCCTTTGCTGGCTCCATTTCCCTTCTTGTGTCTCAAGCTCATTTATTTTCTTTTTCTTCCTTTGAACTCTTTTCACAGTCGTATTTAACCCTTTAATAAATGGACACAATACCAAAAAAAGAGAAAAACAACAACAAAGAAAGTTTTTTTTTTTTTTTTTATTATTATTATTGGCAAGTTGATAGATCACTATGGTCACTCTTATGTAACGTGTGTTATTATTCAATTATCTGCTTTTAAAAGTGCTGTAAGTGGTATATTTTTGTTTGTTGAAATAAGGGTTATACATTTTTAAATAATAGCTCTACACTCCGACAACCGTCACTGATATGTAGATTGTTTGGTCAGTAACATGGGTCTCCCCCATGTAAACAGTAAACAGAAAATACATCATGGTATCCCGTTCCCACTTTATCCCGTCAGGAGAGAGAACTCCACACTGCAAAAATGTTCTCACAAGAATAAGAAATAAAAACTAAACTGGATTATCTCACTAGTAATTAAAAAAAAATCAGGCAAGATATCTTGAAATAAGGTAAACAAAAATATCTAGGGTTCTCTCTCCTGATTGGATACAGTGGGAAGGGATACCAGACATTTTATTTTCTGTTTAATGCAGAGTGGATATGATACTGACCAAACACTCTATATCAGTGATGGCTGTTGGGAATGTAGAGCTATTTAACACTTATTTGAACAAATAAATACCACTTTTTAACATTTAAGTCTTTTATTCTACAATTTCTCCCAAAACAAACAGTTGGTATCGCATATAAAAATGTTCCCTTGCATACTCTGTTGAACTGGATATAACTACCATGTGCCGGACTGTCAGGTGTTCCCCATCTGCTTTACATTATGGAAAAGGGAAAATCCCGTTTAATGGGTTCATAAGCCCATGTGGAGAAATGCCCCTCCACTACCCCAATGAAGGCAGGTGGGGACTAGAGTGGCACATATAAACAAAGAGGCAACTTGTGCTTGGGTTATTTGACGTTCTAAGTCAGCCATGAAACATTATGAGCCATTAATGAAGTTGCCTTTTCTTGCCCTCTTTCCTTTTCAGCTGATAACAATAGCATCTGGAGGGAAGTAGAGTCACCAGACCCCTTGGTTTTAACTGTACAGTTGACAATGAATAAATTACTTTTACTGTGCAGAGAGAAAGTGGCAGATGATGAAGTGCAGATCATGAAGTTATACTTCCCGGGGAAGAGCAAAGAGAATTGATAACGGGGAAGGTGACGAGACATCAAAAGGACATGTTCACAGGGAGATAAGAGAGAGAGAGAAGAACGGTAGGTTCAAAACACTGAGGAGTCTTTTTTCTCACCAGGGACGTCGCCAGAGTTTAAACTTTAGGGCGGGGGGGGGCTCAGCCCCTCTAGGCGGGGGTGATTCCTTGTGTATAGATTGATTGATTGATTGAAAACTTTATTAACAGATTGCAGAATGGGTACAATACAGTATGGCTCAATATAGGGCTGGGCGATAAAACGATAACGATAACTATCGCGATAAATTATTTCCTCGAAATAAACATGAAACGTGGTCGCAAAGTTTCGATATATCGATTTTCCAAGCTTGGATATGAGCACACGCACTAACAACCAATCAGTGAAGGAGATGGCCGACAGCGGAAGGATACCTCTGGGTAGAGAGGTAGGACTCAAGTAGTAAACAAGGCTGGCTAGGATAATTAGCTTGCACGGCGCTATTTTATAGTTTACGTGCCGAGTGGGTGTGTGGCGTGAATTCTGAGGCCACGGTTATAGTAGTGTGGGGTAGGGCTGGGCGATATGGCCTAAATATGATATCACGATATTTTCTGACCTTTCGGCGATACACGATACACATCACAATGTTTTTCCTTTTTTCCCCAAACAATTCATTATGAGGCTTACCAAGACAGTGAGTTTGCAAGCGAACATTAAAGACAAAAGACTCATGCATTTAGCATTTTTATATTATATATTCGATTTAGATTATTGGATTCTTAGATTATATATTTAGCATTTTAGCCTTTCGTTTTTTTAGATTATATATTAGATTAGATTTAGATGATTAGATTACATATAGTAACTATTTATTTATTTACATGTATGTATACATTTATTATTTGAACGGCTTAAGGCTATATCTGTACTTGATGTTTGTTTGTTGTGTTGCATACTTGAAATAAACTTCAATCAAATCAAATCAAACCCCCCCTCTTAAAAACAAAAACCTGTGTTTAACCTAGCCATCTATAAAACATCATGCTAAAACTGAAACAAATGTTCTACTCCCCTAAAGAAAGAAATACATAGCAAACATGACTCAGTTATCCAATAGTGCTGCTGCTTTTTATTTTGTTAAAATCTTTTAGTTAATAAGACTAAAAGACTACAATATATATGACTACAAGGGCCAGAAGCCGACTTCATGACGGCTTCCTGTCCTCGCATTCCATTTCCGGTTTTCCAGTTAACGTTACATTTTCAACAACAGATTGCTGCTAATTAAACACTTCATGGAAACGGAGTAATGTTAACGTTATGTCGAGTTCATACGTGTAGTGTAGTATGAACTCGACATAACGTTAACATTACTCCGTGTCCACTGTTGCTGCCACTGTTGCGTCGCAAATGGATGGTACACTCTGTTAGCTCCGTAGCTAATCCGCTCATAGACTAACTTACCGATAGCAGTACCGTTAACGTCGGAGCTTACTCCTGGGTTTCAGGGGGCATCCCTAGCACCGAGCCACCGCCTCTCTGTCTCTGGCTAGGTGTGTGCGCTTGCGTGCGTGTATGTGCGTGTAGATGACGTAATTTGGGCAAGTGTGTGTGTGACTGACTTTTTTTTTCCTGCGAAAGGGAGAGGCGAGAGGGAGAGGAAAGCATTTAGCACTGCGCTTGTAAGTCTCATCTCAGCCGCGGCGGCCTCTAACGCGAGGGCAAAACATCACGATATCCATGATACGTTTAAAAAGTGTATTGTTAATGAACTGTACCCGATATTTATATAATATCGTCATATCGCCCAGCCCTATAGTGTGGGGTATACGGTGGACGTCGTTGCAATGTATTGGGGCGGAACAGAGTATTTT
This sequence comes from Notolepis coatsorum, assembly GCF_963971535.1. Classification (NCBI taxonomy): domain Eukaryota; kingdom Metazoa; phylum Chordata; class Actinopteri; order Aulopiformes; family Paralepididae; genus Notolepis; species Notolepis coatsorum. Next base: position 26,071,236 of record NC_140180.1, read on the forward strand.
AGGGTGATAGTACATTGGAATCAAGGCTGGCTAGGATAATTAGCTTGCACGGCGCTATTTTATAGTTTACGTGCCGAGTGGGTGTGTGGCGTGAATTCTGAGGCCACAGTTAGAGTAGTGTGGGGTATGCGGTGGACGTCGTTGCAATGTATTGGGGCGGAACGGAGTATTTTAGGGTCATATTTAGTACATTGTCATGGGATACACCGCTTGCTCTGGCTAACTGCTAACGTGCGCGGACTGATGACGACATCAACTCGAGACATTCGCAGCAGCAAAACAAGTCTATTAATAGCCCGTCCATCGGCGCCGGGCATAAGAAGTTAATTAAACATGACAGACATTATATCGACGATAATTATCGATATCGAGTTATATGAAAATAATTTTATAATTTTATCGTGATAACGTTTTTGGCCATATCGCCCAGCCCTAGCTCAATACAAACAACTGCTAAGAGGATGCAGACCAGAAAAATACTTTGGTCGTGTTTACATAAGGATCCTCCATTTTCAATTCATCAAGATGTATGACATACACACGAGAGCAACGTATCCTTCAAGCTGCTCCATCCCAATAACTTGAGCGTGGAGCTGCCGGAGGGCAGACGCACCTTTACAACACCGGGGTCGGCAGAGACGTATCTGAGTAAGCACCACCCGGCTATGCTGAAGTGACCCAGCGGTCTTCACTCGACCAGAAAGGAGCGGTAAATAAAGACACATACCAGGCAATAAGCCTCATACTCTAATTACTTTTTGAAATGTTAACCGCCGGGTAATACGCGTCGTTATTGGCGACACTGGACTTGAGATGTTGTTAAGCCTCACAGGACCTTTTGTTGTGAGTTCATATTACTATTATTAAGTTTAATTTCAAGATGGTTATGTGCTAATGGGTGTAGGTGTACATGTTTATTTATACATGTGTGCACATTACATTTATGCATTTTAAGCGTTGATATTACATCTGAAAAAAAAAAAAAAAAAAAAAAAAAGAAGGGTGTATATATATACATGTTTTGAAATGCTTAAACTTTAAGTTAAAGGAGATGTTCGTACCCACACCTTTAATTACTTAACCTAAACCTAGTAGGGAGCCCAGCTCCGCTTGGTAGGATAGGGTATGGTACTACGCAAGATTACGGGAGGATATATAGGCCAGGGTATTTTTTTAAGGGAAGGGGGGGTATTAAGGGGAAAAGGGAGGGGTTCAGACAGGACTGTTTTTGTGAATTGGTTTATAATGTTTACACATCTAGGTATTGTATACCATGTTTTCAGGTATCCCAGTGTCCTACTAACCAGCTATACCAACCACATGGGTGAATGACATACTCGTTTCTGAGTTGGAATATTAATGGTCTTAACCGGCAAGTTAAACGCCGTAAAGTTCTTAGCTTCATCAGAAGACATCAAATAGACGTGGCCTTCCTGCAAGAGTCTCACTTGGATGACGCAGAGCACAGTAAACTGGGGAAACAATGGCAAGGTCAAATATTTTTCTCCTCATTTACATCTTCAGCAAGGGGGGTGGCTATTCTGGTAAGAAGAGGGATCCCCTTCCAACCGAACCTAGTTGAAAAGGATAAAGGGGGAAGATATATTTTAGTCAGGGGATATATGGGAGACCAACTGGTCACTATGCTGAATGTATATGATCCGAACCACGATGACCCTAACTTCTATGTGAACCTTTTTCTTAAAGTGACATGCACACCTTCAGAACTTATAATTGGTGGTGACTTTAACCTGGTATTAGACCCTGCTATGGACAGATCTTATGGATCTTAATTTGTTGGATACATGGCGGGAGGGGCATGCATCTCAAAGGGAATACAGCTTCTACTCACACATGCACAACAGCTACTCTACGATTGATACGTTCTTTATACATACAGCAAAACTCCATCTTGTTTCGTCCTGCGAATACTTAGCCATGACACACTCAGACCACGCCCCCCTTTTGATTAAAATAGCCTTAAGCGCCTCTCACACAAACTCCAAACGCTGGAGGTTTCCTAATTCTCTAAATAACGATGAGGATTTTGTCAAATTAATTAACGAACAGTTGGACTGGTATTTATTGATTAATAGGGACTCGGCCTCCCCAGCTATAGTCTGGGAGACCCTTAAAGCTTACATAAGAGGCTCCATTATTAGTTACTCTTCCTGGAAAAAGAAATAATATCAAACCAAATTACGCTCACTAGAGTCTGATATAAAAGCGCTTGAAAATCAACACTCCCTATTACAATCACGGACCTTATTGGATCAGATAACGGCAAAAAAGGCAGAATATAACACTATCACCTCGCGAAAGGTAGAAAACGCTATGTCAAGGTTGAAACATCGCTACTATGAGCAGGGTGACAAGGCAGGGAAACTACTAGCGTAGCAAATTAGAAAGGAGGATGCCGCTAGGTGTATACCGGCCATCAGGGTAAGCGACAAAGGGGAGTTGACCCGGAACCCACGGCTCATAAATCGGGCCTTCTCAGACTTCTACAAGTCTCTCTACTCCTCGCAGGGGGAGAAGAGACAGGAGATGTGTGAGTTCTTGGACAACCTAGATATACCTACGATAACAAAAGGTACAAGGGGGGTCCTTGACGAGGCGATAACTAAGCAAGAAATACTAGATGCCTTATCAAAACTGACGCCAGGGAAAGCTCCAGGGCCGGACGGCTTCTCTATAGACTTCTACAAGGCATTTATTAGCAAATTGATAGACCCTCTCCTAGAAATGTTCAACTACTCCATTGAGAATGACCAACTACCTGATACCCTTGAGCAAGCTCTTATTATAGTCCTGCCAAAACCAGGGAAGGACCCTACCTTATGCGGGTCGTACAGACCAATTTCGATCCTTTCCAACGAATATAAAATGTTTACTAAAATCATAGCCACTCGACTTGAGAGAGTAACCTCCTCACTTATTAATACGGACCAGACCGGTTTCATACAGAATCGCTCATTAATAGACAACGTGAGAAGATTTCTTAACTTGACGCACTGTGCCAAGTCCATAGAAGACCCAGTCATAGCGATCTCGTTGGACGCGGAGAAGGCATTTGACCGAGTAGAGTGGCACTTTCTCTTCGCTGTTCTACAAAAAAAGAACTTTGGCCCAAATATGCTAAGAATGATCCATATGCTGTACCTTAACCCTACAGCCAGGATACAGACCAACTCCGAGATTTCACCTTCTTTCCCTCTAAGGCGCGGTACTAGGCAGGGTTGCCCTCTTTCCCCGACACTTTTTGCGCTGGTAATCGAACCCCTGGCTATAGCAATAAGGTCACATAAAGCTATTAGTGGGATCAAGGTGGGTCCTGAGAGCCATGTCATCTCTTTATACGCGGATGACATAGTCCTGTTTCTAACCAATCTTGACTCATCCATGCCTACCCTTATGGAACTACTGTCAAAGTATAATGTAATCTCAGGCTACAAGATTAATGCACAAAAAAGCGTGGCCATGCCACTTAACTCACTAGCCGAAAAAATACCAAGGTCCAATTTCCCCTTCCAGTGGAACTCACAATTTGTGACATATTTGGGTCTAAAAATCCCGAACCAAATAGATACAATGTTCTTATTAATAAATCATGACCCACTACTTAAAAAGGTGGAGAAAGACCTAGATAGATGGATGCAGCTGCCTCTCTCGCTAATCGGACGTGTGAACTGCATTAAGATGAACATCCTACCTAAATTTCTCTATCTTTTTCAAACCCTCCCTATATCTATACATAAGAACTTCTTCAAGAAATTACAAAGGATAATATCTGCATTCATATGGAGAAGGAAGGTCCCTAGAATTAAAATTAAAACCCTATATAATTCCCCCCAGTGTGGTGGACTGAAACTCCCGGACTTCCAACGCTATTACTGGGCTGCACAGACAAGGGCTCTGTGGATTTGGCAGAATGAGTCGATTAATTCCCCTGCCTGGAGACAAATAGAACAATGCCATACGATGGACGTACCGCTGGCCGGAATTCCTTTTATCAGGAAGTACCACACCCTGAAGAATAGTTCAGATAACCCATTTATTAAACACACAGCAAAAGCATGTTTTGAGATTCAGACACATCTTGGTAGCTTTATTGCATTTCACAGGAAGACTCCCTTCCACAACAATCCAGCTTTGCCAGAATCACTTAGAGATGGCATCACCAAGAAGTGGTACACTCAGGGAATAAAAACTTTTGGGGACCTATATGATAATAACATACTTATGTCCTTTGAACAGTTACGCGCCGCCTTCCACCTTCCAACTACTAATTTCTTCAAATACCTACAGGTCAGACACTTCATACAGGTCAGGGAGGAAACTCCACTCTTCCAAAACACCTCCTCATAGATGATATTCTAAAAGGAGTTATTCACACTAGAGGCATCCTATCATTAACATATGATAGAATTCTGACCAGTACAGAAATTATACCCCTAAACGCCAAGAACAAATGGGAGCGGGACCTGGAATGTACCTTTGATGAAGATGAATGGGAATCACTATGTGAGTCTGCACTATCTTTTTCAACACTCGACATAAACTTATGCAATTTAACATTCTCCATAGAACCTATTTTACGCCGGAAAGACTTCACAGGATGAATGATGCTATCTCTGACCTTTGCCCTAGGTGCTCAACGGAAACAGGTAGCCTGCTCCACATGTTCTGGGAATGTAACAAACTGAGACCTTACTGGGGCTCAATTTGGGAGATTCTCGAAGAGGTCACAGGGTTTGAGATCCCATGTACACCTAAATTAGCATTATTAGGAGACATGTCTGACATTTCTCCAGATAAGAGAGGCAAGGTGCGGATCATTAAATTGGCCATGATTGCAGGAAACAAGTGTATTGCCATGCTGTGGAAAAGTGCTGAATCCCCCCCCCATGTCTATGTGGCTTAGTGAAATCTCTTCGTACATGGCATCAGAGAAAATAATGTTCAATCTTAAGAAAAAACCACATCTCTTTGATAAATGCTGGGCTGGGTTTAGGCAATACTTAGAACAGATTACATAGTAGGTTGACGATGTAGGCTATTATTGAAGCTCCCTTTTGTCTTTCTGATGGGTATATATTGCAATGAATGATACTGTAAATGTTATTAGTTGCTCTTTGAAGAGAAAAGATGTAACGTTAGATATTTATTTGTTTGGTGTAGAAGTATGGGCACCTGTTAGACGGGTGTAACTGGGTTTACTAAATTCTCAAAATGTGTAAAAAAAAAAGAAAAAAATGAATTTGTTGAGGTCCTAGTCTGGGGGAGGGGAGGGGGGGTCTGGCCTAGAGTTTTCTTTTGTTTATATTGATTTATTATTTTTCTTTCGGGGGGGGGGGGGGGGGGGGGGGGGTTATTTTGTATCTATTTTTCTGTAACTCGGGGAGGGGGGGGCAGTTGGCAGCATTTTCATTTGTATGGTTGTTGAACTGTTGAACTGATGCTGTAAAACTGGAAAAAAAAAATACCAATAAACATTGTTTAAAAAAAAGATGTATGACATACAAGACATACAAATATACGGTACTGTGTAAGAAAAAGAGATAAAAAAATATATATACATCCGAAGGGGAAGAAACTGTACATTGGAGGGGGTTGGGTGGGTGGGGGGGTCCGGGATTTTGACATTTACCGGGGCCAGTTTCTAATTGCAGCCACCCGTAGGTGCTCTTTGAGAGCGGTTTTGAAGGAGGGTAGGGATTCACATTCCCTTACGGCTGTGGGTAGGGTGTTCCACATTATTGTGGCATAATTGCGAAACGTGTTTAGTCCCTTGTTTGAGCCGAATCTGGGTTGAACATGATTTGTGGACCTCCCTCTGGTGTTGTGGTCGTGGACTTCACTGACCTTTGGGAAGTATTTCGACATGTACATGGGTCTCTTAGTGGTGTAGTGTATCTTGTAGACCAGGCCCATTGCAAGTTGCTGTACACTGTTGTCTACTCTAAGCCATCCTAGATTGTCAAAATGGGCAGGGGTAAGGTGGGTTTTAGGAGTAAGGTCAAGCAGTAGTCTGACCAGTTTGTTTTGTGATGTTTGTAACCTTGTTTTTAGGGTGCTTTTAGGTGCAAGCATAGTCGTAGAACCCTTGAATGAGTGCTCCTGTTAGAGTCTTCAAGGCATTCTTGTTTACCAGAGCAGATCCTGTAGAAAAATCTTGTTCGTTGGTTGACTTTTTTGATTACATTGGTTGCCATTTTGTCACATGAAAGATTTGCCTCTAGGATAGAACCCAGCTAGGTAATCTCATCTTTCCTTGTGACAATATTGTCACCCACTGTAACAGAGAAGCCGTTGACCTTGCTGAGTTTGCTATTTGATCCAAAGAGAATGGATTCCGTTTTACCCAGGTGTAATGATAGTTTGTTATCAGCGAGCCAGGTGCAGATTCTGCCGAGTTCAGAGCTCAGGGCTTTTTCAACCTGCAACCTGTCCCTGTCAGAGACCAGGAGGGCTGAGTCGTCCGCGAACAGGAACAAGTTGCACTGTCACAACTTGTTCCTAGGAACGGTAAAGGTCCTAGTATGCTTCCTTGTGGAACACCACAGCTTACTGGGAGGGGGGGGGGGGGACAGTGTACCGTTCACCTCCACCATCTGTTCTCTCCCCTCCAGGTAGGCTTTCCTCTCTCCTGTCTGGCAGCAGGTATCCACGCCCTTATATGGGCTGCTTCCTGTCTCCTCATCACCATGCTGTCTACCTGGGTCATCCTACACACCTGAGACTCATCACGTCATCACCGAGGCTGGATATGAGGCCTGCACTCCTGCCACTCCTCGTCTGAGTGTTGCTTCACCTACTGTGGTACTAGGACTCTAACCTGTATGCTTCCACTGTATCTGAACCTGCCTTGTTCTAACTTTGCTCTCTCTGTGTGTAGGATTGCACACCCCCAGCCTACCCCCCAGCCTACCCCCCACCCGTGGACGTCACCAGCCTGGACATTGCCTGGGATCACACGGAGTGACCTTCCTCTGTACATTTCACTATCTGCCTTGTCAATGCCTGGTACCTAATTAAACACCCTAAACCGCCTCATTCTCCTGTGCCTTGTGTTCTGCTCTTTGGTTTCAACCTAGACGCCACCCTAACAGTAGGATTGCATCAAGCTCACTGATGAACTATCAAAACCAATTGCTTTAGCTTATCAATCAGAATGGAGTGATTCTCAGTTCTCAGATTCAGTGTCGAAAGCCTTTTGGAGGTCTAGCATGACCATGCCGCAGTATTTTCCCGCGTCCACCTCATGTTTGATGTGGTCGTTCAAATAGAGAAGGCATGTGTCAGTGGAATGGGATGTTCTGAAGCCAGATTGAAATCCGTAGATTAGGTTTTTTTCCGCAAGGTACTTGTCGACCTGGGGACAGAGGCTTGGGACATTACATCTAGGCCTAATGATAGCCATTGCCGTGCTCAATTATGTCTCACAATTCTTGGGTTGATACCATTTGTTACATATAAATGTTTTACAATTAATGACCACAAAATAATTTATGAAAATGGTCAAAAATCCCTCCAAAATATCACTAATACACAAATGATGCATCTTATTTTTTTAATTTTTTTTTGCATATTGTTGTGGAGGCGCAGTGAATGTGCTCTATAGTCCAATCCCCCATTCAATCGGCTGCGATTGTTTTTTGCTTTTTTCTGGTCGCGCAGGACCGACAGCTTTTCTTGGCCACGCAGGACCGACAGAGGAGAGAGGGAGAAATGGGAGGAGAAGAGGGGAAGACATGCGGCATATGGTCACCGGGTCTGGGAAACGAACCCGGGGCGACCGTTTCACGACTGTGGTGTGCTACTGGAGCGCCCCATAATTCAGATTGATTGATGTAGCACTTCCATGTTTATATTATAATCAACCACTTGTAAGATATTATCATGTAGGACTCCAAGTTTAATGTTTGTCTTATTACGATGCAATTACTCCACTGATTAATGAATTGGCCAGTGCCATGTCTGAAGTGCTAAAAGTTCTCGATTAAACATCTTAGTTGGTACACTTTGTTTCTATGTAGTGTATGGGATATAAGAGATCCTTTAGATAGAAATGTTACCATAGGGATTCATAGGTTTCTGGAGAATTCCTAATAGTAGTTAAGGTTCAAGAAAAAGCATAACAGCCATGCTGGATTTGAGAAGTGGCTACTATCAAATAGCCATGAATAAAGAGGACAAAAAGAAGACTGCCCACTGGGGTTTTACCAATTAGAGAGAATGCCACAGGGCATCACTGGGGCCTCAGCAACTTTTCAAAGATGGATGGAAAAAGCAGTCAGCATGAACCTCCTCCAAGTGTTGGTCTACTTGGATGATTTGATTGTTTTTGGAAGGACCTCGGAGGAACATGAGGAGAGACTCCTGAAAGTCTTGAATTGATTCAGAGAAGTTGAATTAACGATCTCCCCTGAGATCTCAAGTGTCAACCCAAGGTGAAATAAGTGCGACACACAGCCCACACACCTTGAGATCCCTCCTTGGGTTCTCCAGTTATTTTCTTTTTGTGAAAAATTATTCTTAGTTTTAATCATACAAAGAAACAGATGTTTGTATGGATAAAAACAAAGGGGAAACATTTAAGAAAAAAGTGAACACGTAATGAGCATAGGTAGATGTGAAAAATACTCTCGGCTAAAGTCAGAATGTGCCCAAAATCCTTTGCACAGAAAGCTTCCATATCAAAAGCCCACACAAAGCCAGGTACAGTACCACAACCATACCACCACAGCATGTCTCCAGCTAACACACAAGTTCGCTGGCTAGTAGGATTGTGTAATGATCGGGAGTGACGATGAAGGTGAGGAGAACACAGTTTGCAGACAGGGATGAGAGAACCGAGACAGAGACGAAGGGTGATACTTGAATGAAGGGATCTTTACTGAATCAAAACAAAATACAAAACAAACGAAAGGCACTGGCACTGGTACTAACAAACAACGAGTGAAAACAAGAAAACAACAGGAGTAGACAGGCATGAACTCACTTGACAAACACCAGGGAACACGGGCATGACACGGGGACAACACGGAGACAATGACGCCACAATAACCCAACCAACCAACAAGCAATAAATACTGAAACTAATTAACAATCAAAAACAGCTGGGGAGAGACAGGCACTTAGAACAAAACAATAATCAAAACAACAGGAAGAGGAACTAGGCAATACAAAACACAGGATAAGAATACCAACACAAAGAACAACCTAAACAGATAACACTTGTAACAAATAGACTAATTGTAACAACAGCATATTCTTAATGCAATCAGAGAGGATCTTCACTGACTGCATTATCTGCAGGTGAGCACCAGATGGCGTATGACACCACCATCAATCCCCTGTGTGGGGCAGTAACTCCTATTGTTTCTACTGTCACTGTGGTGTTGACTCTCCCAGCCTTGGGCAGGTCTGGGAGTGTAACAGGATTGTTTGCTAAAAAGTGAATATTTTATTATGGTACATTTTGCTATGTCTTATGAAGTTTATTGAGAGCTATGAACTAAAAATACCTATTCATTCTATTGGTCTGTAGGGGTAGGGCTCTATCATTTTGGAATACACATTTTAAGCCCCAGTCAATCTCCCTATTTCATAGTCTAATGTTGGCAGGTATGACTGGCTACACAGCTAGTGTTACAAAGGATCAGATTAAACCGAATATATATATTTATTGATTGATATATATTGCATAGTATTTGTATATCGTTTGATATCCCTTGTATATTCCTTGTACATATACACGGAATATCCCTTTAGCCTAGCCCAGACCATAATATTTCATTCTCCTATTGGACAGCGGTCCACAGGCGCCAGAGCCATGCCTCCGGAGTCAGGTTCAAAGTCACCGTCAAGACATGTCTGGACATGCCCGGCTTTGCCCAGGGATACGCGACAGAAATGAGGTTGGCACTAGTTTGTTCGCTGTGCATATAAATATGGCGCAGGTGAATACAGAAGCACTTAGTCAGAAACTTAGTCAGAAGTCAAGAGTTACCCAATAAGTTGAAGCCTCACCCACGATACTCCGTGCGGTGAAGTATGGCCTGTTTGGCCCCAAAATAGAGCATTGAGACCGCGTGCGAATTAATAACTGAATTGTCAGAGTTTGGCGCTATACCGTCGAGTGCGACATATTTCTATTAAGTCAGTAATAGTCTATTTGTGTATAGTGTATCGTGCGGCTAAAGTTCTACAGTGACCAGCATCACCAACGCTTCCTCGTACCAGCTAGAGTGCTTATCCAGGCTGGGCTGCTTTCATGGCGCTTTCACCCGAGGAGACCTAGACGAGAACCGTGTGGACATGTACACTGGATTAATCTACCCGACGACTACATAGCCCTTTGCGGCTGGATTATATTTGCTTTGGTCCTGTGATTTATGGAGCGGAGAATCGCCGACGCCTACACGTGTGGGATTTACCCTGTGAGGAGCCAGGTCGAGTCGGCGCCTCAGAGAGCCTGAGGCCGGCTAGCTTTCTTCACTGTGGAGCTACAGTCTACGGAGAACAGCTGTATTCGTCTGTGGATCAAGAGACTATTGCACCGTCTCCTGTACTTGGAGTCTCCTTAGTCATCGTTGACCAGACTCTCTACTACCGACAGATCCTCTACCCCTGCTGGCTTACAACCGGGGGGACCCTTCCAGTATCTCCCGCTATATATTACTAGTGTACCATAGATATAATTCCCTAAGATTCAGGTTGTATAATTACCTCCTGCGTAACCAGAGAATGGACATTCATTATTGATTTGCCTACGCACATTAATTTGCCTTATAAGCGCATCCAAAGTATAATAGAAAGTATATTATGTACCTTTTGCTGCAATAAATACTTGATTATACCTTTGTGTGGAACCGATTCAATGTGGGAAGTGTTCATCATATTCATATATCATGTACTGTATGGCCAGTAATTAAAGTACATAAAGCGGTAGTGGTTTAATGATACCATACTTATCAATACAGTCAGGGAATTGTACCCCTCAGTTACAATTGGTCCTTCGAGCCGGAGGGTAACTAGTGTAATATTAATATAGTGGTATTAATATTGACATGGCCTATGATGAACACTCCACAAAACGGTTCTCCTAAAGTAGATCGCCCGCAGCGTAGACGGCAGACACCTCAGTACTTAGAGGATTACGTTGCCAATATACTACCTAGCTTTCTACAGACGGTAAACGCGGAAAAAGTAGATAGTAAAATTATGTCCGACCCTATCGACCAGGCTACCCCGCCAATAGAGGCCCTAGTGGGTTCTAACGTAACTGACCAAGCTCACGGTAGGGACCAGGAGGGACCCGACATGACTTTACCCCCCGCCAAGACCGAAGAAGTAGTCCCCGGAGAGCTCCAGGATAAAGACAGCTCTCCAGGGATGGAACCCGACCCACCACAAGAAGAGACGCGCACCCAGGAGATGGATCTCCTCGGTACGCGACAGGAGAACGGATCTCCAACGAGTACTGCCGGGAGCCGATCGCCTCGACCGGCGTCTTCCCCCAGCGAGGCGGACAAGATGCTGGCGCAGGCACTCATCGCCACCCTGGCAGCCTCCACCGAACGCGATCGACTTCAAGCGCAACAGACGCGCGAGCGCGAACATTTTGCAGCCAAGCGAGAGCGCTTCCAGGCGCAACAAAGGAGTGAAGACGACCGCATAAGACTGGAGACCAGACGCCTTCAGACGGAAGAGAACATTGAAAGAAGCCGCGCCGATGCACAGCACGCCGCCGCCAATGCACAGCGCGACGTCGCAAATGCACAGCTCCACGCCGCCCATGCCAGCGCCAATGCCCAGCGCGACGCCGCCAACGCACAGCGCGACGCCGCCCAGGCCAGCGCCAATGCGCAGCGCGACGCCGCCAAAGCCCAGCGCAAAGCAGCACGCGACGCAGCCCATGCCCAGCGCGAGGCAGAGCGCGACCGGCTGCAGGCGGAGCTGATGGACAAACTGGTTGCCATGGCGACACCCCCTCTCTCCGCACGGAGCTCCCGGAGATCGTCACGACAAGGGTCTAGGACACATTCCCCTACCCGACCAAGCAACCCGGGACCCCGCCAACAGGAGGATCCTGTCCACGTCTCCGAACCCCCTCCCCGGCCGGTCCATACGAGACCCAGCAACCGGGAAGAACCGGACCACGCCGAGAGACTGAACAGAAGACTCCAGGTCCTAGCAGAGGAAGAGGAGGAGGAAGAGGAGGAATGTCAAGCCGACCAGCAGCAACGTACTCTGGACCAGGAGGCCCAGTACAGCCCCGACCAGCAGCAACGTACTCTGGACCAGGAGGTCCAGTACAGCCCAGACGTCAGCCCCGAGGCCCTGCGCTACAAACCCCCGACTCAACTCACGGGTGAGTTTGACGCACCGTCAGCCCCGAGGAACAGTACCTGGGTACCCGACCTTCGGTACCCACCAAGCACCAGCCCAAGACGACACGCAAGAGGAGACTCGCCCAGGAGGCCTCTCCCCCAACGCTCACCGATGTGCCAGTCATCCATGGCATCGTACCTTGGCACACCGACGTTCCCGGACTTCACACACGAGAACAGAGCACAGTACACAGAGCTACGAATGTGCTTAGAGACAATGATGTCCGATGTAGTTGATGAACCGTACAAATATGCTATCCTACTGAAGCACCTCAAGGTGCCCCGAGCGCACAATATAGCGCTGGCCTATGCCACCTCTACTACCCCATACACCGCGGCTCTAGCAGCACTCGACCAAAGATATGGACGCATATGGGACTACGTAATACAAGAGATAAGGCATATTGACCGCCTACCCCCAGCCACAGACAATCGCTCACTAGATGACCTGTCTATCAAGGTACAATCCCTGGTAGGGATGCTGGGGGCGCAAAGAGAAAAGGGTATGCACGAACTGTACGCGAACTCTAATGTCGAGAGGATTTTAGAGAAGCTTCCGCCCGCCCGACAAGAGCGCTTCAGGCGGCAAAGAGACCACCGTGATCCTAACGGTCCCGAGCCATCCCTCCTAGACCTAGCCGACTTCCTGGCGAGAGAAGTCAACAGCCTACGGTTGGATACGTTCATGCGGAGCACACCAAGCTCCAGAGAGGGACCTAGGAGAGCAAACGATGGCCGCAGATTGGTGACCGTCATGCACCAATCAGAATCAGTACCGAGCAGCAAGAACCACAACACCCCCTCGACGAAAGAGGACCAGTGGAAGATTGAGTGCCAGTACTGTGAGGGAGAACATCGGCTGTACCAATGCGACACTTTCGGGAAGCTGACCACGGACGAGGTGAGTCAGTGGATCAAGGACCACCGCCGCTGCTTCCGCTGCGCGCGCAGCCACCTAGCAGCTGAGTGCCGCTTGAAGAAGAAGTGCAGCAGGTGCGGTGGCACCCACTTGGAGGTCCTGCATGACATCAACAGGCGTCAGCCAGGACAACAGAGTGGGCCCGTCGCGGTAATGTACCATGCCGAGGCGGTGGCACCAGTACCGAAGAGCCACCAGACCGCTCCCTACTGTACCTACTGCGACGGCGGACACTGGCTGGCACAGTGCGCCGAATATAAGACACTGAACCCCGTCCAAGTTGACCAGTGGCGTGAGACGGCCCAGGCGGGCGCCGCTTACCGCGCAGGGGCGGCCCAGGCGGGGCCGCTTACCGTGCAGCACTGTGCGGAGCCCACCAGAAGATCCAAGGCAACCGACCAACAGGAGTGCTCCACATTGACCAGCATAGCGGGACCCCCCGAGTGCTCCTCAAAGTGGTCAGAGTGCTCCTGAGCTACGAGGACAAGGTCCTGGACACTTACGCCGTCCTGGACGATGGGTCTGAAAAGACTCTCCTCCTCGCTTCCGCAGCAGCCCAGTTGGGCCTGCGGGGTGTCAAAGATACCATGACCATACGCACCATCAGAAGGGACCAGAAGACCATAAAAGGTGAAAAGGTCTCCTTCAAGATAGCGGTGGACCAGCCCGAGAAGCAGTATAGTATAACCAACGTCTTCACCAGCCACGACATAGGCTTGTCTCAGTACACCTACCCCATCCCACAGCTGATGGCTAAGTATGTGCACCTACGTCAACTACCTATACCGCTTATCGACGGCGCCACACCGACCCTGCTCATCGGCTCCGACCACGCGGACCTCATTCTCCCAATTGAGGCGGCCCACATCGGACCCAAAGGATGCCCAGTCGCGGTTCAGACCCGACTGGGATGGACGCTCCAGGGCCCCCTCTACGGACTTGACAGTCAACCCACGTCTACACGCTGCCTACACACAAAGGCGAGCGACACCGGCCACTCCCTCGTACAGCAGAGGCTATTGACATTAAGCGAGAGGCCCGTGAGAGAACCGCGGGCACCAGAGGGAGTTCGGAACTCCACCCCCCTCAGCTGCGCTCCAGACGTAGCTGACCTGGAACCTAGCACCCCAAGCGACTCCTTGACGGGGCGGCCGGGACCGGCCCCTCCTCAGACGGGGTACAGAGCAAACAAGAGAAACAGACGGAGGAGGAGGAGGCACAGCCAAGCACAGATCAAAGCAGTCTCAGGCCCGCTTCCTCCTAAGCCCCCCTTCATCCCGTCCAGTCGTCATGACCATAGACCAGTCACTACCCCGAGCTGCGTGGCCGGCCGGCCGCGTAAGCAAAGTGATCACCGGTGCCGACGGAAAGGTCCGAGCAGCCGAAGTGCTCGTCCAAGGACGGATCTACACCCGACCCGTGGCGAGGCTAATAGAACTGCCAAGGCTCCCCGATACTATCGATGACGACCATGACCCCATGACTTTGTGAACTGCCCGACCCCTCACAACAGACATTGAGTAGTGGACAGTGTGGTTAATCTGTCTCTGCTTAGCTAATTAGGTGGGACTAATTAGGGGGCGGCTGTTACAAAGGATCAGATTAAACCGAATATATATATTTATTGATTGATATATATTGCATAGTATTTGTATATCGTTTGATATCCCTTGTATATTCCTTGTACATATACACGGAATATCCCTTTAGCCTAGCCCAGACCATAATATTTCATTCTCCTATTGGACAGCGGTCCACAGGCGCCAGAGCCATGCCTCCGGAGTCAGGTTCAAAGTCACCGTCAAGACATGTCTGGACATGCCCGGCTTTGCCCAGGGATACGCGACAGAAATGAGGTTGGCACTAGTTTGTTCGCCGTGCATATAAATATGGCGCAGGTGAATACAGAAGCACTTAGTCAGAAACTTAGTCAGAAGTCAAGAGTTACCCAATAAGTTGAAGCCTCACCCACGATACTCCGTGCGGTGAAGTATGGCCTGTTTGGCCCCAAAATAGAGCATTGAGACCGCATGCGAATTAATAACTGAATTGTCAGAGTTTGGCGCTATACCGTCGAGTGCGACATATTTCTATTAAGTCAGTAATAGTCTATTTGTGTATAGTGTATCGTGCGGCTAAAATTCTACAGTGACCAGCATCACCAACGCTTCCTCGTACCAGCTAGAGTGCTTATCCAGGCTGGGCTGCTTTCATGGCGCTTTCACCCGAGGAGACCTAGACGAGAACCGTGTGGACATGTACACTGGATTAATCTACCCGACGACTACATAGCCCTTTGCGGCTGGATTATATTTGCTTTGGTCCTGTGATTTATGGAGCGGAGAATCGCCGACGCCTACACGTGTGGGATTTACCCTGTGAGGAGCCAGGTCGAGTCGGCGCCTCAGAGAGCCTGAGGCCGGCTAGCTTTCTTCACTGTGAAGCTACAGTCTACGGAGAACAGCTGTATTCGTCTGTGGATCAAGAGACTATTGCACCGTCTCCTGTACTTGGAGTCTCCTTAGTCATCGTTGACCAGACTCTCTACTACCGACAGATCCTCTACCCCTGCTGGCTTACAACCGGGGGGACCCTTCCAGTATCTCCCGCTATATATTACTAGTGTACCATAGATATAATTCCCTAAGATTCAGGTTGTATAATTACCTCCTGCGTAACCAGAGAATGGACATTCATTATTGATTTGCCTACGCACATTAATTTGCCTTATAAGCGCATCCAAAGTATAATAGAAAGTATATTATGTACCTTTTGCTGCAATAAATACTTGATTATACCTTTGTGTGGAACCGATTCAATGTGGGAAGTGTTCATCATATTCATATATCATGTACTGTATGGCCAGTAATTAAAGTACATAAAGCGGTAGTGGTTTAATGATACCATACTTATTAATACAGTCAGGGAATTGTACCCCTCAGTTACAGCTAGTGTTAGCTGCCTCTCATTAAAGTGTTAATCACAAAGATTTACATGCTCTATTTTATACCTCAAGTGACCAAAAACAAGACTAGGCAAGCCTAGTTAAGCTGGACCCAGATACATGGCATTGGGGAATATGTTTGTTAATTACTAGTGCAATTCAGGGCGTGGCCATTCAGAATGCATGGCTGTTCGGAGCACGTACCTGTTCAGAGCGGACTAATTGCTTGGCCTACGGGAAGTGCTGCTTGCAGCGTTCTCAAGAACCGCTCATCCCATCCACTTCACCCTCGACACTGCACTTCCTTGGGTCCTTAGAAATACACCCACCAAGTGTGAAGTCAATTGGAAGAACGGTTGCCAAGATATGCAAAGGACAGACACAGACTATAGCACTACCATCTTGCCAAATGGTGCCAAATTCAACACTGCACTCCCCTGGGTCCTCAACAATGCACCCACTTGAAGTGGATCGGATGAACAGGTCTCAAGATATGCGAACTACAGTCACACAGACAGACAGATTCCTTCCTTTATAGTTAGATGATGCTGCTACAGCACCACCTATTGGCCAAATGGCGTCAGACATACTTCCTGCAAACTGTGTAAAAAATGCTGTCTGCGGGAAAACATATGTCAAAATAAGCATTCACATCTTATAGAAGTCCTGTGAGAAACATTAAAGGAATATTTAACTGTCACATGACAACAGGGTTTTTAGAATCATTGAGGCTTCTCACCCCCAACAACCCCCCCACCCCCACCTCTCACACTCACACACACAGCCATGACCGCCCCCCAAACACACATGGCTGTATGTGTGTGTATGTCCCAACACATGCTCTCGCGTGCACAACCAAATGCCATGATTTCATGCATTGTGGGGACATTCCATAGACATTCCATTTTATTCATAGACTAGTATTCTATAAAACCTGCTTCATGGTTCTTGTGGTCTGTGCACAGTCTCTGTGAACGTCAGGTAATTTCATGCTTGCGGTCGGTGGGCATGGTCTCTGTGAAGTGTGAACATCAGGTAATTTCATGGTTCTTGTGGTGTATGTGTGCGGCCTCTGTGAACATCAGGTCATTTCATGGTTCTTGTGGTGGGTGCGCATGGTCTCTGTGAACGTCAGGTCATTTCATGGTTCTTGTGGTGGGTGTGCATGGTCTCTGAGAACATCAAGTCATTTCATGGTTCTTGTTGTCGGTGCGCATGGTCTCTGAGAACATCAGGTAATTTCATGGTTCTTGTGGTCGGTGGGCACAGTCTATGTGAACATCAGGTAATTTTATGGTTCTTATGGTCAGAGAGGTGTACCTCCTGTCACCCTAGCGACGCCAATCACTGCAATATGGTCTGTGTGGCCCCCATCCGCATTGTTAAGGAATCTATAAAAGAAGGAAGGGTCATCACATCACGGTGTAGCGCACAAGTGTATAAACTTTCAGTTCGTCCGACATTGAGTTTAATGGGAACAGCCATCTCCTCGTTTATGACCTCGTCATTTAAACAAGTTATTACCTCGGTTGTCAAAATCATCTGCAATTTGTTGCATTGTTAACTAGCTATGTATATCGGTTGATGTATGTATATTTCCTCAGATAGTTTGTGTATTTTGAATTTGAATACACGCTTCAATTGTCTGACACCGAACAGAGCATAGAACTATGGTATTCTGATGACCCTTCCTTCCTTTATAGTTTTCTTGATTGTTACAAAATTTGGAGGTGCGCGGCTCCATGCTCAGATCGACCCTCCACACACAGTTGCAATATCGCCGCATGGACCGCGGCAACTGCAAAAAGCATAAAACGGGTTTATCTCCTTACACTAATCATCCAAACATTAAATCTTTGACTGCCACGCTGTTTTTCCATCTGTACTCCCTGGCGCCAGCGTTTTGTTGACCATTTTCACGATGTTTGCAGACCCATCGTATATTCTATATTATAGCTATGGAGACAATAGTATGGCTCATTTGAAAGGAAATATGTATACTCCAACAGGGAAGAAACCGCTTAGTTCTACATACCTTGGTTCCTGCGCTATCCCATGCTAAAAATCGTCCCGTTTCAAAAGAATCCAGTTCCGTTTCCTGGAACGCGAGATATGACGTGTTAAAACCCTGTCCACTCTTGCTCTGAAGTGACTTGGGTCAGAACGATAAGTAACGTTAGTTAGCCCTGACAGCGCCCAACAGATAATATTATTGTTACATCCAAACAGCCTGTTTGAAAATACTAGAATCCAACATAGTCTGGTGAAAACGCACCTTATGCTATGGATGGATCGTCACCGTTTGTCCTCTTCATAATAATCTCCAATAGTTCGCTCGTCTAGGCGATCGCCATTGCCGAACGTTAGTTGGCCCTAGTGCTCTCAACTCTGGTGTCGCCGACTACCGCGGAGCGGTGAACAGATGTTACATGCTCGGCCGGTTTGACTATAGTATTTTTATGATTTACCAGAAGTGCTGAGTCCAATGTAGTTTGGTGAAAACGCACCTTATCATCCATAAGTGTGATCATTTTGTCCTCTTCATAATAATCTCCAATAGTTCGCTTGCCATTGCATAGACAGTCCGCAGGCTAGTGGCTACGACTCTGGCCAGCAGTGAGTGAACAACCCCCCCTCCCCCCCCCCCACAGTAAACTAGCCCAGTTCAAAAGGTAGGCGATACTGCCACCTATCGGGATTCGATCGTCATTTCAATTCCAATTCACACAGAGCTCACACAAGAAGGTCCGGCGGAGTGTTTAGAATAATAATAATTAAATGTATTTACATTTTTGGCGGCGAACAGTTGGCTTTGAAAAACAAGTATACTCATTTTTGGCGTTCAATGAGTTAATAATAATAATCTAATCCTAATCCAATCCTAATCTAATCCTAACCATAACATAACCCTAACCCTAACCTCTAACCTCTAACCTGAAAATAGCATTTAACTTGCATGTGGCCAATGTTTGATTGATTGATTGAATTGATTGATTGATTGATTGACATGTATGTCATAAATGTCTTGATGAATTGAAAATGGGGGACCCTGATGTAAACAAGACAAAAGTATTTTTCTGGTCTGCATCCCCTTAACAATTGTTTGTATTGAGCTGTACTGTATTGTACCCATTCTGCAATCTGTTAATAAAGTTTTCAATCAATCAATTAAATCAATCAATCAACCCCATCTGTGTTATTATGGTGGTTTGCTGTTTCATAGTTTATACATGGCTTTTAAATAAATAAGTGAATGCCCATTCTAAAAGCAAAATGAAAATGATCTCATTTGGCCTACATTTGTTATCAAAATAAATAGAATTGTCAACTTCCTATTGTAGATTGGATCTTGATGATTGGACGTACAAAGGGAAGGATATGATTTGATCTATCTAAAGTGGGTGTACTGTTACAAGGCTGGATGCTTGCTTGCTGGTACCCAAGTGTCTTCAGGCTCAACTCTGACTCGAGATTAGGGACTCATGAACAATGTAAAAGAATGGCACAGCCATTATAAAATTTTGTTTCATTTTCAAGGTAACATTCAACTGCATTTTGCCAGCATTGACCGAAATTAGCTGTCAGCCAAATGTGTATCCAGGCGTGCTTGGCCTTGGTGCGCAGTTACACAGAAAAGCTTGTCAACAGTCTCCCTCACTGCACACAGAGCTATGAGTCTGTTACAGATATTAACTAGAAAGGTGGGCTCAGTAGAGCGCAAATCTCCACACATTTAATTTCATCTCTCTCTCTCTCTCTCTCTCCCTCTCTCTCTCTCGCTCTCTCTCTCACAGAGCAAACAAACATACATGCCTACAATATTTAACAAATGCAGAGACCATCTCATCTAATTTAATTTCAAATGATTATTTATACTCAAACGGCAACTGAGGTTTCCCTCATTTACTGTCACGCCGAGTGTACATACAAAAATAAGCATAAAAGCATATAAAATCAGACAGCATATAAAATCACAACAATAAGACAACAAGATGAGGCAAAAAGCAAGGATAACAAATCAATTAAAACACGTACAACTTGATTGACAAAGGTTGTAGATCAAGGTTTTAAACTCAGAGGGGACAGAGGGGAGAATCTCGAGCTTTAAGGACTGTTGGAGTTAATTTCATGTGCTAGGGGCTTCATAGCAAAATGCAGATTTACCCTGTTCTGACCTTAAGGACCTAACCTAAATCTAACCTTAACCATAATCTAATCCTAACCATAACATAATCCTAATCCTAACCTCTAACCTGAAAAAAGCAAAATCACTTAACATGCGGACGATTTTCCCACCTGCACTTTGGCGACCTCTAGCGGCTCGGGTGTGCATATTTTTTAATACAACAAGGAATTAACATCCTATTTGTTGCCTGTCAATTGTCGTTTTAGGCGACAAAATCCGTTCAGCGGTTCTTGAGTTACATGCCGATATGTGAGGCGTGCGCCAAAGTCTTTAGCAGACTTTAAAAAATTTCGAATACCACTCCCGACGCTCTAGCTCCGTCAATCATTTGGCTCGAAAATTATTGGACAGGGTTGTAACCAATGAGTGGAAATACACTTTTGGATATTGCAAGTACTACAGAAAAACGTGAGTAACAAGTTTTTCTACAACTCAAGTTCAGACCTATGTTACTCGCTAAAAGTGAATTCTCGTTATTGTATCAGAAACTTCAGAATGTTATCTTTCAAAATAGACCAGGCATGTGCTATAAGTATAAAGTATAATATTTTGGTTTGCAAAAAAAGTATGTAGTCCTCAAGTTCAAGTTAAAAGAATGGCCACTTTTGTGGTGCCAGGAGGTTCATAACAATGTATTGGGCTACTTTTCGGACTATTGTACTAACTATGGCTAACTAGTTGGCCTTGTTTAGTCTATATCAAGGTAAAATGCCAATGTCCATGCTTAAACTCATTTAGACCCCATCTGTGTTATTATGGTGATTCTCTGTTTCATAGTTTACACATGGCTTTTAAATAAATAGGTTAATGCCCATTCTAAAAGCAAAATTTAAATGATCGCGTTTGGCCTACATTTGTTATCAAAATTAATAGAATTGAGAGGGCCAACCAACCTTCTCATAAAGGACACAGTGATGAGTGTTGTATCTATCACCAGTGATGAATCTGAGGGCAGAATGATAGACAGTCCAAGGATTTAAGGGTTGAGGCTGCAGCATGCCTATAAATGACTGAAACTGCTTTGACAACTCTCTTCCTACTATTCAAAAGAAAGCTGGTTCTGTTTCTGTATACTGTAGGAAGCCAATTTTCTGTCGCAAGTTGGAGGCAAGGTTGTCCACATGGAATTTAAATGTTAATTTCTCATTGAGCCACACACCAAGATATTTATATTCAGTGACTCTCTCAATGTTAGAACCACTTATGATAGATATGTGTACACTATAATAATCAATATTTCTGACTCTAGAAAACTGCATACATTTAGATTTACTAGCATTAAGAACTCATTTAAGTTTAAGTGCTTCCTAGGGGATAATGGTCAACTGTACAAAGTCAGCAATATGATACACAACAGTATCATCTGCATACAGTTGGGCTTGACAACCATTCAGACACAATACCATTAATATAGTGAAGAGGACAGGACCTATAATTGAACCCTGTGGCACACCTTTAGTTATTGATAAAAATTCAGATTGGGTTTTTACATATTGATGCCTCCCTGACAGATAGTCTTGGAACCCATCACATGCATTTCCATCCATTAGCATTAGAATGACCAGTATCCAAACACACTTGCACAACATACTGTATACAGAGATCATCCACTGTCTGTGGGAAAGCAAAAAAGCCCAACAGTGTTGGCAAGTCACTAACCCACCAAGGACATCTGACATACAGTAGCCTACATGTTAGGCACACTATTCCTATTACACAATCCCCTTCTATGACACTATTACACACTTACCTAACCTAGACCAATGAAAGTAGTAGTCTGTACTGAGTTCATTGACACCTCCCATACAGTAGGTCTCTATGACAAATGGTTCATGAGATATGAAAGGGTCTGGGCTTATTTCAATGGACAATAGACTTCTCACAGGTGACGTATTTTCCGGCAGCCCCCGAGACTTCAGTCTTTGCTGCAACTATAGGAAATTAACGGACTATTAATAGATCGTTCCTAGCTTCGTCTGTGATTCATGCAGCTGTTGTCCCATGAACAAAGCCTTCTAATATACGTCTCTCTCTGATAAGGCAGTGAATTTTACATTTTAAGTGGCAGTTTAAACAAAACTAGCCAAAACTAGCTTAGCATTTCAGATCTGGTCATTCCAACGCACCTAAGCATCAGTGCATTCTTTGCAACATCCGGTCATTAAGTGTTAGCAATTTGGCTTTTAAAAATTGGCCAACGTTAACAAAACATAAAATCTTTTGGTGAAATGCAATTTTCCCCAGTAACCTCAAGTACAAAATTACTGGTAAATGGTAAAGGAAAATACTGTTAATTTCTGCCATAGGCAGAAACCAGAATCCACCAGGGCTTAATGACGTGACTGTGTGAGAGGTCTATGATGGAAATTAATTCTCTCCACCACCAGGCGGAGAGATCATGGAATCAGTTGTGGTTGCGTGAGTGTGTTTATGTGTTTATACGTGAATCTTTCTGTCAAATTAGAGATAACGAACATGCAAAACAATGTGCATTCCCTAGAAATAACCATGTTGCACAGTGGTTATTTCTAACGTGATGTACAGTAGATTAAACATTTATTATTCCAAAAAGAGACTCAAGACTTGATTTGGACTCATGGCCAAAGACTTGACACTTAACTTGGACTGGTCCCCCAAAGACTTGAGACTTGACTTGGACCAAGTCCCCCAAAGACTTGACACTTGACTTGGATTGGTCCCCCAAAGACCTTGACTTGGACTAGTCGCCAGTGTTTCCCCTAGGATTTCTTTCAGGGGGGGTGGTAGGCCCCCCAAAACTACTAGTGTTGTCGCGGGGTGCGCGTGTCACAGATACGTGGTGTCAACAGTGTCACCATAGACTCACGCAGTAAGGCAGTTTTTAGTATCGGTGCATTTCTCTACACTGAGCTGAAATGAAACGATTGCACATAAATTAGGTAAATAAATATTAACAATATTTATTTACAACACATAAATGTACTTATTTACAATTATACATACAGTAGTGACAACACACATAGAGTATGAACTATTTACAACCAGTGTCAGAGCGAGCATGCTCAAGTTGTTTGGAAATTCTGAGGGCTCAGAGTGCACACTGGATGCTCTGACCGATGAGTCAGTTTATCAGAGCGGAGCAGATTTTCAGAGTGAATTTATTAACTCACCTTAACTAGGGCCCTATGAAATCTGTTTTTATCTTTTCCTGTTTTCGGATATGGATTTTCCTGTTTTCGGATTTCTCGGTTTTTAATTTTCCTGTTTTCGGATTTCTCTCATTTTATATTTGTTTCTTTGGATTTAACCAAAAAAACAATACAAAATTATGTTTTTAACAATCAGTGCCAGTGTAGTTCAATGTTCAGTGCCAGTTCAGTTATATATCGTATAGCTTAAGCTCTGCTCTGGCACTATCCCTTTATCCAATCTAATAATGAATAATTTTCTCCACATGCACACACCCATCCGCCTGGCCACACCCACATCCGCTCCTCTACATAAGCGGGGTCGTGGCCACACCATCAGCTCCTTCCCTATTTTCACCACCGGAAAAGTGTCTGTAACACACCACTTTAGAGTTTAGTGCCAAAATAGTTTGTTGAAGAGAAGAGGAGCTGCGTTGACATTGTATCTTTGTTTTCTCTCTCACAATTTTTCGAGTGAAATAAAGCGATAATGTCTTCGCCACCGGAGAGTCTAGAAGATGATGATCATTCTGACCTCCACCGGCGCTTCGCATTAGGGGCACGCGTCGCTGAGCAATCCCCCCCGGCATTGTCTCCGGCTCTGCAGCTGGATACTTTGCTTCGGGAGGCGGTCGGCTGTGTGAGGGCTGACGGCCTCTCTGGGCGGGTGATGTTTTTGCGACGCGAGCTTCAGGTGTGTCAGTTGTGGGGGGACAACTGTACAGCTTGCGCAAAGTCGGCTCCAGGCTAGAATCCCTTGTTGCCCTCATAGCGGCGTGGAGGGGGTTCTAGTCTGATGCCCCACGATAACATAGACTCCTGCTCGTGAAGTCGTAGCTTTGTTTTCCTGGGGCCGTGATTTCGAGTCTGCGGTTCAATTTCCCGGGTCTCTGAAAAACGGATACCCTCTGCCACCGCGCTGGCCCCGTTTTTCAAAACGAAAACACCCGGCACAAAGGATGCAGGCTTGGTGTTTCATTATGAGAATATCTCCGAGCTCAGGACGGCTACAACCCGGGTAAGCAACAGGGCTTGCTGCCGATGCCGCTGCTGGTAAACACCGTTCTGTGAGAGGGATGTGTGTTGCCTTTTTCCTCTTTTTTCTTTTGGATAAAAGAGGAAAAGACAGTGGCTGTCTGTAGTGTTGGCCTGTATCGCTATTCTCACGTTGTACAGCTTCAGTAGTAGCCGCTTAGCTTGCCACAGCGTTAGCTGCCGGCTACGCTCGGCTAGAAATGTTAGCTCGATGCTATCGGTTAGCCTGGAGTTAGCTGTTAGCTTATGCTACAACCATTGCCGCTAGCCGTGAGGATAGCGGGCCCTGGCACTCTGACTACGACGTCATCTCTGGCAGAAGATGTCGTCGGGCCTGCGCCATGACCGGCTGCAGGAGGGGGGCGTCACACCGGAGCGAGGCTCCAGCCATCGCCTCTTCTGGCCTTGCCAGCGAGAGGCCTCGTCAACGTGGTAGACCAACCTGTGTTGCGGCCTTTCGTCCTGCGTACGTAGGTGCAGGTAAGATGTCCGTAGGACATTGCTCCACTCTTCCTTCCTCCCCCTCCCGAATGTTTTTGGTTAATAACGATGTCTTTGTTTAACAAAACATATGTTACTTCACTACATTTGGAGATACGACGTGTGGTGTGAAAATTGTCTTGGACGCTTTTGTATAGCTTAGGTTAGCATTGGCCAAGGCTTATGTCTTCCTCTCGACCTAAAAACAGTGTTGTTTTTTACGTGAGTAAAAATGAACTGGGTTTTTTGTTGTATGATGAGAAGTTGTGTGTGTGTTCATGTAACGTTTAGACAACGTGGCTGAGTCCACAACTGGCTGGGTGTTACCCTACAACGCTGTACATAGTGGCATATGATCGGGGGCCTGAGTCCCTCTCTTAGCTTGTTATTCTTTACTTAAGGGTAATGATAAAAATAACGAGTGGCAAGTTTTCACACATAAGCAGAGCTGTGGAAAACCTGTTTTCAAACGAGGTTATCGGCTGTGGCTGGCATGCATGATGTAAAGCTTTTACTCTGCGCCTGGTATCACGGCTCTGTTTTTTCTTTTGGCGTCGTATCAGGGGTGAGGTGGTGAGGGGGTGGGTAAAATTATCCCCCTCTCTTTGGTCTGTGTTTTTTCTTACATTAGGCTAGGGTAAAGGTGTAAAAATTCAGGTGGCAAGTTCGCACATGAGCCTGAAGCCATGTATAAAGCCAGTTTTTGCACAAACGAGGTTATCGTCTGTGGCTGGCGTGCAGAATGTGAAGCTGTTACCCTAACAGGTATAATGCGCTTTCATGTAGCATGCTACGACTGGTGTCATGGCTCTGCTTTGTTGTTGCATCGTATCAGGGGTGAGGGGTCATAAGGGGTGGACTAATAAATCCCTCCCCCCCTTTTACTGATTGGCCGGGAGGTGGGACCTCCTGCCTGCCAGTCTCCCTGTCGGCTGAGGGGTCAGCGCATCACAGGGAGGGGGAAGGGGGGTGTTCCCTGGTTCCACTCCATGTTAGGATGGGTGGGTCACAGGATTTCCCCCCGGCCATGGAATACGTCACTGGGCGCGTTTTCCTATTGGCCATGAATCATCCGTGAGTTTACAGGCTCTGTGCTGCAGACCGCTGTCATTGTCAAAGTTGGATGATGCAATGCATTCGAAAACTGTTCGTTTTCTGCTCTGCTCTCTATTACAGTGTGTATTGGGCCGTTGGTCACTTGGCCCAATTATTATTACATGTATCTTTTTCAATTGTTACTCACGTAGAGGTCTCTCTGGGGGAACTTCTGTCTTCCCCTCTTATGTAAAGAGCAGAATTGACGGAGTTGCCCTCAGACGCGTTCATATAAGACCCGTGTCTGTGTCTTATTGACCGGCTTCCTGCTGCTCGTCCCAGACAGCATGGAGGGAACGTTGTCTGGTGTTTCTTATTAGAATTCACCATTGATGTGTTTCGGGTTCTTGACGTGCATATAGCGCTGGCCCTGGGTGCTTCCAATGTGGAACCACGTTATGGGCCGGCGCGCCTTGGTTGCCCAATTCATAGAAACAGCGTTTTTTATGGGGGCGACTGGGAAGGAGATTTTTTTCTCTACCGAGCGTCAGTGCACTAGGTTAGACTCGCTGACTCACATGCATCTCCGGGGGGAGATGACGGAGTAGATCATTACATTGGCGGAGGGGTCTCACGCCTATGAGGTGGGCCACCAGGAGCAGCGCATTCACATACTGTCCATCTTGGTGGCGCCCTCTGTGATGTTTTAGATCGACACGCGTACCTACCCCCCTCTTAGGACAGGGGATGGCGGCGTGACTAGGACGCAGGACTGGTTCTGGTCGCGCCGGACCAGGTCAGTTAACCCGTTGTCCGCCGGGGCGCAGATCTGCTGTTCTGGTACCCCAAAGGACTTTGTGCTTTTCCGGGGGGAAAATGCCGGGTCGGTCCGGGCTTCGCGGGGATTGATGTTGTGGATGTGTGTGTCATATGTATGCCACTACGAGTTGCCCATAACAGTGATGTGCTTGGTCCATACTGTGTTGTACCTTGCGCTGTGTTAGGGGGCCTGGTCCTTCTCCATTGTTTCACCCCTCCCTCCCCCTGCTGGGCGGGAATGGGAGGGGGCTGTCGGGGTGGTTGCTGTTAGCCCCTCTAGGCATCCCTGTGTAGGTCCCGGTCCGCCAGGCCCAGGTCCGGACTCGTTCTCGTCGACCTGTTGGCCTGGGTTCACCCTTTGAAAACTGAAACACTTGTACTGCTTGTATAGCCTGTGTATACGCGCAGTTATGTTTCTAAGTTTTCTTGGTGGGTTAAGGGAAAACTAAACATAGGGAGGTGGTTGGCTCTCCGGTGTGTTGGTAGCAGAGTCCACTCTCGGGTTGAGGCCGGGCTTGACCCCGTCTGCCCGAGAGTATGCCCCCGCATCTTTCATGACGTCTGCCAATTGTGTCAGCCTCTCCTTTGAACCTCGACCCCCGCTGGAGGGGTTGGGTTTGTGGAGGTCATGACATGGTGCACAGCATACCGAACACCCCTTCCGCCGGGTACTGTTCTCACAGTAGACCCCTTAGGCGCCTGTCTAGTCCGCAGTGCTCCAGGCACAGGTCGAGTTCTGGCCTGTTGCCTGGATTGAGGGATCAACCCCCTTGGGGGTTGTCTCCCCGGCGCGCCGTCTGGCCCCACAGTATTGTGGGGGGGGTAGCCTCTTGGGGCTTACGGCCATGCCAACCTGGACACCCCAGATCTCGTCAGATCTCGGAAACTAAGCAGGTTCGGCCCTGGTTAGTTCTTGGATGGGAGACCCCCTGGGAATACCAGGTGCAGTAAGCTAGAGTGCTTCAGAGCGGCGTGCCAGGGGGGAAGGGTCTGCTCTTGTTTGGGCCCTGTCCGATATGCTGGCGATGTGGGGGGTGATGTCACCAGTGACCGTCTGGTGGGGCCCGGATGCTGCGGCCTCGTTGGCCTCACCAGGCCCCTTTTTTCGGGGGGTCCTGGCCCTCAGGTTGTCCTAGGGCTGGGACCTCCTCCGCGCTCTGCTGCTACGGCCTTGCCACAGGGTTGGGTTCTTGACCTTCGACCCTGTGATGTTGGGGGCTGTGACGGAGGTGTTTTTGCTTCCCGTCCGTTCCCTGGTGGCATGTGGGATGCGCGCCTGAGTGGTCGCGGGTCCTTCTGAGTGAAGGTAAGTCCCACGGTCTGCTCACCCTGTGCGTTTTAAGGTGTTAAACCCTCTTTGCACAGTCGGATCCGATTCCCTCCCGTCCTCCACTAGGGGGTCCAGGGGTCTCGGGTCCTCCCCGGTTCTGATGGTTGTGGGGGGCCTCAGCGGGTACATTTGTCGAGCTTCCGCTCTGCTCAGCTCCTGTGTTCCACTAAGAGCAGAGCGTAAGCTATACGATATATAACGTAAGGTTATTCTATAACCCTAGTTATATGAGTATAGCGAGCGCTCTGCTCTAACTCACTGAGGACCCCGTGGTCTTCCCTTCAATGGTGAAAGACTTGGGAAGGAGCTGATGGTGTGGCCACGACCCCGCTTATGTAGAGAAGCGGATGTGGGTGTGGCCAGGCGGATGGGTGTGTGCATGTGGAGAAAATTATTCATTATTAGATTGGATAAAGGGATATTTCCACTAAGAGAAGAGCGCGAGAGAGAGAGAGAGAGAGAGAGAGAGACTGAGACTTGTTCTGCGCAATGCTAGTCAGTCTCGGAATTGTCTCGGAGTTGTTTTATTTTTTTGATTTATATGAAAACCGATTTATGTATAATTTAGCTAGCTCGCCAACGTTACTATGATTAAAGTTAACTTTAATAAAAATTAAAAAAATATAAATCGTATTTTTTTTATATACATTTTTTTTTATTATAATTTTTTTAGGAGGGGCGGGGTGTCCCGTCTCATGGATATGTGAAGGACGGGCGATACTACTGCCAAGGGAGGAGTGGAAGCAATTAGGCAGCTGATTAATACTGATAGAACACACCTGTGCACCATTAGATCACCCACATCCCACACGCACACACACCAG
This sequence comes from Notolepis coatsorum, assembly GCF_963971535.1. Taxonomy (NCBI): domain Eukaryota; kingdom Metazoa; phylum Chordata; class Actinopteri; order Aulopiformes; family Paralepididae; genus Notolepis; species Notolepis coatsorum. Next base: position 26,100,373 of record NC_140180.1, read on the forward strand.
ACACACACTATAATACACTAGGACAGATAGAGTTGAGTTGAGAGGAGGTGAGGTAGGAGCGAGTATTGAGAGAGAGAGATTGTTGTTTACGGAGTTTTGCGAGGTGAGAGGTAGTGAGAGGAGAGGTGAAGGCGAGAAGGTGTGCATTGTGTACTGGACCCTAGACTGGCTGAGAAACCCCCTTGTGTACTGACCCTGGACCGGACGACTACTCTGAGTATTGAACAATTTGTTTGTTTTTTAACCGTGACGAGTCTGAACACCACCAGGCTCGTCACAATATGTAGATAGCATAGTGTTGCATTGCAATGTCAAATAACTTGATACTTTTACTAGTACAATTTTTTATGTTTATTATTAGAGTACTATTCTATCAGGGTATTTCTACCATTACTTAAGTAAAGGAAATATGTACTATTCCACCACAGCTGGCCATGATCCAGACAGAGGATACATGCAGCAATAACGTCAATCAATCAACTAGTATCCAAAAGGCAGTCACAATGAGGAATGGTCAGTTGAGTAGTTCTCTTACACCGATAATGTACCTCTCTTGAGTAACCTTTACACAATACAACAACTAACGATAGGTTATGACTATAACCAAGTTCTGTTAATTAGGGGTGACGCTTGGCATCACTCATGCACTCCCTCGCGTACGTGCACGCGCACTGAATAAATTCCACAAATGTACCTTTAATACCAGTATTAGTCTGACCACACCCCTCATCAGCTTACATTCATAAGCAGGTGTGTGGTCACCTGCTCTCCTCCTACCCAAGCTTTCACCACAAGGTGAGGTCAAGGGCTGCAGCGGCGTCGGATGCCAAGCGTCACCCCTAATTAACAGAACTTGGTTATAGTCATAACCTATCGTTCTGTTTCATTAGGGGATCCGCTTGGCATCACTCATGCACATAGGGAGGCCAAGCGGAGCCACTGGCCGACAAATACACCCCGCTGAAGGCCCCCCACAACCAACAGAACAGGGAGGGCCGAGCCCCCCCGACCCCCCCTAATGGAGGGCACCCCCCCTATTAGAGGTTTCCCGGGAGGGCGACGGACCCGACCGTGCGAAGAGGCACTCAAGCAACTCAACGCACAGGGTGAGCAGACCGTGGCTTGACCCCACGACTACACACACGCACAACCCGCATGCCACCCGGGAACGAACGGAGGGAAACAACCTCGTTACTGCCCCCAGAATCACGGGGGCAAGGGCAAACCCAACCCCGTGGCAAGGCCGTAGCAGCGGAGCGCGAAGGAAGACCCAGACCCACCAAAGGGACTGGACCCCCTGGAACGGGGGCCTGGAGAAGTCCATGATGCCAGCATCAAGACCCCACCAGGTGGGCACTTAGTGACCCCGCCCCCCACATCGCCAGCGTATTCGAACAAGGGCCCCTCAGCCGAGCGGGCCCTGTCCTCCCCAACAGTACACCGTCTGGCACACTGACCCTGCAACAGGCAGTCAGCATGGCCGTAACACACAAAAAAGGTTAACCAACGGAAGCAGGCAGCGCACCGGGGAAAAACCAGGCAACAGGCTGTTAACCCTAGCCTGGAGATTGCGGACGAGACAGGCGCCAGAAAGGACAGCTGAACACAGCCGCCCCGGCGGAAGGGGCGTATGCTGGCGTTGTTGCATGACCAAGCCTCCATTTAAAAAAAACCCACCCAGAGGGGTCGAGGCAGAGAAGGCTGACACGATTGGCAGACGTCATGAACGTGCAGGGGCACCCTCAACCGGTCAACCCGGGAGTTGACACTGCAGCAACACACCAGAGAACCAACCACCCAGGTGTTACCCCATGCGGTGGTTGGTCCCATAACCCCTCAGGAAAAAACCCCAAAACACACCTGCGGCACTACCGCAGCCCGTGTTCCAGTTTCCAACAGGGTTATCCCGGGCCTACGGGTCAACGAAAACATTACTTCGGACCGGGCCCGGTGATACGGGGAGCACAGGGTCCCCCGAGGAGGCCAAGACCACCCCAACAGGCCCCTCTTCACCATGCGTAAGAGAAGAACGTAAGAATGGAAAACCAGCCCCAGCACCCCGTACTTGGTATTCCCAGGAGGTCACCCAACCAAGTACCAACCAAGACCAACCTGCATGGCGGCCGAGATCCGACGAGAGCGGGCGCGTACAGGTTGGCACGGCCATAAGCCATTACGACAGTGTAGAATACAATGTACCCAACAAGGGTTCCATAGCGCTCAACCCTGTGACACCCGGACCGACCTAGCATTTTTCCCCCTGAAAAAAGCCCAAGTCCCTCAGGGTACCAGAACAGCAGATCTGCATCCCCGGCGGACAACGGGTTTAACTGATCCGGACCAGCGCGACCAGAACCAGTCCCGTGCCCTAACCACGCCGACATGCCAACTCCAGGAGAAGGGGCAGATATGCATGTTGATCTTAAACATAAAAAGAAGGCGCCACTCAGACGTTTCGGTGCGAACCGCGCCCGGCGGCCCACCCCCAGGGCGTGAGACCCTTCCACATATGTTCAGATCCATTCCGTTATCATCCCCTGATATGAACGAGAACCCATCGACAACCACACAGGGCGTCGGAAGAGGAAAAACCCCCATCCCAATTGCTTTATAAAAACGCTGTTTTAACCCCAAGCAATCAAGGCGTGCCAGTCAGTTACCAATGTCCAACAGAACATCCTGAGCTAGCACTATGTGTGCGTTGGACATACCCACATCAACAATAGGCTATTTAGACCGTCTTATTGAATCCCCAAGACGCCCAGGGGAACGACAAGAGGGGCGGGATGCAACCAACTCCATGAATGAATGAATGAAAACTTTATCCAACAGATTGCAGAAAGGGTACAACACAGTACGGCTCAATACACACAATTGTTAAGGGGAGGCAGACCTGAGAAAGACGTTAGTCTTGTTTCCATCAGGGACCCCCATTTCCAATTCATATAGACACATCCAACTCTTTATAATAATAAAGAAGAAGCATCACCCGTATGAACCCAACTGCACAGCTGGGAGCAAAAAACCCGTTTTCACACGATTTTACATCCAGTCACTCTTTTAATCAGAGAGTAAGACTAGACCCTCCCAGAAAACCTTCCCACATGAGTCGTAGTCATGAGAAAGACATGCCAACTGTGAGTCACGTGACCAACTGACTCAAGTTACACATAAATCGAGCGCAGCAGACCCGTGAGCCCTACGCTCTAACTCAACACCTTAAGACACCGTAACTCATGGAAGGCGTCGCCATAGCAACACCGCTACGACGGGTGGAAACCCTGCCGGCTCCTGTTTGTAATAGGAGTTCGCAGGATAACCCTCCCCTCTCCCCCCCCCTGCCAAGACGTCCTACCGGCTCGGCCCTGACTGGCTCAGCAGAAGAGATAAAAAATCTCCTAAACCAATCAAGTGGGAAGGAGGGGTTTATTCGACACCCCCTCACAAATAACCCTTCGTTCCCTACACACAGAAAACAACCGTAGCCATTTTGAAAACCTCCGGTAGAATGCTAATGTATAGCGTAAGCTAATACAATGCCCGCTACCCACAAAATGTGAACAGGATTTACAACAAAAAACAAGTCGCATGTGTGTGAATCCTACACCCGTTGACTATGTTGTATATAGCAAAAACGCTGACCGAGCGTAACGGCTAGGCCGTGGAACGTGTGTGTACGAGTATTACTGCAACTAACAACACAGCATTGTGAGACACATATACTTAGTTCAAGCAATGGAATAACACCAGTTTCTACCTGCATGTGGAGCGTCAGGCTAATAGAACCCCCTATGACTGAGTGTATGTTGCAGACCTTGCTTAATCTCGTAACACAACACGACTCATCTCACAACGTAAAAGTGCAGATTCATATTTACACAACCCCATCATATGATTTGTGAAGAAACACACAGTTTGTTTGCCAAAAAACATAGTCCCCCTTATGTCGGGGAACTTTTTATTTCACAAGTCTTTTAAAGCACAAAATCATAGAGGGGCCGGGGAGGGTGTAAAGGAGAGGGGACAGAGAGGAGAAAAGTCACTTTCAGCGGCGTCTGCCACCGCGCGCCGCTCGAGTCTTGCCACCCCGAGGAGCCCCGGAGGGACGGTAGTTTACTGTCTGCTGGTCACGACGTTCCCTACCGTCTCCTCCGGTCGTGGATGGGCCGGCGGTAGCAGAAGCGCCGTCTTTTCTCCTGGCCTTCTTGGAGGGGCCAGCAGCGGCGGCGGAGGCAGTGGTAGGGACAACGGAGACAGCTCGACGTCGTGGAAGCCTTCTGACTCCACCGGCAAGGACGGGAGGCGGAAAATGGGGTTGGAGGATGGATCTCTCCTCTGCCATCTCTCTGCATGTTGAGGTCATCAACCGCAGGGCCTTCCCGAACAGACCAGCGTCGGAGAGGGCGGCCGTCAGAAGAGGGGCTCTCTTCTTCTCTGGCACACGGGTCTGCTCCAGCCAAAGATGACGCTGGCCCAGGGTGGCCAGGGCGCACACTTTCCCCATGGCTATGGCCAACACCTGGGTAAGGTGCAGGACAGCTCCTGCCGCCTGGGTGATCTGATCGCATTTTACCTCGTTCAGATCCGTGCCGCCCGTCATAATCCCCGATACAAATCTAGCCAGGTGGGCGATGTTAGACGCCGCAGCCAGCGATTGTGTACCAGCGATGAATGACTGGTCACCCCAATATGCCAATCGCCTAGCCGATCTACCCTGGAGGACCGGCTTGCATAAGGGTTCCCACACCATATCCGGACAGAGGAGAGCGGCCATCGGACTATCAAGCCGAGGCACGCCCTCCCCCATACCTTTGACCAACCCCGACACCCGCGTAACTGGTACGTAGATGGGGGTTAGTCCCATGATGTTGGAAACCGCCTGACCCTGACGAACATAGGCCCCCATTGAGGGGAAAAATGGGTAGACAACATCCACCCCTCTCACTGGGCGACGCTGCCAGAGATGACCTATGAGATCATCAGGGACAGGAGCAGGCAATGGCAGTGGCAGCGGCACGCCGTTTGCGGCGGCGGCTACCGGCATGAGCTCGGGGAACAAAGCCCGCAGTTCCCCCTGCGGACCCTCCTCCACCGAACCTGCATCCCTCACATGCAGCAGGCTGCAACTGGTCAAGGAGCCACAGTCTGATGTGGCCGATAGTAGGGCATCCTGCTGATGAGGCCAAGGTGGTTCCTCGACATCTTCGAACAGGGAGTCCCACGGAGCCATTTCTCCCCCCTCAGGTGTTTCCTGAGGAGGGATACTCTCCTCCACGGGACCATCATACAAGAATCCGTCCGCCTCTTCCATGAAGTCCTCAGTTTCCATCGGAAATCCAGAGCCGGACGCATCCTCGCTGGTCTCCAGCAGTTCCCCAAAACCAGGCCGTTCGCGCCTGCATGCTACCATCTTGCGATGTGAACGGGCAGACGCGAAAAGTTTGGGTCGCAAATCCTCCGGCTCCAAGACAACCCCCCGTTCACCAACGGACGATTCCCTGGAACCAGAAGAACCAGAGTCGAGATCAGGCCATCGCCGGAGCGACGGCACAGACTCCTCGGCTCTTCGGAGAGGCAAACTATCCATCGGCTGTCTCCTGGGCTGGGTCGGCAACCACGAAAGTGGCAACAGCCCAGCACCAGAACGCACGACGGAGGCGGGAATGGAGAACCGCTGGTGAAGAGTAGGTCTAGCGGGTCTACTCTCCGCAGAATACATTATGACCCAAACTTTTTCTTTACAACAGATATGAGAGAAGAAAAAATTAAGCACAATGTAAACTCGTCACAACTCTTTTCAACTAACAACACGTCAAGTGGGGTACTACCGGGCACTTCCTTGTGGTGAAAGCGAGAAGGAGAGCAGGTGACCACACACCTGCTTATGAAGGTAAGCTGATGAGGGGTGTGGTCAGACTAATACTGGTATTAAAGGTACATTTGTGGAATTTATTCAGTGCGAGTGCACGTACGCGAGGGAGTGCATGAGTGATGCCAAGCGAATCCCCTAATGAAACAGAACTGTCAGAAACTCTGCCATCTGCCTTATATAATGCCAGAATAGAACGTTCTGCAGCCAATGTGAATCTGCCCATGTGAATAAAACAAGTACCTCTAATTAAGATAGAAGGAGGTGAATCCAACGTCTAATAGCTTTGTCCTATACTCCACTACTGTCTTACACAACTATGCGTTATACTACCTTTCACTACACTATTTCTCTTCTGCTGTATGTGGTTTTAAGACTCAAGGTTCAAATGGGTATATTGTACCCTGTTAAGCAGGTATATCTATCAAGTTACTACTCCCCGTAGTGCTATTATATATCAGTTCTACATTGCACACTTTGAAAAACTTGCCTTTGACCTTGAACTTGCCCCAAAAACGTTTTTCAAAGCGGAAGAAGAATTTGTAAACAGGGAAGAATTCAGAGAAAGGTTCAGTGGTTTGGGTTTCCGGGATCTTCAGCCGATGGAGGCTTTGTAGAGTTTCAAAGACCCATTCAGGGACACCTTATGTCTGTCTACATAGTCTGTCTTCTCCCTCAGAAAACAAGCTCTTATCTCTCATCTGTCAAGCCACATCTCCCCGTCTCACTATGTGTCAGAGAGGCCAGGCCAGAGCATGCACAGTCCCCATTCCCTCTCAAACCCACAGCACTTAGAGAGAAAAAGCCATCCATAAGAAACAAGCAGGCCGTTTCCAAACTGCGTGCCACTGTGCGAACTGATGGAAATACTGATAAGCACAACAATATTGGAGGGGAAGAGAGCAGCCATCCGTTGTGTCTGTTTCACATTGAGCGTTAAATTTGTTTTGACTCCGTTTGATCTTCTGCTACAATATAGGAACTGTGTAAGAGCAACATATCTTCTACATCCTGAGCCAGAATGATCGAAAACACTCCTTAACCCTTTCACTGCCACACTACCAAAACGGTTAACCCTTTCACTGCGGCGACACACAGAAGGTTAACCCTTTCACTGCCACATGGCAGCCAGTTAACCCTTTCACTGCCACACGACAAAAGGTTAACCCTTTACTATCACACAACCGACGGTCGCCGCTTGGTGAAAGGGTTAAAGGTGCACTTCACCAAAGAACAATGCAGATTTATTTAGCATATAATCTCACACACATCCAAAAACTCAAAACAGTTTTGCACATAATTTTATTTAGTTTGACGGTTATTAAGAGTAAATTATTTTGATTATGGCCACCAGTGATGTCAGGGAGATTGAATCCTTATGTTGTGTTAATTACAGCTCAATGAAATGATAATGTAGCAGTCCCTATAAGGTATTGCTATCACTGGTGGCCATATTCAAATTAATTTACTCCCAATAAAAATCTAAATGTGTGCAAAACTGTTTTGGGATGCGTGAGATCATGTGCAAAATAAATCAGCATTGTTTTTTGGTGAAGTGCCCCTTTAAGAATGGTACACTCGGCGACCAGAGGATTGGCATTTTGAAGTGTGTGGATCCATGTAAAAAGCTGGCTTTCTTCCACCGACTCTCCACCTACCATGTGGCGCGCACGCGCACACACACATGCACGCGCACACACACACACACACACACACACACACACACACACACACACACACACACACACACACACACACACACACACACACACACACACACACACACACACACACACACACACACACACACACACACACACACACACACACACACACACACACACACACACACACACACACACACACACACACACACACACACGTAAGGGGTAAGGAGTCAAGCTTAAGATGGTGTCTTTGGCACTCGACATTCAACACTGCCAGTGAAACATACAGTTGTATAGCTGATGTCAGGGCTAGTATCACCTGCCACCTGGAGAAAACCCCTCTGAAGATTCCATGTCTGATTAGAGGCCCGCGAGAGTAAAATAATTCAAAAGCCACCCTTTGTTTGTTGTTTCGCCGTATCAGTGGGGAATCTCAGCCTGACAGGCGTATGAGGGTCGCTGTGCGTGTTTTACACATTTTGTCTGAGTTTGATCGTGTACCCTCTTACGAACGACAGCAACACATGTACAGTACATCCATCTCTCTGCAGCGGGAGAGGAGCCTGTGAGTGTATTGGAGAGGTGCCAGTTCCGCAGGTGCAGCATCACAGAGGAAACACTCTTGTCTGCTTTGGAGCAGCTAAGATGGAAGGAATACTATGATCTCTCTGCTTGGTGAAGGAGTTCCCTCTAATAACCCCCCCCCCCCCCCCCCTTTTATTCGTAGACAGTGACCCTAAACTGTCATCTCGTGTCTCCCCCATATATCTGAAAGGCAGTTACTGCTGTGGGACTACTGGTCCAGATAGGGTGGATTATACACAGTAGGCACTGTCTGAGAATCACGCAACACCACAGCCAATGGTTGTAAGAGGAAACAATGAATAGAATCTAATAGAATCTAATAATAAGATCTACCTCTGGTTATAACTATGCTGTTGAGGGTGCATGGATTGTCACAATGGGAGGAAAGAGGATGTGGAGTTGATTTGTATTGATGTGATAGTTATGGAGTAGCCTGGAGACTATAGCTGGATGAACTGTGCCGTAGGTTAAGTGATTAGTCTCAAACCGGCCCCTCCGGCCTCAGCAATATAACACCCAAACTGCCGATCAGATCCAAGGGCTACAAGAAGACCCTCTAGCCACCAGTTTCTCCACTCATATATGTGCACGATAAGACCATCTATTCTAAGTGAAGGGTAAATGTATTTTTAATATAATAGCCACTTGATGCGTTTCAGCACCTCCTGCCACCTTTAATACTCGCTATGATTTCCAGAACTCCTTTCATTCCAGCCCGCCGTATGGAAGGGTGACCTTATGGAAAATGCGCGAGTGTGATTGCTCAGAGGCGACGTGACAGAATGAGAATCAAAGACTGACAGGAAAAAGTGCCACCCTATCTGCAGGGCCTTGGGGAGCCCGGCGTATTTCTCCGCTGAATTACAGCCCCCGCCGATAATGTCACGATTAAAGGCAGATAAGTTAATCCACTGATCCTCTGATTCTTGACATTTTGGCATGAAGCGCAGGCCGTCTGAGGGGGGAAAGGCTCTGCTCGGATCTCACATCTCTTTCAGACGAAGCAGACTCGTAACGTGTCCTAATGAAGACATCGCCATTGCCTTTCTTATTGCTGATGTCCCCAGAGAACCGTATCTAATTATGAGCCCCAGTGTCACGTCAATATTAGGCATTCAGCGTGGACTGTTGACCGAGCCTCTATCTGAACGCAGTCTTGATTGGTTTTCCATTTCAGTGTAGGTGGATGCAAGTTGATGGACGCCTTCGAGATGGAAGCGGATACTTTTTGGTGGAATTCACTTTTGCACAAACAAAAACAACAACAATGCAGGTTTGTCCGCTTCTGTTCCTTCAATCATCAAAACAACAATACAAACAACACATCCGCCCACAAAAATGTTTCCTTCCCAGAGATGTTTCATTAGCATTTCAGAAATCAGGCTCTTAATATAGAGACGGATGATAAACAGGAAGCAAATTAATCTTGAATAGAATAAATAAACGCAGCAAATCTTCATCAGACCTATTCGTCTTCCCAGGAGACAACAGGGCACCTGTTGATATGTCTGTTGTTCAATTGATTAATACGAGTGTAAAAACATGTTTAGGAGGATACACTTTTACCGTCATTGTTATTACACTTATCTATGGAATGTCAAGTTTTCCTATTATTAAAACCTCAGGAATTAGGAAGCTGTCGTCTCACTTGCGCTACTAGCCACGAGGGCATCATCAGTGTCGTCATCGCTGACCACATCCCCAGACGCACATAGAATTCCTTTATCGGTGGCTTCCTGTAAACAGCCAAGTGCTTCCTGTGTCAGGGGCAGATGTTAGCCGTATCGCTGCCCCCCCGTTGACTGCCGCTCGCATCTGCCACGTATCGCACCACATCCTTGGAGGTAACTGACTCGCACTCGTGTTCACCGAGCCTTCCGATGCCCTGTGACCAAATACCATCTGTTACATTCTCATTATAGGCTTTGCTTCGGCAAAGATAATTAAACTTAATATAGTGCAAATGTTTGGACCCTTATTGCCAACTTTACTGCATGTATGTCTCACACGTTCTTATCGTTACCCGGGACATTTTAATGGTTTGTAAATCCGAAGCCATAAATTACCTTGGACAGAACGGGGCACCTGGATTCAACAAGGTCTCTGGATAGCTCACTTATTTCTGCATTAACCGGCCTTTTCACTTTTGATATCTCACGCATGTGAATGTAAGTCAGTAATACAGGCGGCCATCCCAAAAGACTCGAAAACAAGCCCCGAACCCGAAACAGGTCAATGTTGGACAAGACGGAATGTTAATTAGCTCCTAACTTGGCTGGGTTCATTGTGTACAATTGGAAAGGAATACCAGAGTTTTCTGTCAAAGTGATCACGAGAGCACCCTACGGGAGAACGCCATGAACAGATCCTTTTTCTAAGTGCTCGGACAAATTATCTCAAAGCTAAAAAAAGGACAGGCTTGGATAAGCATCTTTAGCCCCCGGGCTCGGCCACCCCTGAGGTGAGAGGATTACTCCACATGCAGTGAAGGTTTCAAGTGCTGCGTGTAAAAATGGAAGGTGCTCCTGTTGTTGGATCTCAAGAGGGTGGTAAAGACACGCTGCCACCCCCCTCCCCGCCCCCCACCCCCCACCCCGGGATACGGGGTCTTCAGAAGACAATAGCCGGGCTGTGTGAAGCAGGGTCTGGAGCAGAGGGTCACAAAGCCACTCTTCTCAGGTCTACACCAGTAAAGTGACTGTTTAGTGGCAGCACAGAGAAGGGGCTGTGTGGAGCTCTTTGCTGGGGGGGGTTTGGATCCAGGGGTTGCGACTAAAGGCAGTCCATCCATCATGTGTCACTACGCCTCTTTGAGGACACAGCTCTATAGGCAGTCTGTGGAGCCAACCTCTACAACACAATACTAAACCATCTGTTTATCTTCAATGTAGCATACTGTAATTATGAGACTTTTCCAACTGTGAGATATTTCCACTTTATTGCGTAAATTATTGCTCAATAACATTTATATGACCCCAGCATTTATGGGTTGTTCTATTAACTCAATCCAACAGGGCGGGGTACAAAATGTGACTTTCTTTTTTCAATACTATTTACCATTCACTTTGATTTTCAAACAAATAATAAAATGTACCGGCCAATCGGAATGGGTTTCACTCAAAGTGAGGATGTAGATGCTTTTGATTCGCCCGGGTTAAAGGCGATAAGAAAACTTGTTATAGTTCCAGCAGTCGCTCGTAGTTCTCACAATTCAAGGCTAGAAACGTAACCCTTCCTGTTTATTGTTTAGATAAACAAATGGAAGAAAAAAACAGTTGACTTATTTCACAGCAGCGCGGGGTGGCAGTTTTTCTCTGAGCTTTGTTGGCTGGAAGAATAAAATCTCTATTACAAAATAAAACTAAAGTCTCAGAGGGGGTCAGTGAGACAAAAACATTTCTCCCCTCTGGTTACTCCCAACACCACGGACACTAACTCCAATTACCAGAGAAATTATTTACGACGCACAGGTACCTTCAGCCAGATAGCGTTGTTTTGTGTAAAGAACAAGTGTGAGGAAGAAAGATCTACAGCTGGATGAGACACAAAAGCAGGAAAACACAAACCTTTTTTATTTTTTTTCATTCCTCTCATCTCACACCTTCCATTCTTTCATCTGCTTCCCCCTATAAGCTGGTATTTTGATTCCTGGATTCTTGGCAAGCAGCCCTCTTTGCAATTCAAAGAGTTTTTCAACAGGAGCATCTGTTTGGGTATTATCATAAACCTGGACTCCCCATATACCCCCTCCTCCTCCTCCTCCTCCTCCTCCTCCTCCTCCTCCTCCTTAACCCCCCCCTCTCTCTCTCTTCAGCCAGAGGGTCAATGTGTGTGTGTGTGTGTGTGTGTGTGTGTGTGTGTGTGTGTGTGTGTGTGTGTGTGTGTGTGTGTGTGTGTGTGTGTGTGTGTGTGTGTGTGTGTGTGTGTGGAGAGGAAAGGAAAGGGTGACGGGGGAGTGGGGTAGTGTGTGTGCATGTGTGTGTGTGTGTGTGTGTGTGGGGGGGGGGCGGTGGGGGCATTAGGTGGTGGGGAGGGCCCTTTTCCGTGACCCATAGTCAATGATACATAAGCCACATGACCAACTGGGCTCCTTATCCAAGGCAAACAGGACTCTACTCTCTCACTCACACACACACAGATCTGCAAGCTGACTCCTAGCACATTCGCAGCTTCACTGAACTTGGCTCGGACTGCCGATTCCCTGACAGAGAGAGGGGGGGGAAAACACACACCTCGGTGGGAGCTCAGATAAAGAGTGGCGCTGTCACACGCTGATATACAAATACGCATTTAGACACTCACACGCACAAAACAGACAAACACACAGGCACGGCCAGGGAACCACCACCACCACCACCACCACCACCACACACATTCCCAGGGACACACATACAACACAGCCATAGAGACACACACACACACACACACGCAGACACACTCACTCCCTACTCACTGACACACACATACACAGGGGAGCAAACAGTCTCTCTCTCTCTCTCTTTCTTGCTCGCTCAGCTGCTCTCTCTCTCCCCCCTCACACTCTCCCTCTCTCTCTCTCTCCCTCCCATCCACACACACACACACACACCACACACACACACACACACACACACACACACACACACACACATACACACACACACACCACTACAGTATATCAGCGAGTGACTAGCAGAGAGCCAGAGGGGAGTGCAGATATGAATGTGAAGATCCTGACGCTGGTGATTGTGTTTGTGGTGTCCCTGCTGTGTTCTGCCAGCGCTGGTGAGTACCGGAGCGGCTGCTAGCCGCCGCATGCTTTCTAGTTCTCTGTTTTTAGCCTTTAGGTTTGTGCAGGCAGCTGTGGTCGATCAGTTACCCAGCATGGATAGCCTTAGTGTGGGCTCTAAAAGGCAGGAATATCAGCACCTGGCTGTGTACAGTGCTGCACTGCGGTGGTTACACTGTCTCTCCTATTGTATTGCTGGAGGTATTTTTTTTTGTGTGTTGAACTTAAACAGGGCTGCTGGTTATGCTTTTAGGTCTCGTGTTCTCAGCATATGTTGATGTAAGCAGAGGCTGTGACTTTGAGATGAAATATTTAGAGGCTTTTATTGATGGACATCGCTGCCTGTGTGGTGTGGAGTGCTGCTACTGAGTGATACTGAGGCTGGGTCTGTGGCTCCGTGTGTCTGTTGTGACTGTTATGAAATGTAGATATGCATGGCACGTGTTCTGTGAGGACGGGGACAAATTAAATGATGCTGCTCAATGTTGATGCTTTACTGTGTCCCACCTGACTGGAGTGATGCGTCCATGTTATCACTGTGAATCCACAGCGAGGCGATACAGAGATAGATATACGACTCCTATAGGGTGGCGACGATGAGGATTGTATTGCGTGAACGCCAGTGAGAGGCACCATAGCTCCCAGATGCATGGATGGTCTCCTGAGGTGCTCAAGCCTGACGCCTTGTCACAGTAGATTTCCGTAAAGTGTTGCTGCGTCTCTTCGAGCCATTGTGTACTGCTGGACTACACGCCCATTCCATTGTGGATTTAAAGCCTCGATTAAGAAGAAATGATAATAATAATAACTTGTAACAATTATACAAGGGCCTGGCCTGTTCCCCACAGGGGTGGCTCATGGGGAGTGAATGGGTTTTTGAGAAATGTGACAGTGGGGTCA
>NC_140180.1:26714361-26919819 GCF_963971535.1 Notolepis coatsorum
CGCCCCCCACCATATAGGACCTCTCTCTCCATGGGGACACCCCCCACCATATAGGACCTCTCTCTCCATGGGGACGCCCCCCACCATATAGGAGCTCTCTCTCCATGGGGATAGAGCGAGGAGACACTGTTGTGACACCCTGAGAAGATTTATTCAATGTGATTTTTTTCTTTGAGACCTATTAATTAACGTTTCCGACGGCCTGACGTTTTTGTAGCCAATGAAATTCTGGAAATGACGATATCTTACATGAGGGATATTTCCGAGGATATACGTTTTTTTTCTCTGTGTTTACCGCAGTCAAATGGGAAAAGTACCTAAAAAATTATCTAGAATCAAATCTATGCATGGGTTGAATCGAGAATCGATTTTGAATAAAATTGTGACCCCCAACAATCTAAATTGAATCGTGAAATGTCCCAAATTGTGCACCCCTAGTGTGTACCCACCTGCAGCATGTCACTGAGGCAGGTGTTGAAGCGCTCGTTCAAGCGGTCTAGCAGCTGGCTGAATGCCAGGTTGGTGCGGCCAGAGAAGGTGTAGCAGCCAGAGAAGGTGTAGCAGTTGGAGCAGAGAACGGTGGACACGCGGGCACAGGCATCCAGAACACGTTCGTCTGTGTGTTTCTCCACTATAGAACACACCTGGGCCAGTAGAAGGTCCAGATACTGGTGAGAAGAGTGAGTGAGATCAGATCATCATTCAACATTGTAAAACTGCAGGCAACTGAGTGGCGCAGTGGGCAAGTCGCTCGCCACTAACGCAGGAGATGCTGGTATCGAGCCCAGCTCTCGGCGTTGCTACCGGCTCGGCCGGCTATCATACTAACACAATTGGCAGTGTTAGAGGGTGGGAAAGCCGGTGGGTTGTGGACAGCGACTCCTACAGGTCGGTTGGGTGAAGGCCGGTGCGGCGAAAACAGGAAGTATCGGGGGCAGCGTGAGCCTCCCACGCGTTACTCCTCGCCACTGAGAGTTCGAGCTGCTGCGGTGAAAAGATGCGACAGGCTGCCTCCTCGTGTACCGGAGGGGACACGTGATGCAAGGCTTCTATCCTCACTACAGCCGACCAGTGGGAGGCATAGTCTAGCAACGTTCAAGACAGGGGAGGGAAGAATTGGAAATACGAAATTGGGATGGGAGAACAATAGAAAATGGGGAGAAAAAGTGGATACAAAAAAAAAACATTGTAAAACTGCGTGGTATCCCATTTGATGCTACTCAAACAACTGTTGTTGTTCCATCATTTATTTTCTTTGTTGACAAAACCCGACAAACCCCCCCCAGTGAATCTCTAGGAGGTGAATTGTTTACCTACCTTGTTTAACAACCAGGAAATGCCCAAGAGAAAGTTGTATGTATTCTTGTAATAATCCATGAACAAAACCAAATAGCTTTTAACAGGGTTCCCAGACATTGCAAAATGAAATTCAAGGACTTTCAAGTACTTTTCCAAGCACTATTTGTCATTTTAAAAGAGCATTTAAAAGGATACAATTCACTTTTAAATGCTGTTTTTTTTATAGAAAAAACAATCGGATCCAATATTTATGGCTTAAAACCAATTTCCGACAATTAGTTACACTTTAAATAAAAAAATTAAATGTCTTGATTCAGAACAATTTTATCATGGATGAACAAAACTTTCAATGCGAATGGTTGATTTGAATTTCAAGGACTTTTTAACCCATTCTTCGCCAGGCATTGTACCCTTCTTATACCATCTTCTGCCAGCTCTATTTGTCTATGGAGATGTTCACCTACTTTGCAGGGCTATAACTTTTTAAATTGTATTGCTAAATTGACATTACTATGGCCCATTCAACATCAATTATCTATCGTTCAGTATGTGGGAACGTTATACTTTTTCATTCACACATTCATACAAAAATACGGTCTAGAGTATGAATATGTTTTTATCGTTTTCTGCAGTATTTCATAGAACGTGAGTTATAGCCATGTATGCATATATTAGATCATCAAATGCAGTTTGATAGCGATTGACGTCAGATAAAACATTTCAATTGTACAAGGTCCTAAACGTCATGACTCATCTGCTGGTAACCGGAGGGGGGGGGGGGGGGGGGGGGGTCGTTTATAATGCAATGACCGACGTTAAATGATTCATGTCGTATGGGTGATATATAGATCATAGCAGTTTGTATGGATAATAATAATCAAAAACGCTGAAACTCACCGCAGCTTCCTCGTAGCGATGGGGGATGATACTGGAGCAAAAAGATCGCTATTATGGGATGTTGATCTATGCGCTCCATTTCCAGGTTGTACTATATACGTCCAAATAATGTTGTTTATCGAGTAATGGCAACGGATCGATTATCCAGTGTGTCCAGATGGAGTCCCGCGAGCGACAGCGAGTGGCGGACGGAATAGGGGTGACACCAAGCACTTCCGGCCCCACTTCCGGTTTGGCAACTCGCCGATCGGCCACCAGGTGGCGGTATTGAAGCGCTGGAGAGTTGAGTGGAGATCTACAGCACCAGTCATGACTCCGTCGGTGAAATGTGAATACCATGTCGAAAATTTGAAATATTGATCTCGATGACGGCGTAATCCGCTATTGGCAGATTAAGCATGGCGAGGAATGACGTCTTAATCCGTCAATGGCGGAGAATGGGTTAAGCACCTTGTTAAAAAATGGGCTGTTTAAGGAATTCCAGGCCTTGACTTGAAAAATCAAGCACTTTAAGCACTTCAAGGACCTTGTGAGAACCATGTTTTAATAGCAAATCTCTTAGTTACAACAAGGCATTTTTAAGTTAATACATGAACAGGCTTTCGTTCGTGGACCCCTAGTGGTCAGGAAATCATCATTGCAGTTTTATTTTAGTAACTCAAGACGAATAACCATATAACTCCGTTTTAGGTTTTCAGAAGAACGTTTCCAAACGTAAGGGTTAAGTTAAGAGTGTTGTGTTTATTAATAGATTAATAGTTAAAGTAGAGGCTGAGTACTTTCTGGTGATGTATCACATTCACACTCTCAAATGATTGACTTTACAACCGCAAGTACATGGGCTGTCCAAAACAAGGTTATATGGTTCTTCAGTGCAACAGTTCAATTGATCATTCATCATATATGATCGTGACAAATAGTTCTATATATACAAACAAACAAAATGTCTGAGTAGCTTATTTGAATGTCCCTGTGTCTTGACAAGCTATAACTCTAAGTCAGACAATATACAGTACAGCCAGGACTTCATCATTTACAAACTGCTGGGCTTGACATTAAGCAGTGAACTACTTGTCAACAAGATAATGAATGCATTTTCAGCAGTGCTCGAAAGCCTGGAAAACACAATTGAATTACCAGGAACTTGGCCAGTGCAAACGCTCCTCTTACCCTCTCCATTCTGCCAGCGCTGCTGTATGTCTCCAGGTCAAAGTAGAGAGGAGCCCTCAGCAGGATACTGACCTTCTCTACGTCAGCGGAGTACTGGAGGCAAAGGCAAGGTCAGGACAACCATCAATCACCCCGTAGAGCAGGGGTTCCCAACCTTTTTCCCCCAAGGGACCCCCAAACATCTCTGATGAAATTCCTGGACCCCCCTCCTTATAAAATACCATAAAATACTTTTTTTGTCATTTTAATACTTTTTTTTGTCATTTTAATAACAAACTGCTTATACACAGGCATATGCATCATAATTAGACCCACTATGCTTCTTTGACTTGTGCCTTCAATCAATAAATCTCATCTTGCACCATATGTATTTCAAAATGTTGGCCAATATTCAAATCCTGTATTCATCCTCTCAAATCAGGCCCTAATGGTGAACGGTTTGCATTTATGTTGAATGAAGTAAGAATCCACTGCAGTAAAAATATCCTCACCTCGAGTGGTGGTAGTAAGGTTGACTGACATGAGAATGTCCTGCTTCAGATCCTCATTTTCGATATACTGCACATAAACGATGAGCACAGCCTCGTCTGCGACAGTTGTAGTTTCATCAAGTTGTATGGCAAATGGACCCTTTCTAAGCTTTTCTGACAGCTGCTGCTCGCAATCACTTGACATCTTATCAATTCGGTCTTTCACTACATTGTTCGAGAGTGGTACTGATTTTAGTTTATACGCCACCTGTGGGCCGCACAGTTTCTAAACCATTTTGATGCAGGCTGGTTTGATGAGCTGCTCGCCAATATTGTGCGGTTTCTTTGCTTTTGCAATTAAAAGCGAACACTCAAAGGAGGCTTCGGTAGCCTTCTGTAAATCACTGCCACCCCTGCTCCACACTACTCTAACATCAACAGGCTTGTTCGCCTTGAGAGACTGTTCTTTCCTCCGAAAAAAGTCTGGATCCTTCCCAACGGTTTCTTGGTGCTTAGACGCCTGATGTCTCTTCAGCTTGCTGGGCTTCAGGCTCGAGTTTGCCAACTTTTCTCCAAAAATCACACACTTGTCTGGTCCCTCAGTGAAGCCCATGGTGATGTAATTTTCGCGATTGCTGTAGGTCCTAACTTTTTTTGCAGATGAGCTGCCGTCATCTCCTTTTCGTTTGTCACACATTTTCGCCTCTGGCGGCTGACTGCAGACGAGCCGAGAAAGTTAACTAGCGTGCTAGGCTAGCTACGGAAAGTGATACAGTCAACTGATTCGCGTTTTAGCGGCTACCCGGTAGCCTACTGTTAACGTTCAAAAATCATGTCTAGATGTTTATTTATTTATCTTAATTTTTTATTGTAGTGGAGAGACTATTCATGCTTCTGATGATAAAAATATGCTAATTAAATATTTCTCTGAAAGAAAAAAAAATTAAAAAAAAAAAAAAAAAAAAAAAGACCTCAAATCATCTGTGGTCTGGCGGACCCCAGGTTGGGAATCACTGCCGTAGAGCCTCCTATGTCGAATGTGCAGTCTCACCCTGCAGCTAGGGTTGGGCACCCAAAATTGGTTCAAAATGTCAAAATTCGGATTCCAAAAGAATTGTTAAAGTTTTAATTTCGATTCCAATGATCGATTCCTATATTAAACAAATTTGACTCGTGCTAGGTTTCAGATTCCGTGGCGGCCACCGTAGTTTCCGCCTGCAAGAGTTGAATGGTTACAACAAGCGGCACTCTGAAAAATGCCTGAAAGGTGCAACACCTGTGCCAAACCTATTTTGTGAAAGGGAGGATCCACTACTAATATGACTAAACACTACCTGCATGGTGAACAAATCAACAAGTGTACGTTACCGTGTTTGATGTGGTGTGCCGGGTTATGTGAAAATTAAATAACGTTGTCTTATTCTCAACAGTGAGACAGCAAACAAGGTATACTTGACCGAATTCCCCAAAACGTGTGTGTTGAATGCAAATACTGTAATGTATTATTTCGTAGATGAACGTCCACAGATTGCTAGTAATGTTACTAGCCAGCCTACTGCTAAGCCAGTGACCCAACGATGTGAGAAGTGTAACAGCTTATGTGGTGAAAAAGCATCATCCCATAGATGTTGAAGCACCGACATTTAGGTATGCAAACATAAGCATAGAGCTAAGCTAGCAAGCTGGCTACCCACCAGCCTGACCTACACCAACAGTAATGTTATGTTATGCGTATTATTATTATTAATAAGAGCAGGCAGTGAATAAGAAATTAGTCTTAAAATGGGATTAGAAAATTGAGAGACTCAGAGTCTCTTGGTGGAAGGAGTTCGAGAGCCTGGGAGCTGCCCTGGAGAAGGCTCTGTCTGTATGTAGTCATATCATCATAAAGCAGTAGTACTTAACCGGTACCTGACCCAAGCCATAAATTCATCTCTACAGACCGTATGAATTAATGTTGCGTTTTCTTTCCTCAAATGTAGCCAAGAGTAAAGACCCTAACCCTGTCAAAACAGCAGTCATAGTGTATATTTTCAGAATGGTAGACAGTAATGACATGGTAGCTGTGTACCTTGGCCAGTAGCTGTGGTAGCAGGATGATGAAGTGGTTGGAGATGCGTCTCCTGTCTTGAGTCTGGGTCTTCTTATCCTTCATGCTTAGAATCTGGTCACACACGTCAGTGGCAAATGTTGACACGCATACACAGAACATTCAGACATCAACAAGTGTTTTCCTTGTAAGAAAACGGATGTCTGTGTATGTGTCCTCGCTCACCTTCTTGCCCTGGGCTCTCCCTACAGGTCGGCTTCCCTCAGCAGCCTGTCTGATGGCACACATCATCACCTCTATAAGAGCCCCTTCCTCCTCATCCATCAGACCTGGCAACAAAGGTGGGGAGTGGGGCTAACAATATAACACCACACACAAAGAGAGGGTTGGCTATACAACAAACCTTGCTTTCACTGCCTTGCTTTCTGAATCATTGGGCTTCCCACCTAGGTTGTTCCTTGTGAAAAAGGTGTACTCAAGACTTCAGAATGTTACGAGTTCCCTCAGTCTACTTGGAATTTTCCTAAACTAGTGCAGTGCGTGCCTGTTCAAAAAGTGGCGGTTCAGAACCGGCAGATTGCTTGGCCCCCTGAAGTGCCGTTTGCAGTATTGCCGAGAACCACAGTATTGCTGTTTGCAGTGTTGTCGAGAACCACAGTATTGCTGTTTGCAGTGTTGTCGAGAACCACGGTATTGCTGTTTGCAGTGTTGTCGAGAACCACAGTATTGCTGTTTGCAGTGTTGTCGAGAACCACAGTATTGCTGTTTGCAGTGTTGTCGAGAACCACAGTATTGCTGTTTGCAGTGTTGTCGAGAACCACAGTATTGCTGTTTGCAGTGTTGTCGAGAACCACGGTATTGCGGTTTCCAGTGTTCTCCAGAACCACAGTATTGCTGTTTGCAGTGTTGTCGAGAACCATGGTATTGCGGTTTCCAGTGTTCTCCAGAACCACGGTACTGCTGTTTGCAGTGTTCTCCAGAACCAGTGTTGCTGTTTCCAGTGTTCTCCAGAACCACAGTATTGCTGTTTGCAGTGTTCTTGAGAACCATGGTGTTGCTGCTTGCAGCGTTCTCCAGAACCACGGTAGTGCTGTTTGCAGTGTTCTCCAGAACTACGGTATTGCCGTTTGCAGCGTTCTCCAGAACCTTAGATCCAATCAACTTCACATTCGACGCTGCACTTACTTGGGCCCTCATCAATACAACCGTCAAGCATGAAGTCAATTGGATGAGTGGTTCTCGAGATAAGTGAAGGAGGGTGGCTTTACATGTCAGTGTGTGTGGCAGCACTGGCAGATCGTCTAAGTCCTAGAATCTATTGTATGTCTGTGTCCTTTGTCTTGCTTCCTTTTCACGCGCCTTCGACAGCACTTTGAAACAAACTTGTTGTGTGTTTGATGGGCTGTATGAATAAAGTGTCCCTGACTTGTTCTGTTGAGCTCCAGACTCCTCCTACCTTGGCTCTCCCCAGGCTCCTGTAACAGCAGTGATGTCATGGTCTCCCAGTCCCTCAGCTGCGAACCCGCTACGACCCACAGGCTGTCCACCAGGTAGGCCCCGTGCTCATGGAACTACACACACACAGGGCCAGGCAGAGATAGGTGTGGGTTCATATAGAAGAAGTGACTGGAATATGTGAGGTCCTGTATGTCCCATGTGTCAGTTTATAGTGACACTGTTGGGTGATGTGTCAGTTTATAGTGAAACTGTTGGGTGATGTGTCGGTTTATAGTGAGACTGTTGGGTGATGTGTCGGTTTATAGTGAGACTGTTGGGTGATGTGTCGGTTTATAGTGAGACTGTTGGGTGATGTGTCGGTTTATAGTGAGACTGTTGGGTGATGTGTCGGTTTATAGTGAGACTGTTGGGTGATGCGTCGGTTTATAGTGAGACTGTTGGGTGATGCGTCGGTTTATAGTGAGACTGTTGGGTGATGCGTCGGTTTATAGTGAGACTGTTGGGTGATGTGTCGGTTTATAGTGAGACTGTTGGGTGATGCGTCGGTTTATAGTGAGACTGTTGGGTGATGTGTCGGTTTATAGTGAGACTGTTGGGTGATGCGTCGGTTTATAGTGAAACTGTTGGGTGATGTGTCGGTTTATAGTGAGACTGTTGGGTGATGCGTCGGTTAATAGTGAGACTGTTGGGTGATGTGTCGGTTAATAGTGAGACTGTTGGGTGATGTGTCAGTTAATAGTGAGACTGTTGGGTGATGTGTCGGTTAATAGTGAGACTGTTGGGTGATGTGTCGGTTAATAGTGAGACTGTTGGGTGATGCGTCAGCAGCAATTGACAGTCAAATTTCTTCTGCATCCAAATAAAAGCCATTCTGATTCTTTTTTTTTTATCCACTTTTTCTCCCATCCCAATTTCGTATCATCCAATTCAACCCTCCCCTGTCACGAACGCTGTTTCTTGCCTCCCACAAGCCGGCTGCAATGTGGACTAAGTCATACATAGCACAAGTCCCCTCCGGTACTTGAGGTAACAGCAGTCGCATCTTTTCACCTGCGCAGCTCGATCTCTCAGTGGCGGGGAGTAACGCATGGGAGGCTCACGCTGCCCCCGACACTTCCTGATTCTACTGCGCAGGCGCACCAACCGACCTGTAGGAGTTGCTGTCCACAACGCCCGATCCCCACCCATCAGTTTCCCACCCTCTAATACTGCCAATTGTATTAGTACGGACGACCAGCCAAACTGAAAACAATGTGGAGAGCTGGATTCGAACACGCGAACCCAGCGTCTCCACATTGGTGGCGAGTGCCTTGCCCACTACACCACCTAGCCGCCCCAAAGCCATTCTGATTCTATTATCAAACCATTCTCAAGTATCTGAATGAGAGAGAGAAGGGGGTAGATCAAGAGAGAGAGAGCGAGAGAGAGAGAGAGAGAGAGAGAGAGAGAGAGAGAGAGAGAGAGAGAGAGAGTACCTCACTCTGGATGATGAAGGAAATCAACATCTGGAAGAAGTCGGACTTCCGTTTTTTGTCGCCTGTCTCCAGGTCACTGTCCTCCGTTGTAATAATCACATTCAGCCTGAGAGAGACACACACAGCTTCAACTATATAGTCAGTAGAGGTGGGAGAAATAGTCAATTCATGTAATAATTGCGACTCTAGCTTTTGCCAATTCTACATTGATTCGTTGATTGATTTTCGATGTTCTTCAGTTTTCTGGGTTTTCTTTATTTTTCCCGGCATTGCGTAAATGGGTACAATACGGTACGGCTCAATACAAACAACTGTTAACATCAGGGTCCCCCATTTTCAATTCATCAAGACATTTATGACATACAGATATACAGTACTGTTTCATCAAGACATTTATGACATACAAATATACAGTACTGTTTAAGTACGTAGGCCTATTATAAAAATATATACATTTGAAGGGGAAGAAACTGTACATTGCTATGCTTCACCACATTGTTGTAAACCCCATCAAAAAAAAGTTACATGAATATGCAGCATTCTGACCCTCTATGTCAGCTCTCGTTAGCTAAAAGAATGAGCCTTATTGGTGATTCGTTGGTGTTAAACCAAACAAAAAAGGGAACCAGATAACGTGAAACAAAGTGAGTTGTAAGCTGTGTGATAAAGAAGTCAGGACTTAAGATGGAAACATCACAAATCTCTGCTTAAAAATCACCATCCAACAGAAACTGCCACAGACTCCACCCAGAGCATCTGGCTCAAAACTCCTAAGGTTACCACGGCGAGCAACCAATCCAATGGGGTTTTCTCCCATTTTTTTCCATATTTTCTCCCATCCCAATTTCATATCATCCAATTCAACCCTCCCCTGTCACGAACGCTGTTTCTTGCCTCCCACAAGCCGGCTGCAATGTGGACTAAGTCATACATAGCACAAGTCCCCTCCGGTACTTGAGGTAACAGCGGGCGCATCTTTTCACCTGCGCAGCTCGATCTCTCAGTGGCGAGGAGTAACGCGTGGGAGGCTCACGCTGCCCCCGACACTTCCTGATTCTACTGTGCAGGCGCACCAACCGACCTGTAGGAGTCGCTGTCCACAACGCCCGATCCCCACCCATCAGTTTCCCACCCCCTAATACGGCCAATGTGTATTAGTATGAACGACCAGCTAAACTGAAAGCGAGCCCAGCGTCTCCGCATTCGTGGCGAGCGCATTGCCTATTACGCCACGTAGCCACCCTCCAATGGGGTTTTCATAAAGGCAACAGACGGTTAACAGTGGTGAGACTATCCGAGGGCAGTTACTAGGTACATTGGGAAATAAATGGTTCCATACAGTTGAAAAAGCCAGTTTCAAGGAAATAGTAAATACATTTATTTCATGTATTTGAATCTTCCCTGGGATGTGCAGGGAAGGACGTGAGTCAAACGAGCAGCAGGATCGTTTGAACGTCTGGTTAGAATATTTCGAAATAAAAGCTGCAACATAACTGTACGCGTTTTTGGACAATAATATCTTATATGGCGTGACAGTGGCGCGGGAGGTAGAGCAGTCGTCTGGCAATCCTGAGGTTTCCGGTTCGATTCCCGCTCCTCCCGGGCATCGTGTCGATGTGTCCTTGAGCAAGACACTTAACCCCTAATTGCTCCCGATGAGCAGGTTGGCACCTTGCATGGTCGCCTCCGCCGTCGGTGTGTGAATGTGTGAGTGAATGGGTAAAAATGTGAGTAACAAATCGTAAAGCGCTTTGGATAAAAGCGCTATATAAAAAAGCAGCCATTTGCCATATGGTTGTTTTATCGTAAAACAATATGGTCAGTAGAACTTATTGCCAATATTGCCCAAGCCTAGCAAACAACCAAATACAAGACGTCATACTTGTGATAGAGGAAAGCTCCGGCAGCTGCAGCCAGCCCTCCGTGTGAGGCGTAGACCAGAGGATACAGGTGGTCACACTCCCCCTCTGTGAAGTTGAACCCCTCCTCTGTCATACTACAGGCACAAAGTTCAAAGTTGATTTAGGCTCACTACGTGATCCACATTGTCAAATCATGAATTTTCGTTGTTTTAACTTTGCTCCAAAACACATCTTAATATGTACATTCTGTCTACTGCGAGCAAGTCTCACTGACCATTGTAGCAGCAGGGTGAAGACATTCCATTCTTAAGTTTCACAGAGATGCTCATCCTTAGAGATAGAAATAAGGATTGCAATAGGAATTGCAATTTTTTCATCAACAGTTTAGAGCCTTGGGGATATGTAGTCATGGGGATGTGTAGCCTTGGGGATAGAATAGAAATACTTTGTGTGTGTGTGTGTGTGTGTGTGTGTGTGTGTGTGTGTGTGTGTGTGTGTGTGTGTGTGTGTGTGTGTGTGTGTGTGTGTGTGTGTGTGTGTGTGTGTGTGTGTGTGTGTGTGTGTGTGTGTGTGTGTGTGTGTGTGTGTGTGTGTGTGTGTGTGTGTGTGTGTGTGTGTGTGTGTGTGTGGGTGGGTGGGTGGGTGGGTGGGTGGGTGTGTGCATTGTGAGGTCATGGTCTCCCAGTCCCTCAGTGAAGTGCCACTTTAAGAATGGAATCTCTGCACTGCTGCTGCTACTCACAAATAGACTGTCAGTATGTCCTTTAGGGGTGGACGGTATAAATGAATTTGCGCTACGGTATGGATTTTGACTATACCTTCATACCTTGTGACCGGTAGACTAGAGCAGCTAGTCACAGCAGTAGCAATGACGTTAACGTTACTTGACGATTCACTCGTCGTTTGCAGTGGTCATTGCATAGTGTTTAATTGTACTGAGTTTTTCTCCACTTGCTCATGGACCTTGCCATATAGTTTGGGCATTTCAATTTGGCTAAGGAGGCTGAGAGGAGACTTGCTTTAGCGCAGCAACGGGCTAACGACCAGTTTAATTAGTGAGGAAAGTGGGGGGGGTATATTGATGAGGCTTGACAACAGAGGTTCAAAGATAACTTCACATTTATTGGCTATTCGTTTCTTTATATCGCTTTATCCATCGGGCTGCTCTCGTTTCCAACTCTGTGTTGACAATGACATCCTGGTGTGACATCAACTATGGCAACTTAGGACGCTCAAACCTCAAACTAAAACCTATTACATCACGCTCTCTCGCTCTCTCTCTCTACGTTGTCAAACATGTACAACATTTTTTTTACCTACTTTTTCTCCTCCTTTTTCTGTGATTTTTCTCCCATCCCAATTTCCTCTCGTGCCAATTCTCCCTCCCCTGTCCTGGTCGTTGCTCGCATGTGCCCCCCACTGGCCGGTCGTAGGGAGGATAGAAGCCCATCACATGTCCCCTCCGATACATGTGGAGGCAGCCAGTCACTTCTTTTCACCTGCCAGCGTGGACTCTCATTGGCAAGGTGTAACGTGTGGGAGGCTCACACTGCCCCCGCCATTTCCTGTCTTTGCTGTGCAGGCGCCCTGACCGACCTGTAGGAGTCGCTGTTTACAACGACCAGACTACCACCCATCGACTCCCCTCCCGCTGACTCTGCCAATTGAGTCAGTATGACAGCCGGCCCAAGCCGGAGACAACGCTGACAGCCGGATTCGAGACCGGTGTCTCTTGCGTTGGTGACGAGCGCAATGTCCGCTGCGTCATCCAGCCGCCACATGTACAAAAAAATTTAAGTTATGTTGGAGTTTTATTGTGTTTGAGTTGTTTGAGGGAAAGAAACCTCCTGTCCTGCAGTAGTTTTTATTTTCACTTTGTGCTGCTTGATTTTATTGTATTTCATGAAGAAAGTGTTTTTCAGAGATGGAAGTAACTTGAGAAAAGGTTTTGTATTTTTCTATTGCAGTTTTGCACAATACATTTTCTTAAAATACCTCTGTACTATGTGAAATGTGTCCTAGTAATACAAGAGTACAGTAATAGCTGCCAGTGTTTTACCCCTTCAGAAGCATTTATATAGACATTTTAAGATAAATGAATATACCGTGATATATACCATTACTGTCTAATGCGTCTATGCTTCAAATAATACCGTGATATACATTTTAGACCATATACCGTCCAGCCCTAATGTCCTTGTTAAGATGTGTTTGAGCAAACAAACTAATCTTACATTGCACTTTAACATTGCATACACCACCTTGTGTATACGGTTTACTTTTACTCATAGTATAGTAAGTATACTGTATATTCAGATTGTACACTTTTATTTTTGAATTGCATATATTTATTGTAACGTATATTATAACCGATAGAGCATACAGACCCTCATCATCACCTTTGTTTGCACTGTTAATTTGTCTCATATCTTTATATTCAAATTACATTTTATTGCCTATATTTATGTCTTTCTTCCATTACCCTGCCCATACCTGTACCTCCCCTCAACCTTCCCCCATGGTGCTATGATTTCCCCAAGGGGGTCAATAAAGGAATATCTTATCTTATGCTATCCTTACAGTGCAACAGAATGTGCTAAATGTAGGGATGAACCAAAACCACATTTTCACTGTCAATGTTGATTCAGAGAACTAAGATTTCAGTATCTGATACCAAGTAGTAAGTACCAATCGGATCCATTGCTTCTACTGAACAGTACAGACTTAGACCATCAGTTTGGGTTCATTGTAAAACAAATTAATTTAATTGAAATACACAATACATCTTTCTCCATTAGAGAGATCTAACATGCTTCTATGTGTTAAAAAATCCCTTCCCTTTGATTTCTAGCATGTTACAAGTTTCTTTGCATCAGATTTTAGTATTGGGGACATTCTCCAATACCCTATTTTAGCCTGGTCCTGGACAGATAACCAATACAAGTATTGGTACATCCCTAGCTAAATGCACATAACAGGGATGTAACAATATGTATAATGGTATCCGATATCAGGCCAATACCAGTTACTGGGTATCTTCTATCTGGCTTCTAACTGGCTATCTTTTTCCTCAATTCCCAATTTAGTCATTATGCCAATTCCCTCTGTGTGTGTCATGGTCCTGGTCACTGCGCTCTGTTGGTCTGAGGAGGGTGTAGACTACCACATGTCTCCTCTGTCGGTCTGGGGAGGGTGTAGACCAGTGGTCACCAACCCGTCGATCTTGATCGACTGGTCGATCTTTGAGACTGTCCCTGTAGATCTTTCCATGAAAATTAAAAGTAAAAAATTTTTTTTTTAGATCTTACCCTGAGAGTCCACATTACAGTTCTACTTTTGTTTTGATGTGAAAAGTTATGCTGCACTTAGCACTGACTGAGAAAGTACACATACAGTTCTACTTTTGTTTTGATGTGAAAATGATGCTGCACTTAGCACTGACTGCACTTAGCACTGACTGCACTTAGCACTGACTGAGAAAGTACACATTACAGTTCTACTTTTGTTTTGATGTGAAAAGTGATGCTGCACTTAGCACTGACTGAGAAAGTACACATTACAGTTCTACTTTATAAAATGCTAATTGTAAATATGTTTGTCAATGTTAATAATATGAGAAAGTCCACATTACAGTTCTACTTTTGTTCTGATGTGAAAACTGATGCTGCACTTAGCACTGACTGCACTTAGCACTGACTGAGAAAGTACACATTACAGTTCTACTTTATAAAATGCTAATTGTAAATATGTTTGTCAATGTTAATAATATGAGAAAGTCCACATTACAGTTCTACTTTTGTTTTGATGTGAAAAGTGATGCTGCATAAGATGACTGCACTTAGCACTGACTGAGAAAGTACATAATAGTTCTACTTTGACGTTTTAATGTTGGACCAAAGCATTGCATGTAATTAGAATACAGGCAAATAAAAGTCATTTAGTTTAAAGTACAATCTTGGGGGCCTTTTTCTCTCAATGCTTCAATAGGTAGATCTTGCCTTCACCAAAAAAATAAAAGTGATCTTGGGCTTAAAAAGGTTGGTGACCACTGGTGTAGACTACCACATGTCTCCTCTGTTGGTCTGTGGAGGATGTAGACTACCACATGTCTCCTCTGTTGGTCTGTGGAGGATGTAGACTACCACATGTCTCCTGTCGGTCTGGGGAGGGTGTAGACTACCACATGTCTCCTCTGTTGGTCTGTGGAGGATGTAGACTACCACATGTCTCCTCTGTCGGTCTGGGGAGGGTGTAGACTACCACATGTCTCCTCTGTTGGTCTGGGGAGGGTGTAGACTACCACATGTCTCCTCTGTCGGTCTGGGGAGGGTGTAGACTACCACATGTCTCCTCTGTTGGTCTGGGGAGGGTGTAGACTACCACATGTCTCCTCTGTCGGTCTGGGGAGGGTGTAGACTACCACATGTCTCCTCTGTTGGTCTGGGGAGTGTGTAGACTACCACATGTCTCCTCTGTTGGTCTGGGGAGGGTGTAGACTACCACATGTCTCCTCTGTCGGTCTGGGGAGGGTGTAGACTACCACATGTCTCCTCCGTCGGTCTGGGGAGGGTGTAGACTACCACATGTCTCCTCTGTTGGTCTGGGGAGGGTGTAGACTACCACATGTCTCCTCTGTCGGTCTGGGGAGGGTGTAGACTACCACATGTCTCCTCCGTCGGTCTGGGGAGGGTGTAGACTACCACATGTCTCCTCCGCTACATGTGGAGTCACTGGCTCCTTCTCTTCACCCGACAGCTAGGAGTTTCACTGGGAGAGCATAACGTGCCCCCAGAACCCGTCCCTGCTTAACAAGCACCCGACCGACCAGTAGGAGTCGCTAATGCAATGACCAGGACTCATACCCCACCGGCTTCCCACAAGCAAACACTGCCGATTGAGTTAGCTGGAATGACCAAGACTGACCAAGTCAGAGGTACCGCTACCGGGAATTGAACCCAGGTCTCTGCGATGGTAGGCGAGTACTGTTACCTCTGCCCCCCTTGATCTTCTGTTACCTCTGCCCCCCTGGATCTTCTGTTACCTCTGCCCCCCTTGATTTTCTGTTACCTCTGCCCCCCTTGATTTTCTGTTACCTCTGCCCCCCTTGATTTTCCGTTACCTCTGCCCCCCTTGATTTTCTGTTACCTCTGCCCCCCTTGATCTTCTGTTACCTCTGCCCCCCTGGATCTTCTGTTACCTCTGCCCCCCTTGATTTTCCGTTACCTCTGCCCCCCTTGATTTTCCGTTACCTCTGCCCCCCTTGATTTTCTGTTACCTCTGCCCCCCTTGATTTTCCGTTACCTCTGCCCCCCTTGATTTTCTGTTACCTCTGCCCCCCTTGATCTTCTGTTACCTCTGCCCCCCTTGATCTTCTGTTACCTCTGCCCCCCTTGATCTTCTGTTACCTCTGCCCCCCTTGATTTTCTGTTACCTCTGCCCCCCTTGATTTTCCGTTACCTCTGCCCCCCTTGATTTTCTGCTACCTCTGCCCCCCTTGATTTTCCGTTACCTCTGCCCCCCTTGATTTCCTGTTACCTCTGCCCCCCTTGATTTTCCGTTACCTCTGCCCCCCTTGATTTCCTGTTACCTCTGCCCCCCTTGATTTTCCGTTACCTCTGCCCCCCTTGATTTCCTGTTACCTCTGCCCCCCTTGATTTTCCGTTACCTCTGCCCCCCTTGATTTCCTGTTACCTCTGCCCCCCTTGATTTCCTGCCTTTTTGACCCACAGAAGAATGGTGGATCTTTGTGAAAGATTTATCTCAATAGTTTTTGTCCAGTTACCCCAAACTAACAGGTGAAAGTCAATAATGTTCAGTTACCTCATGTTCAGTGCAAGTTCTATGAATCATCATCATGAGTCACCAGCTCCAATGCGAGGACTCGAGTACTGCGTGGCAACATGTGATTATTATGATACCTAATCCCCAATATCGTATTATGAGACACGATACTTGATATTGGAATAGACTGAATAGCAGGCTTCGAAATTCTGAAACAACTGAATCCTTGGTACACAACACGCACAAAAGGCTCCACACACACACACACACACACACACACACACACACACACTCACTTTTGGATAAGCAGCAGCAGCTGGGTGGCTTCCACTGCTACCTCTGGGTCCTTGTCTAGCACCATGGACAGCATGCGCTCCTAACACACACACACACACACACACACACACACACACACACACACACACACACACACACACACACACACACACACACACACACATATAAGACTGAGCTAAGCCCTACCATAAACACACATTTATCTGGTGCTGCACACAGGGCTTAGAAGGGGCTGGTTTGTTTGAGAAGAGATTATTAGCAGTCAGTCTCTGACTGATAAAACGCTGGACAGACGGACGGACAGATGCCTGGGCCAGATAGACAGTAAGGGAATGAGACAGACAACACATGTGATCGGGGGGGGGGGGGGCAATAGAGCGAATGGGATGGGAGATAATTAAGGATATAATAACATGACGAGAGACGGAGCAAAATGTGAAAAGAGGAGACGAGAGAAGAGGGAGAGGAAAGGTGGGAGCAATCAGACAAAGACACAATAGGTAGAGACAAAGCAGAGAGAGAGAGAGAGGGGGGGGGGGGGTGAGACTGAGCAGAGAATAGAGGCAGGGAGGGAGGTCAAGATAGAGGGGGGGGGGGGGAAGAAAGGGCAACAGAGGCATGAAGGAGGAGGTAGACAGACAGATAGGAGGAATAGACAGAAGGGAAATCAAAAAGGAGATGTAGAGAGGAAGATGAGAAAAAAGGAGGGGGAGTAGAAATGAAAGCGTGAAGAGTGAGAGAGAGGGAGAGAGAGATAGAGTGAGGGAGGCTAGAGGCGGTATGTTAGAAGCAGGGCTAGTAGTCTACTCCAGTGGGACTCCTCACTTTAAATCTGCTGGTGAAAAGCTCCAGGCGCCCAATGAAGTCCTTCTCCTTGTATAAGCCCTGCAGGGCCAGCACACACTGCAGACGTACTGCACCTTGCTGCAGGCAGGAGAGCACAGAGGACCAACACACACACACACCACACACACACACACAGTGAATTGACTTGGAAATGCTAAGAATCTCCCTGTCTGTTCTAATACGTGAATGGCTGGGTCGGTTTTTTGTTTTTACAGTATTGATGTCTTTGCACATATTTGCTCATGCACTAGATGTATGTATATGTGCACTAGCACTGCCCCCTCTTTGTCAATTAGTCGACTAATCCTCAAATTAAGCTCTTAGTCGACCCGAGATTCATTTTAGTCGATTAGTCATTCTTGTGTTGTTTTCAGGCTGAATTTGCGATGTCATGGCAATATATATATATTTTTTTTTGTATCACATTTTTATTTAAAGAAAATGTATATACAACAACAAACGCCATATTGACATCAACAATAATAATAATAATAATAATAATAATAATAATAATAATAATAATAATAATAATAATAATAATAATAATAATAATAATAATAATAATAATAATGACAAGACAATAGTAAAAAATAAATACAGACTTAAAACTTGAGTACAAAATACAAAGAACCAAATACAAAATTTAAAATATAGAATATAATAATAAATAAAAACTATATAACCAACACAAAAGACATTAGACACTAGACATTAGACATTTCGATTTCATGGCAAATTATGAGCTATAATTAGTAGAGGCTCAGGCACACTGTTTCTAATAGACAGGTGTGTTGTAGGAGAACATGTCCATAAGCAAAGTGAAGAGAACTCCCACTGTGCCTTTACTGGCAATACTTTATTTAAAGACGTTTCAGTCCATACTTTCATCGGGTAAAAAATAAAGACAATTTCCCAGTCAAATATAGCCAACACCTACTCAGAACGCTATATTGTGGTAACTTACTGTTTATTCAGAGGCACATTGATCAGATAGCCTAAACAATTAAATGTATGCTAGTGTTGTTACCCTGAGATCATTCATTAATGTATTGTAGCCTTTTACTTCGTGTATACTGTATTTTTAGTATTTCTGTTTATATATTGCAAAGCACTTTGGTGCAACTTCGGTTGGTTTTAAATGTGCTATATAAATAAAGTTGACCTTGACCTTGATGTGTGTGTATGTGCCTGGTTACTCACCTTGTTGAATAACCACTTGCACAATATCTATCCCAGGTACTTCAAGTGTGTGTCTGTGCATTTGTATGTGTGTGTGTGTGTGTGTGTGTCTGTTTGCTCCACCTTGTCATGCAGGGTCCAGCCCAGGTACTTGAGGTAGGAGTCGTTGAGGAAGTCCCCAGGGTTTAGTCTCAGCCATGCGCCCATCTCCTCTATACACACTGCCCGGATCTCGGTCACGCGGTCACGGTAACGGTGCACAAACACTCCCCGGAACGCCCCGTTCATGATGCAGAGCAGCTCCTCCTGGTACTCTTGCAGCTACACGTTCCATGCGCACATACATAAACACACACATGATAAAACCCAAACATACATAAACACATACATACATAAACACACACATAAAACCCAAACATACATAAACACATACATACATAAACACACACATAAAACCCAAACATACATACATAA
This sequence comes from Notolepis coatsorum, assembly GCF_963971535.1. NCBI lineage: Eukaryota > Metazoa > Chordata > Actinopteri > Aulopiformes > Paralepididae > Notolepis > Notolepis coatsorum. The sequence continues at coordinate 26,733,620 of NC_140180.1, forward strand.
ACACACACATACATAAACATACTGTGGCAGACCGGCTGGCGTGGTAATAGACGGCCGCTATGTGTCGGCCAAGGTACTGGGGCATATGCCCATATTAGGAGTTCCGGAGAAACTCCCGCCAGAGCAGAGCGCATCAGCGCAGATGAAGCGCACCTGTGCCAGACGTGCCCGAGACAGGTGAGCGCAATCACCACACCATAGAAAATGGAGACGGAGTAACAGAATGAATTGGAGTAGCTGAGGCGAAACCAGAACGAAGTGAGTAAGAGAGAAGAGAAGAAGAGGAGGAAAGATTGCCGTCTGTGTGACCCCTGCTTTGTTTATCTACTTTCGGAAGGAGGACCCTGCTGTGTGCTATATCCCCTGACTGTATGAGAACCCTCCTGTGCATCGACCCCTGCTTGTCTGATGTCTCTTCTCCCGGATCATCCCCCGCCCGTACGAGAACCGCTCTCTGTGGACCGAACCCCGCTAACGGACCAAGACGCTTCTCTAGGATTACGGACTGGCTGACAATCACACTAACCCCTCATTTCCCACTAAACAACATTAAAACTACTGTTAAACTTGCTTCTGCCGTGTGCCGTGTGTATTTTGGTCAATCCAATCTAGTGACAACTCAGAACACCCCCGAGTCTGTCACAATACATAAAGTCCAAACATACATACATAAACACACACGAGAGGTTGTTGAACATGATTTTTCCCATGCAATGTAAAGTTAATAATATGTTAAGATGATGCACTGGGTTAGGGCATTTACAAGCTTGTGGCTTCAGCCCTAACCTTTTCGGCCAACTTATAATTTGATTTGTGTGTTGTTGTTTTTTTGTACATGCTAAATGGCTCAAAATAAACTTAATTCATTCATTCATAATATGTTAAAATATATAAAGTTCAAATTTGATTACTTACATTACTTAAATACACATTTGCTAAATAAAGTGCAAGCCAAAAAAGTTAAGCCAGATTCAACATGACCAGGCAGGGAGGCATTAATTGTAGCTTCTGTGCTGAGACCACCCCATAAAAAAAACGTCTTCATTTGTACAGAAAATTGTAGAGTGGATGATTATGATTAGCCCAGGCCTGTACACGGGTTGGAGAGCCCCAAAGAAGCGGACTCTGGAGTGAGCAGTAAATTACAGGCTATTATTGTTAATGACAAAAACCAAAAGCGTACGTGAATAATGTGGCCGATTTGAGGCAGAGCCATCTGAGGCAGGTAGCGCCGTCAAAGTTTATTCCAAGTAAGAATACAGATGTAAGATGTAAGCCTGTTAAAACGGGGCTCATCCATTGGGTCGGCTGGCTAAACAGCTCAGCTAGCTTTCTGTTAAAATGATGCCTTAACCCCTTCACTACCACACTACCAAAATGGTTAACCCTTTCACTGCGACAATACAGAAGGTTAACCCTTTTCCTGCCACACGACAAAGGGTTAACCCTTTCACAGCCACACTACGGGAGGTTAACCTTTTCACTACCACACTACAGACGTAGTGAAAGGGTTAACCTTCTGTAGTGTGTGGCAGTGAAAGGGTTAACTCGCACAGATCATTGGAAGAGCACAGCGCGTGTTCTGCGTTAAGACCTGGCTGACTGCGGCCTGCAGCTCCTCCAGTCTGTCGGAGGCTCGGTCCCCGGCCCCCTTGTTGCTCTCCAGGTCCCGCTGCCGCTGGGTGGTCTTCAGCCGGGCAGAGAGCACCACCGCCACGTCCATCAGCCCCGTCATCAGCTTCATGGCTATAGCACAGGAGCACACAGACGGGTCAGAAAGACTGGCACAGGAGCACACAGACTGGTCAGAAAGACTGGTAAAGGATATATAATAATATACATACAGTTATACTATATGTCACTATGCTATACTAACTATACTATACAAAAACATCCATCCAGTTATGTTTTTTTTTCCTTTAAAGTGACCTTTTTTCTGTGGGCGGCTACGTGGCGTAGTGGGCAAGGCACTCGCCACGAAATGCTGGAGACGCTGGGCTCGTCAGTTCGAGCCCAGCGCTCCACATTTGCTTTCAGTTTAGCTGGTCGTCCGTACTAATACACATTGGCCGTATTAGGGGGTGGGAAACTGATGGGTGGGGATCGGGCGTTGTGGACAGCGACTCCTACAGGTCGGTTGGTGCGCCTGCGCAGTAGAATCAGGAAGTGTCGGGGGCGGCGTGTTGCCAATAAATAGAAATACGGCAAACAAACGACATTTGTCGTCATCGGCACTCAATGGGGGGTCTGATAAGACGACAATTGTCGTGGCTGGCATCCAAAGTGTTAAAGTGACCTTTTCTTATGTGTTTAAAGTGACCTGTGGTGTGTTTGTGTGTGAGAGAGTGCAGAATGTGTGTGTGTGTGTGTCTGAATAACTACCTTACATTTCCTAAACAAGAACATGGTACAGCCTTTCTTTATGTGAGCAACTGTCAGAAAATCCATGTAGAAATGTCTTAATCCTTTGATAATTTTCTCTGCAGGTGTGAATGCACCAGTGAGATTATATTTTTGGTTGCGTGCGCATCTGTCTGACAGGTGTTCGGTGTATCCACAGCTAATCTCGCATACTGAGGCAGATCAGCCTAATGTTTTCCGTGCGCACTCACACCCGCCCAAGGAGCTTACACCTCGGCTATTGTTCACATCGGGCAAAGGCAACTATTTTATTCAAATTCATTTTCATCGTTGTTCACTCCAACTCACTCACTCCCACTCTCTCTCAGCATTAGCATTCATTAGCTATATTAGAAATATTCTAAAATTATTAAGTCTGCTAATAGGTCACTGCCACTCTGGTGTGTGTAAGATAAGCTAAGATAAGATAAGATGTATATTCATTAATGCCACTGGGGAGGAGGTGCAGTCAGGATAATAGAAACAATAATAATCAAAGAATAAAAGGTAGAGAACAAGATACTAATAAAGATGAGTCTGATATGCTCGACAGGCGAGACACTCGATAATAATAACCCAATGTGCTGTTTGTGTTAACACCCTGGTATAATATACAGATGCTATCCTAAGTCAACCCTGTGTACAAAAATAGATAGCTAGCCTAAGTCTACTCAGTACAATGTGCAATATTGCATACTGGGTGTGTGTGTCTGTGCACCACCTGTGGAGATGTGTTTATGGATAGACTGGGGTCCTTGGGGGGGTTCCCAGAAAAATGGGGGGGGGGGGGGGTAGTTTAACTTCACTATTTCATCCACTAGAAGTAAGAGAATATATAACAATGACTACGTATTTAGATCACAGGTTTCACTTTCTCCACCATCATCTCTTCAATTACAGTATAGACGGCTGAAACGTAATCATATCTACCAACTACAATCTTGAGACAGTGTCTTTTCAAATGTGGGTCCTTGGATTCATGTGTATCAATGTGGGGGTCCTTGGATTCATGTGATGTTTTGTGTTTGCGCATGCGTGTGTGTGTGTGTGTGTGTGTGTGTGTGTGTGTGTGTGTGTGTGTGTGCGCCTCACCGATCAGGGTGCTGGTGTGTCTGAAGGCTCGGACCTGCGAGTCAGACAGGCCGGTGAGCAGCGCCAGCAGGGAAGAGAACAGCCTCTCGTCATAGAGCAAGCTGTTCTGGCAGGAGCGAATTAACACGTGCACAAACTCACACAGGCCTGCCTTGAAACGCTTCCCGTGGAGGCCTGGGGAAATCAGAGGGTAGTTCACAGAGTCCTGGGCAGGGAGGAAAGCACAACACATGACAGTATGCTGTTGCATCTGCGGGGGCAAGTGTGTGAGTGAGTGTGTGTGTGAGTGAGTCTCACTTTTTGACTTCTTAATTCTAAAAGATTTGACATATTTCTGAAAATTGCCCAAGATTCTTTTCTGCTGTTCCAAGTTATGAGTTCTCAAAATAAGGTAAAAACAATGTGATGACATTATCAAATTGCACTGCTGGAGATTGTGGAAAGACAATTGGTCATGTTCCCATACCTACAACTTTTACCTCTTTTTTTCTTCATAAAGATGTTTTATATAGAGACATGATTCACCTTCAACCATTTCAGACAATGCATATTCCTTACTTTGAAAGCGTATAACTAAAAAATGGAATTCAAAATAAATCTTCTTTGCAAATTTTAGGAAAATAACATTCGCAAGAGTTACAACCGAACAGTTTAATTTAGGTGGAAATCCGCTTTAAGATTATGTAGAGAATGAGTGTCTACAACATATAATGTGAACCTGTGCACCTCATTCTGTACTGTGTTTTAATGACAACTGGCTATAAAGCAAATTGTCCTTGGGGCTTGTTCTACTGTACTACTACTATCTAATAAATAAATTATTAATAAATTCCTTTGTTACCTCATTGAACTCTTTGGTGAGGATGCCGATAATCTCAGCATGCTCCATCTTGTCAAACATCTCCCTGCTCACTACACCTGGACAGAGACAGGAGAGAGTCAAACATCTCCCTGCTCACTACACCTGGACACAGACAGGAGAGAGAGTCAAACATCTCCCTGCTCACTACACCTGGACACAGACAGGAGAGAGAGTCAAACATCTCCCTGCTCACTACACCTGGACACAGACAGGAGAGAGAAGCCACCTCTTTCTTACTTTCATTCAATAATTCGTCGATCACTTTAGCTGGAAGCTCGCTACATCAAAAAAGGAGAAAAAGAAAAAATACTGCACAAGAAAACATCTGCCCAATATCTTTTTCATCATCTCTTCTTTATTTCCCACTGGAATAAAGGTTGTATGAAATACAGTAGTGTAGTGGATGCAGAGCTATTGGCTTACTTACAGAGTCCTGTGGTCAGGAGTTCTGAGTGCAAAACCAAACGAAAACGAAAGCAGACAGGGTCACAAAACCAAAATGTTTTAATCCACATCATGCAGGCAAAAGGGTTAACGTTAACTATTTCTAACACAAAATCATTGTCCTCCAGCACTATGGATTCTGCAATCAGCATTTTGTTTCTCTGAAAATAATCTGTATAATAATAATCTGTATCTGTATGTTGGAGCCATTTAAAAATGCCAGAGGACCATTTGGAGGTGATTAACCCTTTGCCTGCATGTTGTGGTGTGGTTTTGGAGGTGGTTAACCCTTTGCCTTCCATGTTGTGGTGTGGTTTTGGATGCGGTTAACCCTTTGCCTTCATGTTGTGGTGTGGTTTTGTTTTGGAGGTGGTTAACCCTTTGCCTTCGTATTGTGGTGTGGTTTTGGAGGTGGTTAACCCTTTGCCTTCCATGTTGTGGTGTGGTTTTGGAGGTGGTTAACACTTTACCTGCATGTTGTGGTGTGGTTTTGGAGCTGGTTAACCCTTTACCTGCATGTTGTGGTGTGGATTAAAGCGGTTTGGTTTCGTGACACCGTTTCTGCCGTTTGCTGCCTGTCTAAAGCTTTCCCGGTTCGCTCAGAACCCGGCCAGAACTCCGAAGGGACATTGTAAGTAAGCGAATAGCTTTGCATCCACTGCACTCCTGGCAAGTATTTCATACAACGTGATGTCCAAAAAGCTGAACTATCCCTTTTAAATCTTGAATCAAAATTCTCACAATACAATATAGTGCCATCAAAACACAGTGGATTAAGATGGCTCCTGGCCGATGCTAGGCACCACATTGTTAGCACACTGAGGTGATCAATACTGGAGTGCTGATCGATGCCTATACTGGGATCAGACTAGAAGATTATCTGGTGAACTTTGACCCCTATCAGCCCCCATCCCTGCCGTCTCCATCTCTTGACCCCTGACCTTTGCATCCGCAGCACTGCACAATGAAGTTGATGAGCACCAGCAGTCCCGCCTCCTGGTCTTGCTTGTAGCTGTCGAGCCATTCATCCACCACTGTCTGAAAAGTGACAGGGAGATATGGAGCCAATGAGGAAGCAGCACCCAAGGCCAGAGGTTTCACTGTGTAATTTGTCGTATCAAGATCGACACCCATCCGGTCGACACCCCCCCCCCCCCCAAAGAAAAACATGCTTTCCCCTTCTATTTAACCACCCAGGTAGCTTTGGTGTGATTTGAGTTTGAGATATCTGTTGTCACTCAAAGAGTCAACGAATGCCTTTGAAAAACTCAACAGCAATGTCTCTTTTGAGAAACCATGACACAGTTACTCAAGATAATCAACAGACCTTGTTCGTTGTGAACAGTTTCATTTAGGAACAGCTTTATTTTTTTTACCAACGTACACTCGCCATATATCACACCAAAACTGTCTGGATGGATAGATGTCACTTCAGGTAAGAGGAAAAATATCAGCTTTTTTTATTTCATTACTGGCAAATGAAGTAGTGCCAAAACAGATACTTCAATGCATTTCAGCACAATATAAAACGTCTCTGGTGGGGAGAAACAATGTTTGAGGCATTCTTTGAGGTCAATGAAGATGATATAAAAATAGATAACTACCAGCTGTGGGGTCAAGCTAAAGTGTATTTTGTGTGTGTGTGTTTTTCAATATGACAAACCTAATAAACACTTGAAGTCAGATCACCCTAAGGAGAATTAGAAGTACTAGGGCTGGTACTCGTATCGGCTGGTACATTTAATAAAGTGCTCAGTACTTGTCAGGGGCGACAGTGGCTCAGGAGGTAGAGTGGTCGTCTGGTAATCAGAAGGTTCCCGGTTCAAGTCCTGCTCCTCCCAGCAGCGTGTCAGTGTCCTTGAGCAAGACACACACTTAACCCCTAACTGCTCCCGATGAGCAGGTCGGCACCTTGCATGGTTACCTCCGCCGTCAGTGTGTGAGTGAATGAGTGAATGTAAGGCATAGAAATTGTAAAGCGCTTTGGATAAAAAGCGCTACATAAATGCATACCATTTACTTGCATCAGTTCTGAAGAATTGGTTTACCATGGCACCTCTAATATTTGGCCTCACAGCTTTCTCCTCTGTCACCCAGTGGTCACTTTCACCCTCTCATTGAGCCGCAGACGTTTAATTATCCTCCTAGGCTATAACCTATAGGGGTCTGCATGTCACGCTTCACAATAAATGCCCCAAGCTTTCCTTCCCCCTCCCCCAAATTCCACTCCCATCCACTGACTCCTTTGCATAATCACCCCGGCCAGGCATGGCCGCCTTAGAAATAAAGAGATACCCCACTTTAGAATGTTTTATGTATAGATTATGCACACCATCTGTTATAAAAATAATTAATTAAAAAAAGCGAACTTAAATCAATTGGACTGGAAATGCACTAAAGGAAGCATAGCACAGTAAACTTCTTCAGCAAAGTTCTCTCTCTCTCTCTCTCAGCAGGTGCAGAGGGCTGAAGTGGGGTTTCAATGGACTCTCCCTTCTGCATTGTGGCGCTACAGTATACTGTAGAGGCGGCCTCTTTTCTACTGCCCATCACTCGTATTGTTTTCCGATGGCCCTTATTGCTCCTTTTCAGATTGGACTCAGTAGAAACTGGGGAAGCAGCACTTCAGAGGCCAACAATGGTTGGGATGGACATGTGCTGTCAATCATTGACTTGCATGACCCAATGGAAGCACCCCTTCCTCCCTGCGCATCAAAGGCAACTCTGTAGGGTCACATCTGTCAGCTGCTGACAGTGCATGATAATCCCACTCATTGTCGGCTCTGAGGGCGTCGTTTCCCCCTCATTACTCATCCCTCCCATCCTCCCTTCACTCATCCATTCGTCTATCGCTATATACCCTCCTCCGGTTCACAAACACACTGTAGCACCCACTCCCCACACTTTATATTTATGGATGAAGGATTGCACTACAACTCGTACACCTTACTGTAAATTGTACCTAAAATTGTACCTCATCCCATTTCTGCTTTGCACTAGATAGTACTGTACATTAGTACACTGCATAGTATTGTGTATTGTATATTATATGGTAACTCAGAACATTGTACATATGTCTATACCGAACACTGTGACCTCATTTTTCTTCTTCTAAATTCATGCTATATTATGTTATTATGTTATTTGATACTATCTTGTCTAGCACAGTCTCTGGAGCGTAACAGAAAGAAGCATTTTGTATGAAAGTATTCTGTACTTCTGTATGACAACTATTAAAGAACTTGAACTTGAACTTCCCTCACTTATCCTTCTACTGGCTGTGTGCTCACCACCATGGCACTCTTTCCAGATCGGATGGCTTCATACATGTCCCATGCTCTGATCGCCTGGTTCCCTCTCCTCACAGATCGAGGGGAGGCCAGCTTAGATGTCCCCGGGGAGGGCTGTTGTGGCTGGGGATGGCTGGCTGGGGTAGCGTTGATGGGGCTGGATCTGAGCCCTACTGCAGCTTTACGCTTGGGTCTCTTGGGTGGCTTTGGATGAAAAAGAAATGAGAGGGCAGGGTCAATGGAGGATTCTGGCTGAATTAATGTAGCCATCTGAATTAGTGGTAGTAAATAGCACAGATAAGTGTTAATTACTAAACACTGCACAGACGCAGTGTGCTACTACTATGTATTGTATACCATGTATACTATTATCAATAGAATATACTGCCACTGTATTATTATCTTTGATTCTATTATTTATATTTTCATATTATTATTATTATTATTTCTACTTCAATTATTCTCTTTTTTCCTGCCTGTACCTCCCCTCCCCACATGCTGCCTGAATTTTCCCAAGGGGATTAATAAATGAACACTTGACCCGAAGGGCTGGGTGTTACCGTGTTATAGCCAAAATATATCACAATATTTCTTAGTTTTGACAGTATATAACTGTATTTGACTATTCATTTATATATTGTGGACACCGGAAAATCCATACCTTTGCAAGGTATATTGGGTATAATTGGGTATACCTCCGAGCCCTAAGGTGTTGGCTTGTTTGTAAAAATAATGATGGTTCCATGGCTCACGCTGCTACCGTCAAGTGAAAACCAATGGCCCCAAAGACAAGTACATTTGGGCCTTTTTGATTTTTTTCACATTAAATTAAAAGATGACATGTTCTTCTGTGTTAAATAAGTTTCAAGACCCTATGGGCAATAGAAACCTTAAATTAATTTGAATTATTAATCTGAAAAAAGGTTTTTTGTTACTTCTAACGTACAGTACTCGCATTGGATAGCAGTGATTTTTACATACAAAGTTAGCAATCCATATATGGATCCATATCAAGCAACCCTTTTAGAATAAAATTACTGATCTTGGACCACTAAATAAATCCCCATGATGACTGATTGATTGATTGATTGATTGAAAACTTTATTAACAGATTGCAGAATGGGTACAATACAGTACAGCTCAATACACACAATTGTTAAGGGGATGCAGACCAGAGAAAGACTTTCGTCTTGTTTACATCAGGGTCCCCCATTTTCAATTCATCAGGACATATATGACATACATGACATACAGATAGTCAGTACTGCTACATCTATACATTTATGACATACCAGATTTGCAAATACAGTACTGTTTGTGATACAGAAGGAGTCAAGAAAAGGGAGTATATACATTTGACGTAGAAACTGTACATTGGAGGAGGTTGGGTGGGGGGGGGTTGGGTACACTGGGATATTGACAACCATACTGGGTAATTTACATTGGAGGTGGTTGGGGGGGGGGCACACTGTATAAACAAGCAAAACTGTACATTGAGGGGGGGGGGGGACACTGTACAAACAAACAAAATTGTACATTGGACTATTGACAAAACCATACTAGGTAAATGACTGTACATTGGAGGGGGTTGGGTTAGGATATTTACAGGGGCCAGTGTTGAATTGCAGTCTCCCGTAGGTGTCCCTTGAGAGAGGTTTTGAAAGTGGGTAGTGATCCACATTCCTTTACAGCTTTGGGTAGGGCATTCCACATTGATGTGGCATAATTGCGAAACGTGTTTAGTCCCTTATTTGAGCCAAATCTGGGTTTAACATGATTTGTGGAGCTCCCTCTGGTGTTGTGATCGTGGTATTCACTGACCTTTGGGAAGTATTTTGACATGTACATGGGTACCTTGGTCGTGTAGTGTATCTTGTAGACCAGGCCCATTGCAAGTTGATGTACTCTGTCGTCTACTCTAAGCCATCCTAGGTTGTCAAAGTGGGCAGGGGTGAGGTGGGTTCTAGGAGTAAGGTCAAGCAGTAGTCTGACCAGTTTGTTTTGAGATGTTTGTAATTTTGTTTTTAGCGCCTTTGAGGTGCTTTGGTACCATGAGGTGCAAGCATAGTCGTAGTACCCCTGAATGAGTGCTCCTGCCAGAGTCTTCAGGGTATTCTTGTTTACCAGAGAGGAGATCCGACCATGTCATGAATATGATTGATTGATTGAAAATTGTATTAACAGATTGCAGAATGGGTACAATACAGTACGGCTCAATACACACAATTGTTAAGGGGATGCAGACCAGAGAAAGACTTTCGTCTTGTTTACATCAGGGTCCCCCATTTTCAATTAATCAGCCACTCTGAATACAGACCCCGATCTACAACATCCAGGAGGATGATAACCTGTCTGAATGACTTTGGAGATAATAAATAATGAACTCAATTACCTTAGACCCAGCAGTCACACTTGTGGCCCGTTTTCCCCGCTTCGTGATGGACTTTGGCTGGTATTCAAAATCATCTGAGATGTTGTCATCCATCTCAAGACTAACAGACAGGAGGAGTAGAATTATATATATATTTTTTTCTTTTTTAAACATTCAGCACCACACCAAGGCTGACAAAGAAAACGGCTGAATCTCAGTTTGCTAGTGTGTGTGGGGTGGCTGGCAATGTGAATTCGGAATAGTTTAATGAATGAATGGAAACTTTATTTAACAGATTGCAGAATGGGTACAATACAGTACAGCTCAATACACACAATTGTTAAGGGGATGCAGACCAGAGAAATACTTTCGTCTTGTTTACATCAGGGTCCGGTCCCCCATTTTCAATTCATAGTGATTTACTACTGGCTGTACCTGGACACTTTTGATTCATCGTCTGACGCCATGTTCGTGCTCGAAGCAGCCGGGTAAGTTCAGATAACTGTAGCCGGTAACGCTAGCTACTGTATTCTGCAACACTTCTCAGTGGGTATCTTTAATAACTGTGGTGGAGAAAGAAGAAGATGGTCACAAATAGTTAATTCGAATCGCCGACAGTAACTGACACGACATGCCGACATCTGTGACGTCACCTTAGCTAACGTTGTAAGTTACTGCACTGCTAGCTTGATGACATTGTAGCTCGACTAGCTAGTTAATCAAAAGTTGTATGTTATTACATTTAGTCATTTAGTATACATACTACATGTAGCTTTAAACGCCAGTTGTGAATCGAGCCAACCAAGTTTTCAGCATCAATATCGGCAAACGTTAGTTCAACCAAATATAGTTGTGACCTTTTACAAAACCCCGCCGCACCTGCACGCCCTTTGTCCACCGCGAGCACTCTCAGATCACTCCGCGGGCAAAACTCTGTGAAAAAGCGCGAAATATTATTACATCCGCGACCAGAAACTAGTTTGAAAGAAAATGCGGTAATAAACTAATAATAACCTTGAATTTGATGTATACATGTAGTATCACAAATAACTAACCAACAATTAAGCTTACCTGAATATTTATTAATTATGCAGTGAGGTAGTTAGTTTAGTTATCAGAAAAGTAAACAGACTATATTTTATGCAAGGACACCATACCTTTATCATGGCTATACGTTTGGCAGTGTCATGATGACATGTCGTCCAACCTTCCGTGTAGAAGTGTGATTGACAGTATTTCCTTCTGATTGCACAGTTAGTAAGTGGAAACAGCTGGGAGTGAACCGTTTTCTTCTGGTATTACGAACCGCCACTTCCTCCGAGTAAGTTATGTATGTTGCATACTGTGCTCCATACTGTACTGAACAATATGCTCCAACAGTCTTTAGTATGATGTAGTCTATGTATTTAGTACACATAGGCCTACATTGAATTCGGAAGCAGCAATGCCCAATACAAAAAGGTCAAAAGGGTAAATGGTACCATTGTGGTGGATTTTTGACGTCTCTAGGGATGGTTAAATGAAATACAGAGACAAGAGATTGGCCTTAAATCAGAGTGCAAACCACCAGGTTCTCCACGGACATCCAGCAGCCTAAAACAGTGTCACACTGCGAATTAGATATTCTGAAATAATAAAACAGGAGCAGAAAGAGACTCACGTTAAATGAATACAATACAGGTTTATTGGAAAAGAAAATATATACAGTACGCCCATACGGACGGACTTTCAGTCTGTCAGAGTGTATATTCACAGGTCTGTCAGAGTGAAAGTGAAGACAAAGCAATATTGTAATGGCTTAACACAGTGAGATAGAGACGCCTCCTTCGATGCATTCTTGGGAGGCTCCAAAAAGGGCTTCTAGCCGGCGCTGACCTTGACAAACTTATCAGGCCAGATGAATGGGTGCCCTGTCTTTAAACAGAAATCATGACTTCACAAAGAGAGAAGGGGGAGGAGGAGGTGGAGGGGGGGGGAGGAGGAGGAGGAGGAGGAGGAGGAGGAGGAGGAGGAGGATGTGAAATTACCCTTCACATTCCCCACTTTGTGCCATTTTTGGCACATCCTGGTAATTTCAACCATCAATATCACTAAACCACAGTCTCAAGACACCATGCAGAACATCAAATCAATCAACATTAATACATCATAATGTCATACTTGGCTAAGTAGGACGATAATTCCAAGCAGGTAATTGCAAAATGTTGCATCCTTAGGTACAATAAATTTTTTTTTTTAAAACATAATAAGGTAGAACAATAACTCTTGAGAAAGAAAGAAGAGGGGGAAAAAAGTTCAGGTGCAAATTGAAAAGGGGAGGAGTCCCAGGCCGGGGACAGATTGGTCGCTGGCGCCTTATAAAGCGCTTCTCAGTGACCCGAAGCGCCGACAGCAGTTAATAGGAAACAAAGAACAAAGAAAATAAAATGGCAGTCTTAATATAAGTAGTATTTTCAAACTCTGAATATGTACCCATATCTAAATCAGAAATTTGACTTTTTAATATGCACACTGGCTTCCCTTGTTGTCGTCCTCAGTAGCAGTCAGGTGTCTTCCCACTCCTTCACACACAGAACGATATATATCTGTTGCAAGGAGGCTGGATGCCGTTGAGTACAGTAGCAGTCAGGTGTCTTCCCACTCCTTCACACACAGAACGATATATCTGTTGCAAGGAGGCTGGATGCCGTTGAGTACAGTAGCAGTCAGGTGTCTTCCCCACTCCTTCACACACAGAACGATATATCTGTTGCAAGGAGGCTGGATGCCGTTGAGTAGAGTAGCAGTCATCTCCCCATAGTTGAATACAGCAGCATACCAGGTGCAGGGAGTAGGGAGGCAGGATATTCGTAGCGGCCGTTGTTTGTACAGGCCGGGGCCGTCGTTGGCGTGGTGGGGTAGGTCCTACTTATGCAAAAGGGCTTGTATTGCCGACTGGGGTGCGTGGTAGGGGTTCCTGTGGATCCCAGCAGCGGTGCGTTCTTATCTTCGTGGCAGGGCGGGGCTATCGCACAGGGAGCTTAGCTGGAGTTCCTGTCCCAGTTGCCCTCCCAGGGCCTCCCCTGATCCCTGGGCCCCGCTTCCGTAGCACCGGCCCTGCTGTGGTGTTGCCATATCATGCGAGATGTTGAGCAGGCGGTTCCTGTTGGACTTGGGACTGAACCTGATTAGGTTGTCGTCGTCCTCCGCGGGTTCATATGGGTATGGTGGCTGGTGTGCCGGTGGAGATGGGGCCCCTAGGTGGTGTGGTTGCCCAGGGACAGCGTGGCCCTGCAGTGGGAAGTACGGCCCTGGTGCATATTCGTTATCTTCTTTCTCCTGCGCTGAGAGAAACGCACCATCCTCCCCCTCACATTCCATAGATCTGAGTTCGACAGCATTGATTAATACTGCATCTTGGATGTCATGCGTCGCGTTAATGAGATTGCGCCGGCCAAAGGAAAAGAAATCAAACACAAAAAAAACAACAACAATTTCAAACATGGTCAGTGTGTTACATGTCTGGATATCCCTCATAGTTGTACTGGCTGGAAACAAAGGGGAAAAAAACTGTTTACAGTTAGCTGTCGCCCAAGTTGAAACATGTGGAAATAGTGACCACCAGGGGTTACAAGTTGTAACATGCAATCAAATATCAAAAGGAATGAAAGGAATGACAAATCCAACTTTAGGACACTGGTATTACAAACGCTGTGATGGCGGAAAGACAAGTGCCTCAATAAGCTGTATAAGACAGTGTCTATGGAATTTAGAACATTTGAATAGCACTTATATTCAAAAGTGCTTGGAATAGAGGCCAAAAAATAAATAAAAAAATGCCTAACTGCTGTGCAGTGGCAGAGCAGGTATAACATTGGAAAAGCATGATAGAGATAAACACAGATAGTGACCAAAGCCTTGAACTTATCGCATTGTCACATACATAATCAATAACACAGATAGTGACCAAAACCCACATCAAAGTTGAGCTTCTCGCAGTGTCACGTATGTAGCTTAACACAGATAGTGACCAAAGCCCACATCAAAGTTGAGCTTCTCGCAGTGTCACGTATGTAGCTTATCTTATCTTAACACAGATAGTGACCAAAGCCCACATCAAAGTTGAGCTTCTCGCAGTGTCACGTATGTAGCTTATCTTATCTTAACACAGATAGTGACCAAAGCCCACATCAAAGTTGAGCTTCTCGCAGTGTCACGTATGTAGCTTAACACAGATAGTGACCAAAGCCCACATCAAAGTTGAGCTTCTCGCAGTGTCACGTATGTAGCTTAACACAGATAGTGACCAAAGCCCACATCAAAGTTGAGCTTCTCGCAGTGTCACGTATGTAGCTTAACACAGATAGTGACCAAAGCCCACATCAAAGTTGAGCTTCTCGCAGTGTCACGTATGTAGCTTATCTTATCTTAACACAGATAGTGACCAAAGCCCACATCAAAGTTGAGCTTCTCGCAGTGTCACGTATGTAGCTTATCTTATCTTAACACAGATAGTGACCAAAGCCCACATCAAAGTTGAGCTTCTCGCAGTGTCACGTATGTAGCTTAACACAGATAGTGACCAAAGCCCACATCAAAGTTGAGCTTCTC
This sequence comes from Notolepis coatsorum, assembly GCF_963971535.1. Lineage (NCBI taxonomy): Eukaryota > Metazoa > Chordata > Actinopteri > Aulopiformes > Paralepididae > Notolepis > Notolepis coatsorum. The sequence continues at coordinate 26,748,669 of NC_140180.1, forward strand.
GCAGTGTCACGTATGTAATCAATAACACAGATAGTGACCAAAGCCTAACCAGGGTTGACTTCTCGCATTGTCACATACATAATCAATAACACAGATAGTGACCAAAGCCTAACCAGGGTTGACTTCTCGCATTGTCACATACATAATCAATAACACAGATAGTGACCAAAGCCTAACCAGGGTTGACTTCTCGCAGTGTCACATACATAATCAATAACACAGATAGTGACCAAAGCCTAACCAGGGTTGACTTCTCGCACATACATATAGAGATAAACACAGATAGTGACCAAAGTAACCAGGGTTGACTTCTCGCAGTGTCACATACATATAGAGATAAACACAGATAGTGACCAAAGTAACCAGGGTTGACTTCTCGCAGTGTCACATACATATAGAGATAAACACAGATAGTGACCAAAGTAACCAGGGTTGACTTCTCGCAGTGTCACATACATATAGAGATAAACACAGATAGTGACCAAAGTAACCAGGGTTGACTTCTCGCAGTGTCACATACATATAGAGATAAACACAGATAGTGACCAAAGTAACCAGGGTTGACTTCTCGCAGTGTCACATACATATAGAGATAAACACAGATAGTATTACATTCAGACGCCCCCCCCCCACTCCTGCTTACCTAACTCGCCGCGACGCTGCATGTAATGCCCGTGGAATGCCGTCCCGACCAGCCGATGCAGACAGACAATTCCTCCCAGACGTGGCTGTGTTGTAGAGCGATGAAGAGCCCGTCTGCACCGGCAGGATCGGTTGGCATCCCCGCTTCAGACACCAAGAATGTGGTGGATTTTTGACGTCTCTAGGGATGGTTAAATGAAATACAGAGACAAGAGATTGGCCTTAAATCAGAGTGCAAACCACCAGGTTCTCCACGGACATCCAGCAGCCTAAAACAGTGTCACACTGCGAATTAGATATTCTGAAATAATAAAACAGGAGCAGAAAGAGACTCACGTTAAATGAATACAATACAGGTTTATTGGAAAAGAAAATATATACAGTACGCCCATACGGACGGACTTTCAGTCTGTCAGAGTGTATATTCACAGGTCTGTCAGAGTGAAAGTGAAGACAAAGCAATATTGTAATGGCTTAACACAGTGAGATAGAGACGCCTCCTTCGATGCATTCTTGGGAGGCTCCAAAAAGGGCTTTGTGAGTAGTGGGTAGTGATCCAGGGGTTAACCTTCTGTGTATTGTCACAGTGAAAGGGTTAACCGTTTGGTAGTGTGGCAGTGAAAGGGTTAAGGCAGTAACCCCCAGCCACTGCCTGGAGACAGAAATCCCTGTCCTAGATGGCCCCATGAATGGAATCCTCACGCCACACGAAAGGGTACTTCGCCTCGATGACCTCAGTGTCTCCAAGCAGACCACCAGGGGAAGCACCCAGGATCCCAGACTCAGAGCCAAAGGCCAGACTCTCTTACTTTGAGCCCTGACATAATTTTGAAAGATATCCACTCTGTCCTACTCACGTGCAATTCCCCACTGTTGCAGTCTGCACATCATCCAGAGCCCTGTGTTGAACTGTTGAGGAAGGAGCTGGAGGGCGTGTGTTTGGACTTCCGCACTGGCCAAGCCAAGTCTGCTGCCCAGTGGGGTTCTTCCTCTGACCCACTGTTGTCACCTGGACAGCCGTCCTCCGTTCCTCTGGCGGCAGCATGGCACTGAGGACGGCATTGTCACGGTCACCGTGATGGCCATGGAGGTTCACAAGCTCCTCAACAGCACGGGTCCTGCTGTATTTCAGGCTCAGGTTGGAGAAGCCAGGATATGTGAAGCGTCCCTGTAGCCTCTCATCAACCACTGCCTATATGTTCTGAGGAGACGGGGCACTTGAGAGGTTTAGTATATAGTCTCTTGGAATTAGGGTACATATGGGGCGGCTAAGTGGCGCAGTGGGCAAGGCGCTCGCCACTAATGCACGAGATGCTGGGTTCGAGCCCAGCTCTCGGCATTGCTACCAGCTTGGCTGGTTGTTCATACTAACACAATTGGCAGTGTTAGGGGTGGGAAGCTGGTGGGTGGGGATCGGACGTTGTGGACAGCGACTCCTACAGGTCGGTTGGTGCGCCTGCGCAGTAAAATCAGGAAGCAACAGGGGCGGCGTGTCCCTCCCACGCAGACCCTCGCCGCTGAGAGATCGCGCTGTGCATGTGCACGAAAAGATGCGACGGCTGCCTCCTCGAGTACCGGAGGGGACGCCTGAATGCCTTCTACAACAGAACTTTGTTTCCGCGTCTCTGATTGGCCAGGTAATTTCTGGTCATGTGACATGTACGCCCAATCCTGGGACCGCAAGTTTCTACACTGGTTAAGCTTAGGCGCTCTTTCGAAGTTGGTTAAGGTTAGAGTTTGTCTTAGAGCATGGCGATAGAACGCCTGCCCTGATTCCGACGGTTAAGCTTAGGCACTCTTTCGAAGTTGGTTAAGGTTAGAGTTTGTCTTAGAGCATGGCGATAGAACGCCAGGTAGTTTGCAGGCTGTTAGACCCGGAAATAGGCGCAGAACTTGCTGTCCCACGATTGGCGCACATGTCACATGACCTGGCCAATCAGAGCGCAAAACTTGAACGCGGAAACGAAGTTTTGTTGTAGAAGGCATACACGCGGAGGGGACACGTGATGCAAGGCTTCGTCCACATTGCAGCCGGCCTGTGGGAGGCATGGCCTAACAGCGTTCGAGACAGGGGAGGGTAGAATTGGACAATACGAAATTGGGATGGGAGAAAAATAGAAAATGGGAGAAAAAGTAGATTAAAAAAATGGGAATTAGGGTACATATCATGTACAGATGCTGACTCCTCTGAGGCTTGGGTTTCTGCCAGGTGTACTCCTCATCTGACACATTGGTGGGTGTATTGTTGAGGACCCAGGGAGAGTTGAAATTGGTGCCATTTGGCCAGATGGTGGCGCTATAACAATTAACTTTATGCATATCTCGAGAATCGGTCATTCGATCGACTTCACACTTGGCGGGTGTATTGCTGAGGACCCACGGCAGTGCAGTGTTGAATTTGCCCTATAACAACAAACGTTACATTTGGTGGATTGCTGGGAGTGCAGTGTCGAGTGTGAAGTCGATTGGATGAGCGGTACTTGAGAACGCTGCAAGCAGATACAAGCAGCACTTCCGTGGCGCGAACGGGCATGTGCTTCAAACCAAACAGCCACGCCCGAAAGGGCACTGCAGTGTTGATAAGGAAATAATAATAGCCTTGGAGATAATGGTTAATAAATCCAATCCAGCATCTGTTTCTCAGCATTGATGCACCTCTCTCTGCAAACCAGTACTTGTATAATAATAATATTGGCTTTGACTCTTTTACATAAGCCTATGGACAATATAATATCATGTCCTTCAGAAGTGCACAGCCTGGAGTCTGTTTATTATTGACTGATGCTCTAAGCCAGTACACTAACACTCCCGAATTTACCCAAGGGGATCAATAAAGGAATATCGTATCTTAACCCTGTCATTGCCGCACTACCAAACGGTTAAGGCCTATATCAGAATATATATTTTTTTTATGTTGTAAATTTGTATTCATCCATCTAATGTTCATCCATGCCGTTATAAAATATATTCGTTGCTTGCAAATAGGCGTCAGATCGAATTTAGGACCCTGAGGTGGCTCGCCCATAGCACCCCCAAGTCCTCCATCCATGCCGCCGCCCCCTCCACTGCGCGCACCTCACCCCGCTGCTCGTCCTCTCATGCTGCACGGTCCATTGTTCTGAGATTGATAGGCTGGGTGCTATAGAGCGAGGTGATCGCACACAGTAACCGCGACTGAGTGCCCCATTCATACTCACGTTACGCACACATAGCACCTCTAAACGAAGGACAGAAAAATATATATTTTCGAAAAGATCACGGCGGACGCATCTGTATTTTCTGGATTTAGAAAATATGCGGATACTATTTTTTAATTTTTTTTATAGATTCCCTGTCACAGTTGGGCTGCCTATCCCGTTACTTTAGACTTTTTTTTGTGAATCCAAACGCTGCCCATCCATTTTTCGGCTCACAACCAGTTGACCCAATACTGTTTTTTTTGTTTTAACTGTGGAGAAGATGGATTCCCCGCTCTCTGTTTCTAAGTGCCCGTGGATGTTGCTGGTCACGCTCGCTGCCCTGTCGCGGAGCCCGGGCCCGGTGACAGCGGGGAGGAGCTGCACCGAGACGCGGCAGGTGTACTCCGAGAAGGGCTACAGCACCAGCACCGCTCCGCTGACTCAAATCTCTGGTAAGATTTTTTTAAATGGATAAAATAAGCAAACAAACAGACATTTAAGGGCTGGTCCCATGTCCCGCAATTCTGCACTTCATAAAGAAATGCAGAATAAGATTAAAAATAGATTGTTCCTTGTTGCTGCGATGACAAGAGAATGAGCAAATTGCCAACACCGGTGCAACAAAGAACCTCGCCCCTAATTAGTATTTGCCACAGGGCTGTTTAGTTGCCCATATAGGCTCTGGTGATTCGTGATCAACTAATCTGGAGATTAAGGAGATAACATGTGGATTATCAGACATATATTTGGATTTGGGATTGGGCAATTTATTTCACTAATTAGAACTTTTTTCCTGGTGGTCTCAAGAGATGCATACATTGTGTGTGTGTGTGTGTGTGTGTGTCTGTGCGCGTGTATGTGTAAACTAAACACGCATACGCATTAGGAGGAGAGAGGGGCAGACATGATTAGGATCTTGAATTATAACTTTTTTGAATTTGTAAGAATTAGTATGTTTGAGAAAGTACTGTATGTGAGGGTTTGGCCGTGTGCATACTCACTTACCTGTGGGTGTGTGTGTGTGTGTGTGTGTGTGTGGGGGGGGGGGGGGGGGGTGTAGACCAGTATATTTGTAAAAAGCATGTATTTCTGAGCAATTAGTATGTTTGGAGAAAGTGTGTCCCTGCATGTGCAGGACTCTCAAATGTGTGTCGATTTATTTGTAGGGGATTTGGCCCTGCAGGCTCCAACCATGAGTCAGCGAGAGGATATCAATATTGATTGATTGTGTCTGCATGCTGGGGTTATCTGCGTCCCGCGGGCCAAGGGGAGCAGATGGCTGCGAGAAGGAGGGATGATGAGAGGTAGTTTGGAAATGGAAATGGAGGCATAATAGTGTGAGACACGGAGAACAAAAGGAAGGGAGAGAGCAACGGAGAGGGTGGAGTTGAGACTGGACGGAGAGCGCTATAATATTGATCCTAAAATATAATGGTGTTTTAGACTGAGCCTTTTCCCAACCAGATGTGGTTTTTCCCCTGTCATTGTCTGCATATATGCTTACCTGCCTACTAGAGACCCGACCAGAGTTGACAAAGAAAGACAGATTGGATTTGAATAATTCATGCAGGGTGATTAGAATTTTCTTATCTTTGATAGAGTTTTCAAACATAGGCTGATGAGCAAGCAAGACAACTGATAGGACCCATCATGTGTCGTTGCGAGTGCCTGTTTTCAGCTGATAATAGACTGACATCCGTATCAGAAATAGGCCGTTGTCTCTGTTGACCTTCTTGCTCTGTACAGAATCAAAGCACCACCATAATTATAGGGAAAAATGACAAACATATCTTATTATGATAAAAAAATAAAGTGGTATAATCTCATTTCAATATACTAAAACATTCTACGTTCATATTGGCGTTCCTGTCGGCTGGTGGTGTTCGGATAAAAGAATGTGAATCCCTACCCTCCTTCAAAACCGCTCTCAAAGAGCACCTACGGGTGGCTGCAATTAGAAACTGGCCCCGGTAAATGTCCAAACCTGAAACCCACCCACCCAACACCCTCCAATGTACAGTTTCTTCTCCTTAAAATGTATATCTTTTTTTATGATCTCTTTCTCGTAAACAGTACTGTATATTTGTATATCTTGCATGTCATAAATGTCTTGATGAAACAGTACTGTATATCTATGTCGTGTATGTCATAAATGTCTTGATGAATTGAAAATGGGGGACCCTGATGTAAACAAGACGAAAGTCTTTCTCTGGTCTGCATCCCCTTTACAATTGTTTGTATTGAGCCGTACTGTATTGTACCCATTTTGCAATCTGTTAATAAAGTTTTCAATCAATCAATCAATGATCTGGCGTGGTTTCCTATCGACCCAGGTGAGCACCTGCGTCTGTGTCCCCAGGACTACACCTGCTGCTCCAGTCAGATGGAGGAGAGTCTGGCCCTCTTGAGCGAGAGGGACTACCTCACCGCCATCGAAGAGACCAGCCAGTTCCTGTTGACCACCTTCACACAGAGGCACCGCAAGTTTGACGGTGAGGTTCAACCGGGAGCACCCCGCTTTGTCTAGCTTAGAGTTTGTATGTAAAATAATTGTATTATTATAATTTTTTCATGGAGAGGCTGAGCTGGATGTTGAGCCTCCTTTCCTCCCCGTCTCTCTCATATCCATCTATAGCATTGCAACAACAACAATATAAATAAATAAGAAAATACTGTTCCTCAGACCCATATCTCGCCTCTGCCCTTCCTGTTCCTCTCTGTAGAGTTTTTCAGGGAGCTCATCGAGCTGTCGGAGAAGTCTATGAACCAGATGTTCACCAAGACCTACGGGCGTCTCTTCACCCAGAACGCTCACGTCTTCCAAGAGCTGTTTGTGGAGCTCCGCACATACTATTCTGGTGAGTTGAATAATATACCTTTGGCTGCCCGTCGGAGGAAAGAGATGAATGAGAATGAGAGGTCATTATCTATGTGTAGAGTATCTATGGGGGTATATTGGGTTAGGTATCGTTCTATTGTAAAGATGCCTCGTTTCATTTGAAAGATGGCTCATTCTATTGTAAAGACGCCTTGTTCTATTTTAAAGATGGCTCATTCTATTGCAAGGCTTCCCCTTGTAATTACAAAGATGCCTCGTTCTATTTTGTCAGCTTCCTTTATTGTGGCGTCTTCTATAGTGGCTATTGTCTGTGGTGTAGAAGCAGTGTTTTTTTTCTCAGCAGGATTGGAGAAGAAGGAAGTGGGAACTGGAACACTGCGGATGCCAGACTGTTTCTATTTCAGTTCTGGATTTCTTTGTTTTGGCAAGAGAGCCGCTAGCTGGCGAGCCCAGTCGCAGTCTGTTGCTGCTTAGTCAACCTGCCATTGTCTGCCAGACAGCATGTATAGCTAATTTGAGACTATGCGGTAGACAGCAGAATAGAGTTGGGTACCTACCATGGATACCCCTTTTTCAATGCCAATATCGATTATTTAAATATCGTCCGATACCAAGTACCAATATCATCCATTCCTTTTACTCAACAGCATAGACTTGGACCATTAGTTTGGGGTCAATGGACAAAAATGATTTAGACAATATATTCCTTTATTGATCCCCTCTAATCTATTGTTTTCTCCATTAGAAATATCTGACATGCCTCTGTGTGCCAAAAATGCACACTAAAAAGGAAAGAAAATGATCAAATCAAGCCACTTTGATGTCTGTCATGTTACACATGGCTCTTGGTATTCGTTTCTAGTATTGGATACATTCTCTGATACCGATACCCTGTTTTAGTCTGATATTGGGGGAGGGGGGAGGGTGGCAGTGGCTCGGGTGGTAGAGCAGTCGTCTGGTAATACGGAGGTTCCCGCTCCTCCTGGGCAGTGTGTGGAAGTGTCCTTGAGCAAGACACTTAACCCCTAATGATGAGCATGGTTGCCTCCGCCGTCGGCGTGAGTGAACCGGTAAGATGTAAGGAACAAATTCTAAAGCGCTTTAGATAAAAGCACTATATAAATACAGTCCATTTACCATTTATATTGACTCGATATCTGATACCATTATCCATATCGGTGTATCCCTAGACTAGGGTAGTAGCATACTAAAGAAACTGCCCCCTGCTCAATTCTGCAACCAAACAATTACACCATTACAACTAAATTGTCTCTCAAGAACGTTACCAGACTGTGTGTATTACAGTCCCTCCTTCTTCCACAGGGGGCAGTGTGAGTCTGACAGACGTGCTGTCGGAGTTCTGGGCCAGACTTGTGGAACGGGTCTTCTCTCTGATCAACCCCCAGTACCAGTTCAGCGAGGACTATCTGGAGTGTGTCAGCAAACACGCAGAGCAGCTGCAGCCGTTCGGGGACGTGCCCCGCAGGCTACGTGCACAGGTGTAGTACGTCTGGACATTGCAGGGGGGAATTATTTACCTTTTTTTTATTGGAGAAAAGGTTCATCTTGTCTTATAGACTATTATAACTATAAAATAGATGTATTTCAGGCGGCTGAGTGACGCAGTGGGCAAGGCGCTCACCACTAATGCAGGAGATGCTGGTATCGAGCCCAGCTCTCCGCATTGCTATCAGCTTGGCCGGCCGTCATACTAACACAATTGGCAGTGTTAGAGGGTGGGAAAGCCGGTGGGTGGGGATTGGACATTGTGGACAGCGACTCCTAAAGGTCGGTTTGGTGACGCCGGTGCGGCGGAAACAGGAAGTAGCGGGGGCAGCGTGAGCCTCCCACGCATTACTCCTCGCCACTGAGAGTTCGAGCTGCTGCGGTGAAAAGATGCGACGGGCTGCCTCCTCGTGTACCGGAGGGGACACGTGATGCAAGGCTTCTATCCTCACTACAGCCGACCAGTGGGAGGCATAGTCTAGCAACGTTCAAGACAGGGGAGGGAAGAGTTGGAAATACGAAATTGGGATGGGAGAAAAATAGAAAATGGGGAGAAAAAGTGGATAAATTTTATTTTTTTATTTCTCTTTTTTATATTTAATTTTTTTATTATTTTTTAAACAAACACATAAACATAAACATAACAACATACAATTAGATATACAAGCATTAATTAACAGTGCACATCCAATGAAATCACCATTTAAATAAATGTATTATACAAGATATACACCTAATACTTGCTATCTAATACCCTACACACATATGCTCTCGCTCGCTCCCCCCCCCCGGGCCCCCCCCTTGGATAATCCATCCATTATCATTCGCTCCTAACCAGGCACTACAATTCATATGCTAGGTTTTATTCTCTCCACCACTTCTAACCACATTGTCATTTTGGATTCACTGAGACCCAAAATTCTTGCTGTAGATATTTCTAGATAAATCACATCGAGATATGTAAGAATCCAGACCTTCCGGCACATTTTTTCCGGTTGAAACCATCATGATGCTATCAGCTTTTTAGCCGCTGTGATACCAGATAAAACCAATCTCTTTAGCTGTATAGGGACTGCAAACTCAAAAACATCATTCAACAGTAATACAGAGGGGTGTACAGGTATATTCAGAGTTAAGAGATTTGATAATTGCTGGGTCACTTCTTTCCAGAATATCTTAACTGGTGGGCAGTCCCAGTACATGTGCATAAATGTACCCTCATCCCCATTTGTACATAAGGAGCGTCTGGAGTCTTGTTTAAGACCCATTCTGTTCAGTCTTATAGGAGTCAGGTATGTCCTATGAATATAGTTAAGATTGATTTGTTGATGGTCCGGGTTACGTGACGCAAGTCGAACATTTGCCCAGGCTTCTTGCCAATCAAAATTTATTTCCAGGTCTGGTATATCCCTCCTCCAGACTGAGTCTAGGTGGAGGATTTCATACGAGGACGTTAGTAATTGATGATAAAAATCTGATACAAAACCTCTCGATGTCTCTCTTTCATAGAAGAATTTGTGGTATCTGTGGTGTACAATTGGTATCCTTAATGGGACACCATGAGCCTTCAAACATAACAATAACTGTGCGTAAAAATAATATGTGGAACTGGTGAGATTAAATTCTTTGTGTATTTCCTCATAACTACAAAAACCCTGTTTGTTGAAAACATCTCCTAATGTGTGTATGCCCTGCTTTTCCCATCTAGGGAATCTTATAGGTCGTTTTCCAATCAGGAGTGCATTGTTATTGAATAAGGGAGTATGATTATGCCATTTATGTGGGTTAGAATATTTTTTTTGTGTTTCACGCCATATCCGGATCGCATGAGTAATAATGGGGCCAAATTTCAGTTCGCATTGCTTAATTGATAATTTGGTGTATACTATGTCCTGCAGTCTATGTGGTGATACTATATTTACTTATAAATTTCTCCAGGATACTGATGCTTGGGGATCAAACCAGGTTGTCAGTGGTCTTAAAGTGTACGCCTTAAAATAGTGAAAAAAATCTGGAAATGCCATACCTCCGTCGGCTTTGTTTCTCTGTGCGGTGGATCTTTTTATACGTGGTGGTTTGTTATTCCAAATAAATCTGTATGCGGAAGAGTGTAATTTTTTCCAGTAACCATCTGGAGGGGGTAACGGTAGCATTGAGCTGATGAAGTTGATTCTAGGTAGGACATCCATCTTAACGATTGATACCCGTGCCTGTACTGAGTTTTTAAGTTTTGACCACCTGTCAAAGTCGTATTTGATTTTATTTTGGATTTTTATGTAATTGTGCTTCACCGTTTGGCTTATGGTAGGGAATACTTCAACTCCCAAACATCTAAAGTGTTTAACCATTGGTATTTCTTCTGGAAGGAGTATATTTTTTTTGCAGGGGCGTTAAGTGGAAGAAAAGCCGACTTTGGCCAATTTATCTTAAATCCCGATAGATCGCCAAAGTCATCAATCAACTTGAGAAGATGAGGCATTGCGGTGTTAGGGTTTTGCATGAACAGTATTACGTCGTCCGCATATAAACAAATTCTATGTTGTGTGCCCTTGATTACGATTGGTTCTATGGATTGGGATTGTCTTATATATTGTGCTAATGGCTCTAATGATAAATCTAATAGTCCGGGACTAAGAGGGCAACCCTGTCTAGAAGAGCGTGATACCGGAAATATTTCGGAGGTGATTATACCTCCTGTTGTAATCATGGCCGATGGGTCTTTGTATAATACTTTAATCATATCAATTAATCCTTTTCCTAACCCCATCCTTTCTAATACTATATATAATATATATATATAATAAATCTATAAATATAGTGCCTATCGTTTCGTATTAAACACTTTGTACCCCAGTGTTGCCTACAGGCATATCTGCTGTCGCTTTTGTAGTTGAGCCGTGGCAAAGTCATTCTAATAAAATTAAGAAAAAGTAAGAAAAAGAGATGAATAGGCTTGTCTTCTGAGACGGGCCATTCATTTTTTTATTTTTTTTTTTAAACTTTGGCCATTTCCCTGGCTCTTTTATAAGTTTATCGCATTTATACTTGGTCAAGTTCGACCGACAGAAGCAGGCTGAAAGGGTTCAGATGGGGGGGAAGACACTCTGGGAAAGGCACGGCTGCAGTCCGGGATTCGAACTCGCTCAGCCCCAGAGCCGCGCGAGCGCGGTTGTCCACGGCGCTGAAATAGCACTCGCGGTACGTGGTGAGCTACTGGAGCTCCCTGGGCCATTCATCTTTATTTCTCATGTATGTTCATCAGAGGCACAGCAGGTGCACTTCTACCAAATCTACCGCCTTCACCAGAAGCGCCACAGGTGTTGTTGTTGACGCATGTTGTTCGTGTTGTTGATGTGTGCTGTCAGCTCGGTCTTGGTCGGGAAACGGAGGACAAGCCATACGACCGCGCTGACAGCACGCGTCAACAGCAACACCTGTGGCTCTTCTGGTGAAGGCGGTAGATTTGGTAGAAGTGCACCTGCTGTGCCTCTGATGAACATACATGAGAAATACATCTATTTTATAGTTATAATAGGCGACCGTCGGTTGTGTGATAGTAAAGGGTTAACCTTCTGTCGTGTGGCAGTGAAAGGGTTAAAAAAAGAAAAGAAACAAAAGAAAATAAAGTAAATTATTACACTGGTTATTCTCTTCTAGTGTTTCGTTCCGTTTTTTGAGTGAGATGCAAGGGGTCTTTATTCTCTCTTGGTGTTCACAAGAGACTTCTTGCCTGCAGGGTCTACAGCAGGGCCTAATGTATACATCAATGTATTTATTTATACCTCAATTTATACCTGCCTACTGCCTTCACTGTCTACAACTGCCTTACACTGTAATCATACCTACCTCAAACTATAGTCTACCCGTATAACTGTATGATGTACAATAATGCTGTGTATATATATTTATTCACATCTGTCTGTATATTACTGCACTATTACTCGGTAGTACTCATTTATATATTTTATATTCAGTTTAATCACCTGCACATTGTATATTATTAATGCACTCTTCTGTTACATTTGCACTCTGGTTAGATGCCAAACTTATTTTCGTTGTACGGTACTTGTGCTGTATACAATCTATACATTCAACAACTTTTTGTTTTGTTTTCCCACAGGTGACCAGGGCGTTCATTGCGGCACGAGCGCTGGCTCAAGGCTTGGCAACGGGTCGGGACATCGTGAACAAAGCTGCAAAGGCATGTTTTTCTTAATTCATGTGTTGCTCGCACCAAATGGCACACGGCTCTCGGGCCAATCAGATTGCTTGATCAGAATCAGCTGTTGTATAATAATGACTCAAGATTTTATTTTATTTTATTTAATCACATAATATAGACTTAAACTTAAACTTGGAGTTACAAATATTAAGAAAAGGTTTAATGATAAAATAAAGAATCTTAAAAAAGATAAATAAAGTAGAAAAATAAGGCACGAGTGACAGAGTAACAGTATTGCACATTCAGTTAACAGTGTCATGGTAGGAGGATATAAAGTGCACGATGCATTGTTGCAAATGCAAAGGTAGTGGAGGTGACAGCAGCAGTCGGAGTGTCTGTGTAGCGTTCACAGTTCAATCAGTCAGTGATGTGGGGGGGGGGGGCTTGTTGAGGGAGCTGTTCACAAGCCTGATAGCCTGTGGGTAGAAACTGTTCGTCAGTCTCATGGTCCTGGATTTCAGACTCCTGTAGTGTCTGTCTGATGGCAGGAGAGTGAAGAGTCTGTGCTGGGGGGGTGGGGGGTTCTGTCCCTGGTGGTGTCATGTGCTCTCCTGGTGACCCTGGTGGAATACATGTCCTGAAGTGAGGAAAAGATAAGATAAGATGATCCTTTATTAATCCCCTTGGGAAAATTCGGGTGTCAAAGCAGCATGGGGGGGGGGGATACAGGGTGGGGGATACAGAGCTTCACAGTCCTATACAGTCCAGTTTCTATATACACTATAGATACAATGTAAAATAAATACAGATACAATATAATATAAAAAAGTACAAAATACAAGATAGTCCAGTGATATGAGTCTCTAGTGCAAAATACAAGATAGTCAGTACGGTGATGTGAGCCTCTAGTTCTCAAGTCCCGAGTTCTGACGGTGATCGTTCTGGCAGCAGAGCCGGCCGTCCGAGCCCTTTGTTGTAGAGCCTGATGGCTGCCTGCCGGTATAAAGGACCGGCCCAGGCGGTTTGTGGTGTGTCGAGGGGGGATGAGTCTTTGGCTGAACGTGCTCTTCATTCTGGCTAGCTCCTCGTAGAGGGGGTGAGAGGGTTCTCCAGGATGGCTTCTAGCTTTTTCCTCATCCTGGATCTTTCAGATGAAGGCTGCTCCTGAGATGGACTGAAGTGAGGGGAAGGCTGCTCCTGAGATGGACGGTGAATAAATGTCCTGAAGTTTGTATCACACGCTGGAGTGCCTTCCTGTCCTGGGCAGTGCAGTTTCCATACCAGACTGTGATGGAACTGGTCAGGACGCTCTCTACCGTACACATGTAGAGTAATGGCCGTTACTTCTTCTCTCCCTCTGCGTTTCTCCTCAGCTGAGTGCAGGGTCAGAGTGCGTCCATGCCCTGATGAGACAGTGGTACTGCCCGCTGTGTCGAGGCATGCCCTCTCTGCGCCCCTGTCACCCTCTGTGTCTCAACGTGATGAAGGGCTGCCTGGCCAATCAGGCCGACCTGGACACGGAATGGAACAACTTCATTGGTGAGCGAGGAGAAGAGGCGGGGTTTGGGGGGAAGGAGTTTCTTTGTACACTACAATTGTACACGATTGTCATTTAATGATAATTGGGCCCTATTTGATTACAATCACCTGTTGTTTCGCAACTAAGATCGAATACTATTGTATAGGACAAACGGCAAAGCCAGCATCATAAATGGTCACCTAGAAATGCATTTAAAAAAACGAACTTTGACCTTAACACTACGATCAATCATGGCCGAAAATAAAGATGGATACTCTTTTAAAGAATCTTGACTTTGCAGCTTGGCCAACAAGTGAGCACCTTAATAAAATGGCACACTTTACTTATAGTGCCCGTGCTTTGTTACTGTGGAATGACACTGCTGTATTATGAATGTATTTACGTCATTATCAAGTATCCTTTTATAAACCCCCCTCCTCCGAGTCACTCCTTCATTAAACATTCATGCTGGTCTCTTCTCTTATTGATCCGTCTTCACATATTCTGCCTCCTCTTTCATCAAACCTCTTCTTTCTTCCTTCCTCTCCACCACTCCCTCCATTTATAATGTTCCCTTGACCTCTCTCTCTCTCTCTCTCTCTCTCTCTCTCTCTCTCTCTCTCTCTCTCTCTCTCTCTCACACACAGATGCTTTGTACCAGGTGTCAGAGAAGCTGGAGGGGCCGTTCAACATGGAGCTGGCGGCTGACTCCATCTCAGTCAAAGTGTCGGAGGCCATCATGCACATGCAGGAGAACAGTGTCAGCACCTCCACTAAGGCAAGGAAGGAGGGAGGGATGGATGGAGGGAGGGATGGACAGATGAATGAATGGATGGGGGAAGCAGATTAATGAGTTGTGGGTAAAGGATAAGGATATATGATGAGAATTCAGTGTAAAATAAATCAATCGATGAATAAACTAGAATTTCACTTCAAAGGGCAGTTCACCCAAAATTCTAAAAGAAAATCTTTACCCTTAAAACCAGTGCTATGGATGGAGTGCTATCTATCCATCCAGATAGTTCCGGTGTGATTAGCCTAGTTTTGGATCTGCTGTAGAGATATCTGCCGTCACTAAATACAAATTAATTACCATCAACACAGATGACGCTGAATATGGATTCTAATAAATCGGCTGACTCCCTGGCCATATCACACGCTTCAAATAGGTACTCAAATGTATGAGCTGTGGTTTGTGTTAGCCTGGTTGTCTCGCTAGCTCACTGAACTACAATAATGAGCTTCCTGCCAGACAGCGAACTTGTAACATTATTGAATAAAGGGGATGGCATTTTCTTTTACCACTCGGATCCATAGAATCCATTTCCATTCAGATATCTTGAGATATCCAAAGGACCCCTGTGACAATGGCTATGCCATTTTTTTCACCTCACCAAAATGTTGCCTAAATGTGGAGCATTGTATTGGAATGACGGCAGATATCGCCACGGCGGATATTTCCAAAACTAGGCAAAGTTTTCTTTTTGGGTGAACTGCCCCTTTAACAGACAGTTAACAATAACGAGGCTAAACTAAAACTAAATCAAATTCTGATTGCAAAATGAACACTGTATGAGTCACTATGCCTACTATTCAAAACACTTTAAAGGAACGAGAAAAATAAATGTCACTTTAAGGAAAGAACCGATGTGGTTATTGTATAGTATAGTTTAGATAGAGCAAGTATAGCATAGGGATATAGAGTTAAAACTGTATATTGTATAGTAGTGTACATAGGACCCAGTCCTTAAATCCGTAGCTAACAATCTCAGGAATTTAGCATGTCTATTTTATCATGCCCTTTTTATGTATATTTTATTACCAGTTTTTTTATGTCTATTTTATTATTAGTATTATTGCACAATCGAAGTGGGCATGGCCACCCACATTTCACTGTATGCCCTGGTATGTATGTGACAAATAAAACTCTTGAATCTTATATCGGGGTGACAGTGGCTCGGGAGGTAGAGCAGTCGTCTGGCATTCTGGAGGTTCCCGGTTCGATTCCCGCTCCTCCTGGGCAGCGTGTCGATGTGTCTTTGAGCAAGACACTTAACCCCTAATTTCTCCCGATGAGCAGGTTGGCACCTTGCATGGTTGCTTCCGCCATCTGTCTGTGAATGTGAGTGAATGGGTAAAATGTGAGTAACAAATTGTAAAGCACTTTGTATAAAAGCGCTATATAAAAAAGCAGCCATTTACCATTTGAATCTTGAATCTACTGGGCCTCCAGGAAGCACCTGAATTCTGTCTTGTGTGACTGATTGATTGATTGATTGATTGATTGATTGATTGAAAACAACTGCTAAGAGGATGCAGACCAGAAAAAGACTTTTGTCTTGTTTACATCAGGGTCCTCTATTTTCAATTCATCAAGACATTTATGACATACAAGACATTCAAGTTCAAGTTCAAGTTCCTTTTATTGCCACACGGCCAGGCCGGTGGAATTCAAGCACGGTGCAGGTGGTAGCTGCGACCCAAAAACATAAAACATAAAAAGACACATGGAACAGTACAGTACAGAAAAACACCACCTAGAACAAATACATGACAGAAACAGTACAGTACGAAAAACTATAGATGACAGTTCAATGTAACCTAGACCAGAGGAAACATAAACAGCAGGGGGTGAATTTAGGAGGAGTTGGAGTTAAGCAATTGTATGGCCTTGGGGAAGAAACTGTTGTTGAACCTAACCGTGCGACTGCCCAGTGACCTGAACCTCCTACCAGAGGGGAGGTGTTGGAAGAGGTGATGAGCTGGGTGCAGGGGGTCACTGATGATTTTGTGTGCGCGTGTGATGGTGTGATGTTTGTGTATGGAGTCCAGGGTGGGGAGTTTGCAGTTGATGATTTTGGATGCCCTTATAATGATCCTGTCTAGTCTGTGTAGTGTGTGTTTGGGTGTGTTGCCGTACCATACAGTGATGGAGAGTGAAATAATGTTTTGTATTATGGCTGTGTAAAATTGTATCATTAAGTTCTTCCTAACCTTATACTTCTTGAGTTGTCTCAAGTGAAAAAGCCTTTGATTGGCTGTTTTAAGTAGATGAGTGGTGTGATGATCCCAGTTTAGTTTATTGCTGATGTGTGTTCCTAAGTATTTGAATGTGTCTGTGGCTGAAATGGGTTGATTATTGATGAGCATGGGTGTTTTGGTGGGTGTGATTTTCCTAAAGTCAATGATGAGTTCAACGGTCTTGCTTTAATTGAGTATTGGGTTGTGTTCTCTGCACCACGTTAGTGTCCGCTCCACTTCCAGCCGGTAGTCATCCTCTTTGTTGTTGGAGATCAGCCCTAAGATGGTGGTGTCGTCCGCGTATTTCAGCGTCTTGACTGAGGGGGATGCTGATCGGAGGTTGTTTGTGTAGAGGGAAAAAAGCCACGGGGAAAGAACACACTCCTGTGGTACTCCGATGTTAATAATAATAATAATAATAATAATAATAACTTCGTTTTATATAGCGCCTTTCAGAGGACCCAAGGTCGCTTTACATAGGGGGGGTTTACATGTTGGTGGTCAGAGGGAGGGAGGTGAGGTTGTTGTAGCGGACTACTTGTTTGCGGCCCTTCAGACATACAAGTATACAGTGCTGTGTAAGAAAATCATCAAGAGATCATAAAAAAATATATACATCCGAAGGGGAAGAATCTGTACATTGGAGGTGGGTGGGTGGGGGCTTTGGACATTTACCGGGGCCAGTTTCTAATTGCAGCCACCCGTAGGTGCTCTTTGAGAGCGGTTTTGAAGGAGGGTAGGGATTCACATTCCTTTACGGCTGTGGGTAGGGCGTTCCACATTATTGTGGCATAATTGCGAAACGTGTTTAGTCCCTTGTTTGAGCCGAATCTGGGTTTAACATGATTTGTGGAACTCCCTCTGGTGTTGTGGTCGTGGAATTCACTGACCCTTGGGAAGTATTTCGACATGTACATGGGTATCTTAGTGGTGTAGTGTATCTTGTAGACCAGGCCCATTGTTGTTAATACTATTGTTGTTTTGCCCTAGGTGTTCCAAGGCTGTGGGAACCCCAGGCCAGCCCCGGGCCGGTCCAAGCGCTCCCCCAAAGAGCAGGGGGGCAACAGGAGACCCTTTCGCACTTACACCCCCGAGGAGAAGCCTACCACTGCTGCAGGGACCAACCTGGACCGGCTGGTAAGGGGGGGGGGGCTGGATGGAGGAGAAGCTTAAAGAGAGAGTAACGGAGTGGTGTAAAAAGATACGGATGGGAGGGACTTCTTTCTTTCTGTCTGCTTTTTTTTCTGAAAGAAGAGGGGGCATTCCATTCCCCTTAGTGTCTTCTTATCTCCTTGTTTATTGAGACGGTTGGAATGCTGAGAGGGGGACACAGGAGAGAAGGTTGTGGTGGGATTCTATCCCAGGCCTGCAGTGGTACAGAGATGGCAGTCTTCACCACTGCTACATACATTACACTACACTACAGTATCCTATCTCTGGGCATCGGAAGGGATTATGATCTGATCAGAGAAGAATGGGATGGGGATAGAGGTTTATTGGAGGGAAATGCTTGTAACTGGTGTTTGTTAAACTATGGCTTGGGTCAGAAAAATTTGTGAAAAATTTGCCTAGTTCTGGTGGGTATGAGTCTGTCCAGGGGGAAAGACTAAAATGATCAAAATTGTGTCGACAGTGGCTCAGGAGGTAGAGCAGTCGTCTTGTAATCGAAAAGTTCCCGGTTCAATTCCGGCTCCTCCCAGCAGCGTGTCGAAGACACTTAACCCCCCCAACTGTTGAGCAGGTTGGCACCTTGTATGGTTGAGGTGCTTTGTTTATTTCATATACTATAACTATGTACAGCAGCACTGTGTTTCGCACACATTATTATTACTGTTGCACGCTGTTATTATGAATATGATCTATTATTAATGTATTCAAGCTGTGACTGGACATGACGCGATGGTGCGGATTTGAGCAGGAGTGAGAAAATAAAGAGGAGAAAACGACAGTGTCAAGTTTTCAAGCTGAAACATAATGAAAACTCTGTACATTGTGTCTATTGTAAAACCGAACTAGCTTACCACAATAGCACGGCATCAGTGCGTCAGCGTCTTTGCAGAAAGCATCCAGTAATGTTGCACAGATAGGCCTTTCACACCGGCCGGGCTCCGTAATCTCGAACAGGCCGGCGCGTTCACACGGGGAATAATTGGTTCGGAACATGAAAAATCGGTGCTCAGTGTTTTCTTAGAGGGCCGAACTAAAGCCTCTGTCATGTTCCGAACCAATTATTCCCCGTGTGAACGCGCCGGCCGGTTCGAGATTCCGTTCGGGAACCGGCCCCGGCCGGCAGCGTGTCCGTTAGCCGGTAATTACCGGTATTTGACCGGCAAAATCTGTTGAAGTCCGACATATTTAATCTCTCCGGTCTTAATGTCCGGTGAAAATAAGTCCCTCTAAGCACAATTTGATTATTTGAATTGTATTAAAATAGGCTAAAATTAAATAGCCTATGCGATGAACGAAACAATCATTACATTTGTTTCATCGTTGCTTCACCAAACAGGTATAATAATGTTGTCAGCGGGAGCTTGCTGCTAGATTTGCGACTGCATGCAGCTGCAGAGCCACAGAATCCACCATAACCCACCCATCTGTACCGGCACAGTGCAGTACTCCAATTCAGCCATTGACAATTCAGCTGTTGGGTGGGGGGCGCTGTTGAGCGGTCCCCAGATAGAGCCTGAAAACAGCTGAATCTGCTGGTCTGCAGCGCCATACTCTCGCAAATAAGTCGTTGGGAGGTGGAGAGTCATCACGCAAACCCACGATAATGTTGCCGTCTCTCTCTGCCAAATTTCTCAGTTCTTCGCTTGATATAATTAATACAAATGTCCAATATAACGGAATTCGTTAGCTCATAAAAATGTGATTATAACAGACTGCTGTTTATTAATGTCGGGCGACTGCCCACAGACACCTATTTGATTTAAAGTCGGCAGCAGCACGGAGTCTCGGGACTTATTTTATTTGGAATATAATGACTGTATACGCAAAAGTAGCCTAGTTTTAAGTTAAAATATTATAAATCTACATGCCTTGAGGATGTCATTCTTTATATAGCCTACCTATCAATTGTTTTTAAGCTCAATAAACTCTGACCGGAATTTCTCTCATTTGACCGGTAGATTTAAATCTACCGGACCCTGAGACCGGCAACAATTTTTTCTAACGGAAACCCTGCCGGCCGGTGTGAAAGGCCTAAGAGTGGACTCGACACAATGTAACTGAATATACCTGCTGTATTGGATTCACTTGTTCATATGTGCGTGTTTGTGTGTTTTTACTACAGTATTTTTTTATTTTCTTGAGAAAAACCTAGCTACCTTAGGGACATAATAACCTGGGGAGGAGAGAATCTAAAGCTGATCTTTAGTTTCTCCTACATTATTCTATCTGGTTATGGACTTTACTACATACATGAACTTGGGCTGTCTATAGCCTAGGCCATTAATGACAATAATTATACACTGCTTGTGATATGTCCCAACAACGATGCAGATTTATCTTGTATATAATCCCCAAAAATAAAAATAAAAGTTTACTCACATTCATTCATTTAGTTCAACACGACTAAGGTACCCATGTACAGTACATGTCAAAATATTTCCCAAAGGTCAGTGAATACCACGACCACAACACCAGAGGGAGCTCAACAAAACATGTTAAACCCAGATTCGGCTCAAACAAGGGACTAAACACGTTTCGCAATTATGCCACATCAATGTGGAACGCCCTACCCAAAGCTGTAAAGGAATGTGAATCACTACCCACTTTCAAAACCACTCTCAAAGAGCACCTACGAGAGACTGCAATTCGAAACTGGCCCCTGTAAATGTCCTAACCCAACCCCCTCCAATGTACAGTAAATGTCCTAACCCAATAATACACAAGACCCTCTTCTTGGGACCAAGTATGGTTTCGTCGATAATCCAATGTACAGTTACCCCCCACCCCACCTACCCAACCACCTCCAATGTACAGTTTTTTTTAAGACTATTTTTGTATCACAAACAGTACTGTATTTGTAAATCTGGTATGTCATAACCTGTTCCAGCTGCTGAGGTCAGGCAGACGCCTGCGAACCCCAGCTACTAGGACAGAGCGGCTTAGGCTCAGCTTCTTCCCCCAGGCCATCAGAGTCCTGAACAATGAACATTGAGTACCACTGTAACACTTTAGCATGAGCGGGCACACACTCAGGCCGCACGCACCCTCACTTATTGCCAAAAGAAAGGCCACTTTAAATTAGTATTAGCAACAGTAACAGTGTATTGCACTACTATTACTACTACTGTTAACTGTCAACTGTTACCCGTCATTGCACAAATTTATTGTTACCTGCTACCTGTTATCGCACAATTTTATTGCACAAATTTTTTGTATATATTTTGGATTCTATTATATGTTATATGTTGTACCAATTGCACATCGTTGCGGGCAAGACCACCCGCATTTCATTGCATATCCGTATGTCGTGACAAATAAAACTCTTGACTTGACTTGACTTGGGGTTCCCCACTCCTTCACCAATCCCACGTGAATAAAATTGCCCGCCGCCCCTGAGTCAATGAGAGCCTTAGTTCCCCTAATGTCACCCCCACAGTTGATCGCCACCTCAAAAAATTTACGAGAATCAGTGGTTTTGGCAGGAATGAGCCCACCTGCTGGCGCTTTCTCGAAGCCTGACGGCGCACCTTCTATTCCCGACTGGCGCCGAGCCGATACAGCCTGGACCCGACAGCTGCCGAAGCGATGACCGGTGCGACCGCACCGGAAGCAGCGTCGCTCTTTGATGAAGCGCTGCCTCTCGTCGTCCGAGAGCGACAGCGCTCCAAGCTGCATGGATTCATCACCCAGTGGCCCACTCGTGTAATGCATGGAAGTATCAACACCAGGAGAAGAAGGAAAACATACCTGGGTGTTGTTGACACGCTCCTTCTCCCTCTCCTGGTGCCGATTGTCCATCTTGATGGTGGTGTTGATCAGCACTTCCAGCTGCTCGGGGATCTCACGCGCGGAGAGCGCATCTCGCATCCGCGCTGAGAGTCCCCTGACGAACAGAACCACGCAGACGTTCTCCGCCCAAGCTGTCTCCCGAGCCAAGATCCGAAAATTGATAGCGTAAGCTGCGACCGTGCGGAGGCCCTGCCGGCAGTCGAGAAGACGACCACCAGCCTCGAAGATCGAGAGTACCCGGGAAGTATCAAATACTCTTCTCAACTCCCGGGTAAAGGCGTCCAGACTGTCGCAGATTATCGCCCCCGCCTCTAATTCCGCCGTAGCCCAGGAGAGAGCTTGACCGGTGAGCAGTGTGATAATATACGCTACCTGTGCTGTCTCCGATGGAAATGATCGTGGTTGCAGCCGGAAAACGAGTAGACACTGGGTGATGAATTCCCGACAACCATCCGGTGATCCGTCATAGCGAGCGGGCGCCTGCAGTCGTGGCTCGTAGGACCGTTCCTGGACCCCGAACACCCCCCGACTCTCCTCTGCGTGGATCGTTGCTTCTCCCGTCGCCGACTGAACACCAGCCACTCCTTCTTGGGCTTGTCGGGCTGTGGCTAACGCCGACTGCGCCACCGCTTGGGATGAGCCGACGATCCCGTTGAGTCGGACTAACTCGGCGCCGACCAGCTGTTGATGTTCCTCCATCCGTGTCTGGGCTGCTCCCTGTGCCTGGAGCATCTCCATGATGGCCTCCATGGAATTCTGATGGTCAGGTCTTCTGTCAGAATGGAGGTAGGTGAATTCCAATGGGTGAAGGCAATCACAGAGACGGAGAGTGTTTACTCTTGGAACAGGTTCGACTTTAATAGTAAGAACACAGAGTAAATTCTAAGAGAGACAAGTGCTAAATAGCACAGGTAGGAATAAGGTAAATAGGAGCTTATTGGAGGTCCAGAGTAGAACCGTCCGCGTTATCCCCGAACGCAATTAGTGAAGACCTGACAATGAACAAGCAGAAGACAGGTAGGTTACATAGACACCAAATACCAACATACCACACACACCCCCGTGACAGCCAATCAGGAACCATCCCTAAGTGACAGCACTAATTGACAGGGAATGACAGGTGACAAGCCCAGTGACATATGCCAGGAATGTGGGTGGTCACCGACCACAGTCGGTGTCCAGAACGTAACATGTGTATGTACAGCCCACCCTGTTATAAATATACAAATAACTGCTAAGTCTATTCCCGGTACAAATATAGCTAACTCTATCTTATGTCTACTCCCGTTACAATATATATTGTAGCTATAATTATAAATATACGTTTATCCTGTGCAATACAGTACTCCATACTAAGTCTACCTTGATCTGTACATGGAACATAAGATATTTGGAAAGTGTTTCAGCCACAGAACAAATACAAGCAGCTTACTGTTGTCTAGTGTTAGTCGGTCAGCAGGAGATGATAACAGGGCTCCATTCTTATGTCCGGTGGTGGAGCTACACATTCATGTATGTTTGGATCAATTACCTTTAACATATTCAATCTAGCCAATAAAAAATTCACACATTTGGATATGATCACTTTTCCCTTTGGTGGAATACGTCGGATAACCTTTCTGTTTCAATATGATGCATAATTAAATAGTTCCAAGAGTCAATTATTTGTGTTAAATTAGGGAAAGAATAACTGTATAAGGTGACTGTACATATTTTCATATAAACATTTAATAAGTATAAAGTAATTAATCATAAAATGAGTTACCCATGAAATATAAAGGGCAATGTATAGTGTGTGTGTATACATATATAAAAATAACAACACTTTCACAAGTTCATAGTTCATTCAAAAGATATATTGATTTAAGTATCCAACAGGACTTGACATAAACATTTGTACAGTAATGATGAGAGACAAGTTATGCAACACACCTGCACTCTATTTCAGTTCACTGAAGATATCATATCTTTCCTTATAAAATAACAACATGTTGTAAAGGTCAAAGGTTGTGCAAGATCTTCAAGCTTTGTCCTTGGACCATATCTTGTCCCACATATGAAATAAATAATCCACAATAAATAGGACTGTTAGTTATTTTGTATATTATCTATAGAACACATTTTCAAACAGACACAAAGGCTGGTTATAGCACTCTGAAATTGAAATGATATAACATGTCACTATGTTATTTGCTATAGAAACACTGCTAGGAGTAGTTTAGTATATATTGTATACTGCGCTGAATTAACTCTTCATCAAAACGTTATAGCTAAGTGTTTTATTCACAATGTGAAATCAGATATTGCATAAAAGCAACAGAACACTCAAGGCCGTGCGTTGTAATAAATCTAGTAAATAGAGTCGCGGCTGAGATGATGGAAATACTTTAGATGTGATGTAGATGTGATGTGATGTTATTTATGTTGTTGTTCTATTGCTTAATCACTTCCTGTAGTAACATTTACAGAAACATGTTACATTATGGTTCATTGCAGATTTGGAAAGGCCGTCACCAGGGTTAACATTCGAACCCACCTCTTCAACCTCGCGATCCCAGCATAGAGATCAGGGGCGTTTTTAGGGTTAGAAAACATTGGGGGCTTCAGCCCGGGGGGGTGGAAATACGCACAGAAATACGCAATTTTAGAGTAATTAGAGATGAATACTGAAGAACTCGAATCATTAGAGGTTCTCAAAGTGAGGTCCATGTCCATGAGAGGGATCTGGGCAGTTCCCATAGAAAATTCAAAGTTAACAGGACCAAATCATCAGTTTCTTATTTATTTATTTAACCTTTATTTTGCCAGATAAAACATTGATCTGGTCCAAGAGGCCCCAACAGGAGTACAAATATACATATATATATATATAATATATATACATATACTGTACATACATACACACATATACACCAATAACAAAATAAAAACAGTTAAGAATCATACACATAAGTAAATAAACAAACAAACATTATGCACAGCCTATGTACAAAAGAAATAAACAGTTCATCTCTAGTCTTTACAGTTTTCTTCAATTGCATAAACACTCAAATCAAAAGTATTACACAATTATCAAAACCTTACACTCAAGGAGCAAAACGTAGGCCCAGATTTGCACCCCTATAAGCACAATGTCAGCCTCACACTTTTTGCAAAACAATACACACAGTGATTTGCAAAACACTAAACACACTTCCATTACATTAGACACAGAATGTCAAATTACCACACATATGAGCCAATTGGTTAAACACAGCCATCAGATGCACAAACACACCATTGCTTAATTGTAGATACACCAATCAGGTTTAAGCACTATAAAAATGCAGCAGGTGAGTTCACCTGTCTTCAACCAAAATGGAAAGAGAGTGAAGTACTGTACACAGAGAACGTGAAAATATACAATACATTCACCAAACACTACACAAGACAACCAATGATGCAGACTGATGAAAATATACATTTTCTCCCATTTTCCCAAATCAGTCAACATGTCAACATGGAGAATCACAACAAAAAATGATCTTGCCAGATCCATAGGCAAAGAGATAATGTCTAGTATTTTCTGTACTCTATTTAAATTTTTTCAAAATTGTTTTTGTTTTACTGTCATTTTAACCTGTACTGGATACAGTATTTTATGTTTGTCTGATATTTGCTGAGCTTACAGTGTTATGCACATAGTAGCATGAAAACTGGGACATGTTTTGTTGTGATTCTCCATGTTGAAATGTTGACTGATTTGGTTATATGGAGAGAACATTTATATTTTCATCAGTCTGCATCATTGATTTGGGTATATGGAGAGAAAATGTTTTTTTTAGCAGTCTGCATCATTGATTTGGGTATATGTAGATAAATAAATTATATTTTCATCAGTCTACTCTACAGCATTGGTCTTGTGTAGTGTTTGGTGAATTTATTGTATATTTGCACATTCTCTGCGTACTTCACTTACAGTACTCTAATCACTGAGAAGTAGAATTGCTAAATGTGTTTTAGGTTAAGCACAGCAGTGTGTGTAACTGGTTCAAACAGAATTGAGTACACAACTGTAATCATGGGTTTTATATGTTTTCATTGCATTATCATTTCATAACTTTGCTCATGAAATGAGAATGACTGCAGATGTACTTTGACACTAATGTCCAGCAAGCAATGAAGTCAAGAGTCTTTCACCAGCCTTCAAACAAATCAGTAAATCAAATCAGTGAAAGATGAGAGAGAGCAAGAGAGGAGAAAGAGGGAGTGTGAGAGAAAGAGAAAGCAAGAGAGGAGAGAATGAGAGTAATGAGAGAGAGAGAGAAAGTGTGTGCGTGTGTGTGCGTGTGTGTCTGTCTGTCTGTCTGTCACAACATTGAAGAAATGTGTGAGAGAGAGAGAGAGAGAGAGAGAGAGAGAGAGAGAGAGAGAGAGAGAGAGAGAGAGAGAGAGAGAGAGAATATTATTGAGTATGTCTACCATTTTCTCTCTCTCTTTGTGCTTATGAGTTTTAGTGGGTTATAATTGACACTAATTAGAAGTAGTTAATGATGATAGAAAGTCCTGAACTAAGTAAAAAAAACATCTTCTATCTATGAATCACAGTCAAATAGACACTGTCTCTTTAAAGCGACTCCTCCTCTGAACAACTGTAACCAGGAAGCACCTCCCACCCAGAGCCACTCCCACCCACACGATCACTCTTCCTGAGAAAACAAAACTTAGAGTGTCGTTGTCTTTGTAGAATAAAATGGCGCAGCAAGGAGTTGATCTGGACCGGGACCAGTTCTGCTGTTCTATCTGTCTGGATGTACTGAAGGATCCGGTAACTATTCCCTGTGGACACAGCTACTGTTTGGGCTGTATTACAGACTGCTGGGATCACGGTGATCAGAAGGGGATCTACACATGTCCCCAGTGCAGGGAGACCTTTACTCCGAGGCCTATTCTGAAGAAAAGCAACATGCTGGCTGAAGTGATAGAACAACTAATGAAGACAGGACTCCAAGCTGCTCCTCCTGATCACTGTTGTTATGCTGGACCTGGAGACGTGGCCTGTGATTTCTGCACTGGGAGAAAGCAGAAAGCCCTCAAGTCCTGCCTGGTATGTCTGGCTTCTTACTGTGAAACTCACCTCCAGCCTCACTATCAATCTGATACCTTTAAGAAACACAAGCTGGTCAAAGCCTCCACACGGCTTCAGGAGAACACCTGCTCTCGTCATGACAGGATTCTGGATGTTTTCTGTCGTACTGATCAGCAGTGCATCTGTTATTTGTGTTCCATGGATGAACATAAAGGCCACGATACAGTCTCAGCTGCAGCAGAAAGGACGGAGAGACAGACAGAGCTTGGCATGAGTCAGCAGAAAGTCCACCAGAGAGTCCAGGGGAGAGAGAAGCAACTCAAAGAGGCCCAACAGGCTGTTGATACTCTCAATCGCTCTGCTGATAAAGCAGTGGAGGACGGTGAGAGAATCTTTACCGAGCTGATACGCTCCTTGGAGACGAGGCGCTCTGAGCTGAAGAAGGTCATCAGAGCCCGACAGAGGACCACAGTGACTCAGGCTGAAGAACTGCAGAAGAGACTGGAGCAGGAGATAGCGGACCTGAGGAGGAGAGCCACTGAGCTGGAGCAGCTCTCACACACAGAGGACCACATCCACTTTCTACAGAGTTACCCCCCCCTCTCCGGTCCCAGTGAGTCTACAGACTCACCCAGCATCAGTGTCCTTCCTCTCCTGTACTTTGCAGATGTGACTGATGTCGTGTCTGAGCTGAGAAACAAACTAGAGGACGTTCTGAAAGAGCAGTGGCCCAGAATCTCAACAGTGAATACTGTTAATATTTTACTGCCACCAGAGCCCAAGACCAGAGCTGACTTCTTACAATATTCCTCTCAGATCACACTGGACCCAAACACTACAAACAGACTTCTGTCTTTGTCTGAGGGGAACAGAAAAGCAACACTGATGCAGCAAGAGCAGTCATATCCTGATCACCCAGAACGATTTATTGGATGGCCTCAGGTTCTGGGTAGAGAAGGTCTGACTGGACGCTGTTACTGGGAGGTGGAGTGGAGTGGAGGGGTTTGTGTAGCAGCCTCCTACAAAGATATTAGTAGAACAGGCACTGAGGAGGACTGTGGATTTGGATACAATTCTAAATCCTGGGCTTTAGATTGCAGACCAAGTGATTACCTCTTCTGGCACAATAACAAGAGGATCACAATACCGGGCCCCCGGTCCTCCAGAATAGGAGTGTACCTGGATCACAGGGCAGGTACTCTGTCCTTCTACAGCGTCTCTGACACAATGACCCTCCTGCACAGGGTCAACACCATATTCACTCAGCCTCTCTATCCTGGACTTTGGCTTTATTTATGCCTGGCTGGTGGGGAGGCTGAGTTCTGTGAGCTGAAGTAGAGATCAGTGACATTCACAGCTCCTCTACCCAGGGTTTGGGGTTTAAATTGATCTTTAAGATGCTGAGTTGTGAAAGATGAGGTAATTAGGAGTTACATTCACTCAGTCACTCTATCATTGTTCTGAGGGACACACACATATACACACACACACACACACACACACACACACACAGAGTACACTATGTTTTTCTTTGTTTCTAGTTTCTTGCCTACCGGGGTAAAGTTTGTTTGATTAGATCTTTGCATATTCACATATTTGATTCCTATCTTCAATACTTCTGTCCCTTTGCATGCAGGGGAGTCAAAATCTTTATTTTCATACTCCGGGTAGGCTGGACAACAATATGCAACCATTGTGTATTAGTATTTTATCACCTTTGGTCATTTTGGTCATTACTGTGGGATTTGGGTCTGTCTCTCCTCTCTCTGTTCCAGGGGGGGTTGGTAACAATGTGGGGGCCGGACCTTCATGGAGGAGGTGGATTCAGCCTATAACCTTCTCCCTCACCTCTTATCTCTGGGCAGCCGGGACACTTCATACGGGACACTCTTCTATCTTCAAGGCCTTCGGTTGAACACACAGCCAGGATGTGTGGGGCATGGGTCAGTCGTAAATGCAACTATCTTGTTTTAGAACAGACCCATCTGCGTTATCAAAAGAGCTCAAGGAGAGAGAGAGAGAGAGAGAGAGAGTTGTTCTTCTGGTGTCAGACTCTGAGGGAGACATACCTAGATAGGAGCTGGTTTAGGAAGAATGACCATTCATTGAATATTGTGCATTTTGTCTTTTGTTCTTGTATTCTTACTAAATAAACGTGGACATCTAAACCCAGAAGGACCCGTGTGGATATTTGCTTGAAACTTGCCGTTTCACCGACTGAACCTCAATATAGAACTTTGAACAAAACGCAAAGGAATTGACCTGAACTCACTATTTCCATGATGTGCTACACGAGAAATTCAGTCTAAATCTAACATTACCAGTGAAATTCAATATTGTTCAAATGAAACGAGTTGGAGTTCATAGAAACATAAGTATACTCTACAGTATCAATAATACAAATATGTGTGTATGTCAGAATGGAGGTAGGTGAATTCCAATGGGTGAAGGCAATCACAGAGACGGAGAGTGTTTACTCTTGAACAGGTTCGACTTTAATAGTAAGAACACAGAGTAAATTCTAAGAGAGACAAGTGCTAAATAGCACAGGTAGGAATAAGGTAAATAGGAGCTTATTGGAGGTCCAGAGTAGAACCGTCCGCGTTATCCCCGAACGCAATTAGTGAAGACCTGACAATGAACAAGCAGAAGACAGGTAGGTTACATAGACACCAAATACCAACATACCACACACACCCCCGTGACAGCCAATCAGGAACCACCCCTAAGTGACAGCACTAATTGACAGGGAATGACAGGTGACAAGCCCAGTGACATATGCCAGGAATGTGGGTGGTCACCGACCACAGTCGGTGTCCAGAACGTAACCGTACCCTCCCCCGACGAACGGCACCAGACGTTCACCTAGGAGCCTCGGGATTCAGCCGCCGGAAATCAACGATCAGGCTGGGATCTAAAATATCCCTTTGAGGCACCCAAGAACGCTCTTCTATCCCGTACCCCTCCCAATCCACCAAGAACTGAAACCCCCTACCCCTCCGCCTACAACCCAGTATCCTCCGCACCGTGTAAATGGGTTGACCGCCAATAAACCGGGGCGGAGGAACCACAGGCAGTGGCGGGGCCAAGGGCGATGAGAGGAATGGCTTCAACAGGGACACATGAAACGTCGGATGAACCCTCATAGAGCTCGGAAGTCGTAGCTTGTAAGCCACTGGATTAACCCGATGAATCACTTTAAAT
Source organism: Notolepis coatsorum (assembly GCF_963971535.1). Lineage (NCBI taxonomy): Eukaryota > Metazoa > Chordata > Actinopteri > Aulopiformes > Paralepididae > Notolepis > Notolepis coatsorum. The sequence continues at coordinate 26,778,768 of NC_140180.1, forward strand.
GGTCCTATAAAGCGAGGAGCCAGCTTCCTGGATTCCACCCGGAGAGGGAGATCCCGGGTGGAAAGCCAAACCCGCTGCCCTGGACGGTAAACTGGAGCCGGACGACGCTTACGGTTAGCCTGCCGTTGGGTACTAACCGAAACCTTCTGTAGCGCCTTCCGAACCTGTTTCCACGTCCTGCGACAGCGAGCCACATGTGCCTGGGCCGAGGGCACCTCCGCCTCCTGCTCCTGCTCGGGAAACAGAGGAGGTTGAAAACCATACTGGCACTGAAAGGGAGACATACCGGTAGAAGAGGAGAGAAGGGTATTATGCGCGTACTCAGCCCAAGCCAACCTCCTACTCCACGTTGCCGGACTACCGGCAACGTAACATCTCAAGACCCCCTCCAAATCCTGGTTGACCCGCTCCGTCTGCCCGTTCGACTGCGGATGGAACCCAGACGACAGACTGACAGAGGCGCAGAGGCCGGCGGCAAACGCCTTCCAGAACCTGGAGGCGAACTGAGGACCCCGGTCCGACACGATATCCACTGGCAGCCCGTGGACCCGAAAGACATGCTGTATAACTAAATCAGCAGTCTCCCGGGCCGATGGAAGCTTGGGGAGAGGGACAAAGTGAGCCGCCTTAGAGAACCGATCCACCACCACCAAAATGGTGGTGAACCCGTCCGAAAGGGGAAGACCAGAAATAAAGTCCAGAGATATGTGTGACCAGGGTCGTTTAGGAATAGGAAGTGGTCGGAGGAGACCCGCCGGTGCCCGTCGAGAGGTCTTACTACGTGCGCACACCGGACAGGCCGCCACAAAGGAACGTGTATCCCCCTCCACTGTCGGCCACCAGAACCTCCTACGGATAAATTCCAGGGTCCTGGTTGCCCCTGGGTGGCTGGTGAGGGATGACGCATGTGCCCACTGTAGCAAGCGTGAGCGCGCCACCTTGGGAACATACGACCGTCCCGGAGGACCCCCACCTGGATCGGGCTCCCGCGTTAGCGCCGACCTTACCACCCTCTCTATGCCCCAAGACACGGGTGCCAAAATCAAGGCCGGTGGAATAATGGGATGGGGCTGCTCCTCCCGACCAGGAAGATCAAACTGGCGCGACAAAGCGTCAGGTTTGATATTCTTGGAGCCGGGTCTATAGGAGATGGTATATCGAAATCGTGTGAAGAACAACGTCCACCTGGCCTGGCGAGCGTTAAGGCGTTTAGCCCCTTGGATGTAAGCCAAGTTCTTATGATCAGTCCAAATAATGAAAGGATGTGCCGCCCCCTCTAACCAATGTCTCCACTCCTCCAGTGCCAATTTGATCGCCAATAACTCCCGATTACCCACGTCGTAATTACGCTCGGCTGGTGACAGACGGCGAGAAAAAAAAGCACACGGGTGCACTTTCCCATCCTTTAAGCATCTCTGAGAGAGCACCCCCCCCACCGCGACGTCAGAGGCATCCACCTCCACAATGAACGGAACCTCTGCGTCATGGCGGATCAATACAGGAGCGGATGTAAAACGACGTTTAAGATCGCAGAAGGCCGACTCAGCCCTAGGCGACCATTCAAAGCCAGGGAGAGAGGCCTTAGTGAGAGCTGTTAAAGGATTGGCTAAGGCGCTAAAGTTGCGAATAAAGCGCCTGTAAAAATTTGCAAAGCCCAAAAACCGTTGTAACCCCTTGAGCGATGAAGGTCGTGGCCAGTCCAAAACTGCACTCACCTTGGCTGGATCCATGCGCAGATCGCCCTTCGTCAACACAAAGCCCAGGAAGGACACGGTGTCCGTGTGAAACACACACTTCTCAGCCTTAACGAATAGTTGATGCTTGAGGAGACGGTCTAGCACCTCCCGAACGTGCATTTGGTGTTGCACCATATCGCGAGAAAAAATCAGGATATCATCTAAGTAGACAAACACCGACACCCCAATCAAGTCTCGCAGCACGTCGTTAACCAGGGCTTGGAAGACTGCCGGAGCATTAGCCAAACCAAAGGGCATGACCAAATACTCATAGTGCCCATTGGGTGTGTTAAATGCAGTCTTCCACTCGTCTCCCTCTCTAATCCTGACCAGATTGTATGCATTACGTAAGTCAAGTTTAGAAAAGACCTGTGCCCCCTGTAAGCACTCAAAGGCCGTGTCCATGAGAGGTAAAGGATATCGGTTCTTGATGGAAACGTCATTCAATCCCCTATAATCAATGCATGGGCGCTGATCCCCATCTTTTTTATCAACAAAGAAGAAGCCAGCGCCGGCAGGGGAAGTGGACGGGCGTATGTGCCCCGCAAGCAATGCCTCCTCTATGTAGGTGTTCATGGCCAAGGTTTCGGGGCGTGAGAGAGAGAACATTCGCCCGCGAGGCGGGGAGGTACCGGGTAGAAGATTAATGGGACAGTCGTATGATCTATGAGGCGGAAGTGCTTTAGCACGCGTCTTGCTAAAAACGTCCGCCAGGTCCCAATAGATCTCAGGCACCCCTATCAAATCGGGATTAGAGGGTAGATCAGAATCTGCCACGCTCCCCACTATCCTGGAGAAAGAGGGAGGAGACAAAAGAGAAGAGGGGGGGGGAGACAAGGGTTTGGGCAAACTCCCGCTGACGATCGACTTGACGTCGGCCGCCGTTGAGAGTTCGCCCGTGCTCCAATTAATGATATGAACACATGACGACAACCAGGGATGACCCAACACCATGACAGAATAGGGGGAAAAGATGACAAAAAATGTAACCCATTCCCACTCCCCACCCGCCACCCGGATGTGTAAAGGAACCGTGCGCTGGGTGACGCTCCCACTGCCCAGAGGCCGACCATCCAGGGCATAAACTGGTAAGGGAACCCCTAAATCCTCCACTGTTCCAGCTGTTGCACCTGGAAGCTTCTATCCCCAGGCCATCAGGCTGCTAAACGAACAATGAATGAACACTACACAACAACAACCACCATAGATCCTCCCCTACACAACAACCACCAAACGCACATAGCACACACATCCACACGCACACACTCACTTTAAACAAACACACTGTAGCACCCACTCCACACACTTTATAGCACACACCCACTTTAAACAAACACACTGTAGCACCCACTCCCCACACTTTATATTTATTGATGAAGGATTGCACTACAACTCGTACACCTTACTGTAAATTGTACCTAAATTGTACCTCATCCCATCTCTGCTTTGCACTATATAGTACGGTACATTAGTACACTGCATAGTATTGTATATTATATGGTAACTCAGAACATTGTACATATGTCTATACCGAACACTGTGACCTCATTTTCTTCTTCTAAAATGTTATTTGATACTATCTTGTCTAGCACAGTCTCTGGAGCGTAACAGTAAGAAGCATTTTGTATGAAAGTATTCTGTACTTCTGTATGACAACTATTAAAGAAACTTGAAACTTATAAATGTATAGATGTAGCAGTACTGTCTATCTATGTCATGTATGTCATATATGTTATGATGGATTGAAAATGGGGGAGCCTAATGTAAACGAGATGAAAGTCTTTCTCTGGTCTGCATCCCCTTAACAATAGTGTGTATTGAGCTGTACTGTATTGTACCCATTCTGCAATCTGTTAATAGCATTTTCAATCAATCAATCAACAGTTATTGAGAGTAAATGAGTTTGAATATGGCCACCAGTGATGTCATCGGGGACATTGGATCCTTATGTTGTTAATAACAGCTCAGTGAAATTATGCAGATGAAAAAATAGCAATACCATGTCTTTTAGGGATTGCTACCTTTTTATAATTGAATTGAGCTGTAACACAACACAATGATTAATTGTCCCAGATGACATCACTCAACTAATTTACTCTCAATAACTGTCAAACTAAATGAATGTGTGCTAAACTGTTTAGTTTTTGGATGTGTGTTATTTATGTGCAAAATAAATCAGTATTGTACATGATCATGCTTTTTCATAGCTTGTAAATCGCCTATTGGTATCCTGATGTTAGTTTGGTTGAGGAACGGGGTGTTTTTGTAATGTGGCTCCTGAGTTGGCCAAGTCTGAATACCACTGGTCTAGACTCTAGAGTCTAGAGTATCTAAACTCAATGGCTGCATTAGAGAACAGCAGCAATGGTTATTTTTTTCTTATCAATTTTTTCTCCCCATTTTCTATTTTTCTCCCATCCCAATTTCGTATTATCCAATTCTTCCCTCCCTTGTCTTGAACGTTGCTAGACTCCGGTACACGAGGAGGCAGCCTGTTGCATCTTTTCACCGCAGCAGCTCGAACTCTCAGTGGCGAGGAGTAACGCGTGGGAGGCTCACGGTGCCCCCGCTACTTCCTGCTTCCACCGCACCGGCGTCACCAAACCGACCTGTAGGAGTCGCTGTCCACAACATCCAATCCCCACCCACCGGCTTTCCCACCCTCTAACACTTGCCAATTGTGCTAGTATGAACGACCGGCCAGCCGGTAGCAACGCCGAGAGCTGGGCTCGAACCCAGCGTCTCCTGCGTTAGTGGCGAGCGCCTTGCCCACTGCGCCATCAGCCGCTCAGCAGCAATGGTTATTATGTGTGGAGTGGAGTGGTGCTCTCTTTCAGTGAAATTCTACATGGAAATAACCAACCAGGCGGCTGAGTGACGCAGTGGGCAAGGCACTCACCACTAACGCAGGAGATGCTGGTATCGAGCCCAGCTCTCGGCGTTGCTACCGGCTTGGCCAGTCGTCATACTAACACAATTGGCAGTGTTAGAGGGTGGGGAAGCCGGTGGGTGGGGATTGGACGTTGTGGACAGCGACTCCTACAGGTCGGTTGGTGCGCCTGTACAGCAGAATCAGGAAGTATCGGGGGCAGCGCGAGCCTCCCACGCGTTACTCCTTGCCACTGAGAGATTGCGCTGTTCAGGTGAAAAGATGCGACAGCTGCCTCCTCGTGTACCGGAGGAGACACGTGATGCAAGGCTTGGTCCTCACTGCAGCCGACCAGTGGGAGGCATAGTCTAGCAACGTTCGAGACAGGGGAGGGGAGAATTTAAGGGAGAATTGGCTAGGCGAAATTGGGATGGGAGAAAAATAGAAAATAAGGAGAAAAAGTGGATAAAAAAAAAGAAATAACCAACCAAAGATTTGTTTTGCTTTAATCCCTGCGTGTGTATGTATTTATTTACATGCAGTATATATATAATATATATGTATATACTGTATATTTTTAAGTAAATCCTTCCAGCAATATTAGTACACCATTAACACTACAGTATAGTATAATACCATACTATTAGCTACACACACTATAATATACTATTAGTAGTATAATAAAATAGACCATTTTGAATGAAATGGCTCCATTACAATAGTACAACATGAAGACATGAAAAATACATCACATTTACATTGTAATTCATTCACAAGAAGATCATGATATGATACTTTGGTCATATCGCCGAGCCCTGATTTGTGTCCCTATACCTGGAAAAAATAACCCCTGCTTACTGAGCATCCTCCCTCTCTTTCGGGTACAATATAAAATGTCCTTTTTAATTTTCAAATTAATTATGCAGTTGGAAGGACGTGGACATTGTGTGCCCAGAGACTTCTCTGGAGCCACAAAGCCCTCATGACACACTCTCCTATCTCCCCTCCTCTGTCTCCCTCTCAGCCTTCCAACTGTCTCAATAAAGTATGCTCACGTATACTAGGAGGAATGCACTGCCCACTCTCATTTTACATATCTGTATATATATAATGTAAGTTCTTAGCGCTTCGCCTCCAGATTATGCTCCCCCAGCCACACGAAGCAGGAATACTTTTCATGGTCCATGAGTCATCAGCCAGTTTCCTTCCGCCCCCATCCAGGTTGCTGAGCTGAAGGAGCGACTGCGGCCCATGCGGGGCTTTTGGGTGTCTCTCCCACACACCATCTGCAATGACGAGAACATGGCTGCCGACGTTACCAATGAAGAGCGCTGCTGGAACGGCCAGGCCCGGGGGAGGTGTGTGAGATCAGGAGAAGGAAGGAAGAGAGGATGGAGGGGACGAGGGAAGGAAGAGAGGATGGAGGGGACGAGGGAAGGAAGAGAGGATGGAGGGGACAAGGGAAGGAAGAGAGGATGGAGGGAGAGAGGATGGAGGGGACGAGGGAGAGAGGATGGAGGGAGAGATGGGGAAGTGGTTGGCTGGAGCTGATGGGACACTTGGATTTATTTAATCACCTCAGAGGATAGTGATGCTTTTCTTTCTTTTTGAGTGGGGAGAGAGTACAAGGCCTGTTAGTTATGCAACTAATTCATATTAGTTATCATGCATACTATTACAGAGAAATTGTAAAGTGTGTGCATCTGCATCTGTAAAACCACCTGGATTCAATGCCAGTCGGGCCACAGGTCTTCGCCTCCTGCGCCACTCATGAGTCTGCATGCCTCCCTCAGGTACCTCCCAGATGTGACGGGCGACGGGCTGGTTAGCCAGATCAACAACCCAGAGGTGGAGGTGGACATCGCCAGACCTGACGTGAGGACCAGGCAGCTCATCATGGAGCTGAGGGTGGCCACCAACAAGCTGAAGCACGCACAAGCAGGACAGGACACTGACTTTATGGACAGTGAGTCAAACAAGCCCACCCTCCCTCCCTGGCTCTCTCCAGTGAGACGGAGGTCAGAGCGGTTAGGATTAGCCATAATGCCATTGGAATTCATTGGAGTAAATCACATTAAATGTTATCTTTGTAATGGATGGAGTCAAAAGGTCATCAGAATATATTGGATTTCAGTCTAATTGCTTTATAGTGCAGCCACTGTGATCTCTCATCCATTACCACTCTTGAGATTATACGTGCGTTTTATTTTACACTTTGAATTGAAGGTATGATGGGAATGGGCACAGCTTGAATCTCTTTCTCTTCCATTTGAATAACCTCCTCTTTTCTTCCCATCTCAGGTGAGGAGGGAAGTGGCTCTGGGGGCGGGGACAGAGGCGAGAGGTATAGTGATGATTGGCCAGGCTATGGGCCTTACTCCCCGCCCCATAGCAAGCCACCTCGCACCCCCGACTCCAGCCCCGTGAAACCCCGCGTCAGAGAGAGAAACGGCTCCAAGTGGAACAGGAACAATGGGCGGTCCAAATCGGCAGCCGGGCAGCTCACTTTCTCCATGGTACCCTCTTTGTCTTTGTCTTTTATGGTCACTTTTGCCCCCATGTGGAGATAGCTGGTTACTGCAGCCCGAAGTTCGATGAAGGGTTGAGTGGTTGAAGGGAATTTGGGGTCCTATTCAAGTCAAAGCACACCATTTTATGAAACACGTTGGTCCATTTGGTCACATCAGCAGAAGAAAAGAGACAAAATAAGTTTTAAAGGTTAATTCAAAATATATGTATTTTATGGGTTTGCAATAAACAAAAGCTGCCCCAAAACCTTCATATATCATCACAACCCATCATGGAAAGAAAAAAAACATAGAAATATTGTGACTCCTGTTGAAGATACCTGCTCATTTGTCCAGTGTTATGATACAAAGAATCAATTCTTAGCCACTTTATTCTTGGTCTAACTGGTAAAGTAAAGCGTCCATAATTATGGTTGAATAACAATTCAATTGGTGTGTTAAAGGCTCACCAATAAGACTCCTGAACCCATGTACAGGACTTATTTGGAATGTACTTTAAGCAGGCCCTCATTTTGGCTAACCTGTTGTGGTGTGTGGTTGATCCTTGTAATATATGAATGGCTTTAATTTATTTTTGGCAATATTTTATTGTATTTAATATTTTTGGTTAGGCAAAGTTTGATCAAAGTGTTCTTAACTTCTATGAGAAGTACATGACCAAACCTGGTCGTTATGTAGTAAATACCTGCTAACATTTTAACTTCCCATCCTATATGAAAATCAACTGTTGAACTATGGTAAAACTAGTATTACTACTAAATACTGTAGTAAAACCACAGGGATATTCACCTTAGATTTCTATAACATTACACTGTAGAAATACTAGGGTGAATCAAACACACCATATTTCTGTGGTAAATCTACAATGTGTATGAAAAGAAATGACTATGAATCACTACAGGAATCCTACAGGTTTTACAATATAGATTTTTATGAGTTTGTCATAATGAATCAATCGTGAGAAAATCAGTTTACACTGATGTATTATGCGGCCACAAGACCAGCGATATTTTTTACTCTGGTATTTTGAGTCAAACCAGATTGTGTGTGTGTGTGTGTGTGTGTGCGTGTGTGTGTGTGCGTGCGTGCGCTGGTTTTGCATTGTTTGTGTATGTACTACACACATACTATACTATGTATTACCAGGTTTGTAGGTTATGTTGAGAAAAAGGTGTTGGGACATTTTGTAAAAGTGCTCTTTTAAGTATTTTCTACTTATTTTTCCTATCGTCAACAAAAGATAAACAAAACTTTTCGGAGTGAACTGCTAGTGTGTGTGATTGAAGGCTGGATGGAGAAGGTTGTCGCAGAATTAGAGAGAATTAATGCCTCTTTCTCTTTATGTTCATGAATTTGAATGGTGTGTCTTGGGAAAGGCAAGAAAATCAATGAGAATGTGTTGAGAAAGAACTTCCAGTTGGAAGGCTAGTCAAAAGGAAGTTGGAAAGAGTCAAAAGGAAGTTGGAAGGCTAGTCAAAAGGAAGTTGGAAGGCTAGTCAAAAGGAAGTTGGCAAGCTAGTCAAAAGGAAGTTGGCAAGCTAGTCAAAAGGAAGTTGGAAAGAGAGTCAAAAGGAAGTTGGAAAAAGAGTCAAAAGGAAGTTGGAAGGCTAGTCAAAAGGAAGTTGAAAAGCGAGTCAAAAGGAAGTTGGAAAGAGTCAAAACGAAGTTGGAAGGCTAGTCAAAAGGAAGTTGGAAAGCTAGTCAATAGGAAGTTGGAAAGCTAGTCAAAAGGAAGTTGGAAGGCTAGTCAAAAGGAAGTTGGAAAGCTAGTCAAAAGGAAGTTGGAAAGCTAGTCAAAAGGAAGGACAGAATGCACTTGGAGGTACTGGAATTGGACTAAAACAGAAGGGGAATACAATGAGAATGTATAATAACTGCTGTACAAAGACACTTTGTGTTGAATGAGCATTTGTGGCATTTATTGTCTCTAACAAGATTATGTGTCTAAATCACATGGGCTGTTATAATTAATAGGATAACAAGTCAGTATACATCTGTATGAATATGGTGAATGTATGAGATGTCAGTTCAAGTATCGCTATTACAAAAATAAATTATAAAACGGTATTCCACAAGTATTTCTACAGCATGACATTACTGCAATCATAGATGCTCACGACTATCAAATTCAAAATGATAAGTATAGGTAGGGTGCCAGAGGCCACAAAACATTCCATTTCATTTCAGGCGAATTTGATAGAGCAACCACTATGACCTCTCATCCATTCCGACTACATTCCGTCATGGTCCATTATGGTGAAAAAATAGCACAACTACTGTTACATTCTATTATGGTGAAAGAATAGCACAACTACTGTTACATTCCATTATGATGAAAGAATAGCACAACTACTGTTACATTCCATTATGATGAAAGAATAGCACAACTCGTTTTACTGTGTTGTAATGTTTTTTTTGTATCAAACAAGTAAATGGATTTTTCTGTTTGATTAAAAAGCTGAAGAAAATTGTGAGTCAGTATTTCTTCCCCTCATTTATGGCAGGCCATACACTGTGCCTAGATTTAAATTGTACTTATTTACTCCTATTTTAATTATGAAATACTGTACACGTATTTCTTGGGCTGAATATCTGGCAAGGCATCAATTAACGTGTCTGGCTGGTGACGTCAACTTGTCAGCATTAAATAACCGCACCAGGATAGCTTAGCTTAGCAAAGAGCTAATCGGACGTTGTCGCCGTTGGGATTTCGCACACACCCATTTATTATCAAAACATACTGTTAGGCTTATGTGAAACGACTCTTTATTCACTCAATATACATGTAGATTGACAAATAGATTTACAGACACTAGCCACATTGGGCCTCATTCATGAAGCGATATAAGAACAGATTTCCTCTTATTTTGTTAACTAGCATTTTTTCTTATTTTTGCTTTTCTCTTGGGCAAGACCAAATTCTATGCCTAAGATAAATAGAATGCATATTTAGAGATCGTCTAGATCAGTGGTTCCCAAACTTCTTGTTTATGCAGACCACTAGATTGTTATCAAGATGCAAACAGTAAAAATGAATAAATAAACAACTAATTTTGACCCATGTCGAGCGCACTGCGTCCGAGAGAGAGAGAGCGAGTCCACATACCTACAAGTTCCGAGCGCACTCCTTTCAAAGAGATAGATGACGGGTCCGGTATTTCCCAACTATACTGCACGATTGGCTCTTGACAAGCCTTGTTAAGAATTGACAAAGCCTACTTTGCTGGAACGATTTATTTTGCACGTATAGTATGTGCAAAATGAATCGTTCCAGCAAAGCATCTTACAGTACGCGTGTGTGTGTGCGCTCGTTGTGCGCTGAGACTGCCTCGCTAAGCAGTTTATTTATTTATTTATTTATATGTATTTATTCATGAGGCATTTATCCACTCTGGTTGGATGGTGTATTGTACTTGTGCTGTACAATAACAATACATTTCAATCTAATCTAACTTAAGAAAATATATGAAAAATAACAAGAGTATTGGTGAATGAGGCCCAATATATTTTATGTTTTCTTAACCGTATGTTAAGAGAAAAAATAAGAAAAGCCACAGCCGCGTTCATCAACCCGTTCTTAACGTCCAAATCTGTTCTTACCCAGGTGTGTTGAATGATGAATCCCACTCATTCTAAACTGAAATGCGCGTTCTCGCTCAATTCATTTGCATACAGACACGCCCTGCGAGCTCATTATAATACGAGAGCCCTGTGCAAAACTTGGGTCTGCATTGCATGAGCGGATCCCAGTATTCAACAGGTAGCGCTGGCGCGCTTTGCGACGGATCAAAATTAGATCAGATTCAAATGTATTGTCATCATACAGCACCTAGAGCTATATAGTGGAATAGACTGCATTAATATTCCATATTTATACCGTCTAGTTGCGCTCTCCTGGCCACCTACCGCAGCGTGCACGCACACATACACACACACACACGTACATGTGTTGGGAAATACCGGACCTGTCATCTATCTCTGAAAGGTCCCTGTGGATAAAACCCAGAGTGCAGAACTTGTAGGTGTGGAGGCACAGGATTTGACCAGCGTGTGTTCATAATCACATGTTTGGTCATCTCACATCACTTGTGTGTAGGGATGTCCGATATTATCGGCCTACCGATATTGGCATTCAAATTTAAAATGTAATATCAGAAAATATCGGTAGGCCTATTGGTATTTAACCTTTTTTGGGGGGGGAAACCCTGCATATATCGATATCGGAAATTAAGAGTTGGACAATATCGGTATCGGTAAAAAAGCCAATATCGAACATCCCTACTCGTGTGTGTTGTTATGTAAGCTGTCTCATCCTTTCGCCTCTCTCTCTCCCAAATCCATTCGGAACGCAGTGCGAGCGACGCGGGTCAAAGTCAGTTGTTTTATTTATTTATTTTTACTGTTTGCATACGAGGTGGTCCGCAAATGTTCTTAACTCATTCTCTGCCAACAACAATTTAATACGTGTTTGTCCGCCAATCGTTGAACGCCAATCACGTGTATATATACGTTATTTGATCGTTATTTATTTTATTCGCTATTTCCAATCGTTATCCGTTCAGGGAGCCTGTGTAACCATAGGGAATGAGTCTGAGATCGCAAAGGTCCAATATCGCCGCCTGGTGGTATGCGGCCGATGTTGCACTCCCTTTGAGACTCAGTGTATGTGGCTGTGTGTCGATGAAATTCATCCGGGCAGGTTTTTCTAGTTGCCTGGACCGAGGGCTCTACCCGATCGCATTGAATAGTTTTCGGGACCCCCGATTCAATATGCTGTGGTGGGTTATGTCGTGACCCAAATGGACATACGATCTACCGGATGGCAATCAAATAATTGGAATATTCTTTTTGGAATCTCACCGGCCACAGGTATAGAGCAATTTAACGTCAATTTCAGCTTGATCGTGCCTCGTTTTCATAGCCATCGTCCTGATCAGCGTATGCTGTTGTACTAACGAATGCCATTATTGACAATCAATTAATCAGAAACGCCCCCCCCCCCCCCCCCCCCCCCCATTCATGCATTCATGATGGAACATAATATACCAATCATATGCATTTGAATTTTTTATTGTAGCGTGTATAGGGACGAAATGCCAATGGATGAAGTATAATATGCGTCGCGGCCTATTACTAGCCTCCCAGGAATTACCCTAAACCGCTCTAAAACCATACTTATATTCACCACGGTATAAAACGGGAATGTATGGATAAAAAAAATTCACATCTTGAACGATAGATACTCGATGCCAAATGGGCCATATTATTGCATCCATAGCTATAATATATATATAGTTATAGCCCTGCAAACAAGGTGAGCGACTCCATAGGTTTAATGCATTGGCAGCACATAGTCATAGCCCGTTCCCAACGTGGCGGTCAATGAGTTAATAATCTAATGGTCCGCATAAACATCTCTAAATATGCGTTCTATGCGTACGGCCTGGGCGGCCAGAGCATCTAACTGTTCTAACAGCAATATATAATCCATTTCAGAAGCAGAATGCATGCAATAAGTTATAATAATAATTATTATTATTTATTTTTTGTCGTATTTGGGGGCAATTGACCAATGGTAGGCTTTTTTTCTTCTTTTTTTGTATCTGGGTATGAGTTTCTTATCTGGGTAAGAGTGCTCTCGACCAATTTGGTCTTGCCTAAGAGAAAAGCTAAAATAAGAAAACATTGCTGAATCCCAGGTAAGAACAAAATAAGAAAAAATGCTAGTTAAGAACAAAATAATTAGAAATCTGTTCTTATATCGCTTCGTGAATGAGGCCCATTGTTACTAGAGTAGACAAGTTGTCTACAAGGGTTGACGGTGGCTCAGGAGGTAGAGCAGTCGTCTGGTAATCAGAAGGTTCCCGGTTTGATTCCAGCTCCTCCCGGCAGCATGTCGGAAGTGTCCTTGAGCAAGACACTTAACCCCTAATTGCTCCCGATGAGCAGGTTGGCACCTTGCATGGTTGCCTCTGCCATCTGTGTGTGTGTGAGTGAATGGGTGAATGTGAGGAACAAATTGTAAAGCGCTTGGGATAAAAACGCTATATAAATGCACCATTTACCATTTAATGTTGTGCCGGATGGCAGTTAGACAGGAAGGTGAAGTGAGTCACTGGCTCAAGTTGAATCAAATTAAACCTGTTGCTACATCAAGTACAAGCAAGGAGCGCCACTTAGTGACCAAAACATGGCACTGCAACTAAATAATAAACACATTTGTGACCGTTACAATCACAAGAACCTTTCTGGCTGCCGAGGGTCACTTTTCCACAAGAAGTGCAGTGGTGTTTCTTTTCAGCCTCTGAAGTTTAATTCTGTTTATGTGACTTGTTGTTGTTGTTGTTAGGGCATTTGATGCATCCACACTAAACATGACACATGTAGAAAACAAAGGGAGCAGGTGAGTTTAACATAGTTATTTTCAAACAGGGATTTGGATTGGTTGACAATTTTCAAACAGGGATTTGGATTGGTTGACAATTTTCAAACAGGGATTTGGATTGGTTGACAATTTTCAAACAGGGATTTGGATTGGTTGACAATTTTCAAACAGGGATTTGGATTGGTTGACGATTCGATGGGTTACCTTCCACAGCAAGAAACCAAGTGCAGTCAGTAACAGGAGTCCAGCGATGGTGGTCAGGAGGATGATCCACCAGGCCACCTTGGTGAAGTATTCAGCCTTTTTCTCAGGGAACACCGTCAACTTCACCTGGAGACAAACATGACGCCGTCATTAAGACTAATGACGGATGGAAACTAGATGAATGTAAACTAATCGGTTTCCTCGTTTCAAATTCTCTGGCCAAATGTAATGCCGGTGGTGGAAAGTAACTTAAGTATAATGTTGAGGTACTTTCATTTGAGGGAACTTTGTACTTTCACTCCACTACACTTCGAAGAAAATATTGTACTTTTTACTCTACACTACATTAATCTGAACCCATCAGCTACTTTAGCATAGAAAACATGGCAAGAATTGATGAAGATTATGTACTTTCACATTTGAAGCCTGCCAACTTTAAGAGTTGTTGAACGTAATCGGAGCAGCATAATTGGACCACATACCACTTTAACCTTTAGAGGTCAATGGTTCGAGGACTGAACGCTCCCAAGCACTGGAATACACCAACGTCATGTAGAACTCATACTTTTACTTTAGATACTTAAGTACATTCAATATGAAATATAGTAGGATTTTGAATGGAGGACTTACTTTTACCAGAGTACTGGTTTAAGATAAGATATTCCCCATAATATATTTCCCCTTGGGGAAATTCAGGCATGATGGCAGCATGGGGAGGGGTAATAGTACAGGTATGGGCAGGCTAATTGTAGAAGACATAAATATAGGCAATACTATATTATAGTAAAGATGAGAATAAGCAGTGTAAACTATATAATTATCTCTGAATATGAGCAAGTAGGCAGTGTAATCAAAGGCGCAGAGGAGGGTCTGTATGCCCTGCTTCACCAGAGTCCCAGGCTGCTTTTGGTTTATAGCTTCGAGTCGAATGTTATCCGGAGAATCGGTCAGACTGAGCGTGGCGTTCACGACGACGTCCAAGTAGTTCAGCGAGCCGTAGTCCTGGTGAGACACAGAGACGATAGACACGCGCGTGAAGTGACTGCAGACCAGACGGAACATATACTGTATCTGAGACACGGCAGACGGGCGGTAATACGGGGGCAGTTATAGGCACCTCTGTGAGGGTGCTGTCCCAGAGGCGTGAGCGGAGGGACACCACGGCAGTGTAACTGTCCAGGCCCAGCAGAGGACAGCGGATCAGCACGCATTTCAACTCGCCGCCGCATGTCTGAGGGAGAGAGTCGGAGCGATGGCACTCCGTGAACACGTCCTACGACCACAACCACTATTTCATTGCATTTATTTATTTATTTTATGTAAACGCAACGAATGTGTATTTTGTATTCTTATCTCTTACCAAGGTTTTGTACGTCCTTTTTGTCGGTAGGAAGGGGAGACCGAAACTCCCTATGGCTTGCTGCTGTTCAGTCTCGCGCCTTCGCCTTGAGGTGTCACGCCAGCCCTGGACATAATAAAGATGGTTGGTTTATAAGTGCTCATAATATTATTGCCAGAGAGTAGAACTGAAAAAGAGGCTCTTACCCTCGTGTCTTTTAGTGGGTTGATCTCCTGTGCAGGTGAGCAGGGGACGGACTGTATGCCCTTACTGCTGATGTGAACCAGATACAGCAGCCACTTCCCCTGAGACGTCTCCTTGGGCCAGTAAATGTTGAGGGAGGCCTTGGCGAAGGATTTCAGTGGTCTGCCCAAATTTGATATCTGTTTAAAAATTAAGAGTACGTACATTAACAGCTTTATGTTGTACCTGTCAGCCCGAGGATTATGAACACAAATTATGATGTGATTAGATTAAAAACAGACCAGCACTATATTATTAGTTACAGTAGATGGCAACTCACCCTAAATTCATATTCCACCAGGGCTCCAATGTCATCCTCTGATTCAATGCCACTTTCACCTCGACTATCTCCTCCGAAATATACCTGAGACGGCTTGGCCAGCCTGATGAACATAGATGCATAAACTTTATATTCTTTGAATGTTAGGAACACACCAACATTATGGGAAATGTGCTTCCCATCTTCTCCAGAGTCAGACAAGAAGATAGATACCAATTTCCTCTCTTCGTTCAGTAGAATACAACTATCCGGCTGCAAGCTAGCATAGCTTAGCACAAATGAATGAATGGAAGTAGATACGGACCACCACTGGTCTGTATCCACTTCCATTCATTTGTCCTAAACTATGCTAGCTTGCAGCCGGATAGCTTTCTATTGAACACACAGATGGGAAATTGGTATCCATCTTCTTGAAAAGATGGTAAGCGCATTTCCCATAATGTTGCCATGTTCCTTTAATCAAAACAAGGTATTTGAAATTGTAGCAGTATATGGGGTATTATCCCAAACAATTTGGTTGAGCGCTTCAAAGCGGGATCTGGAGAAACTTCAGCTCGCTCAGAACAGAGCTGCACGTCTCGCCCTCCGCTGCTCTGTGAGGAGCAGTGTTGGGGGAATGCATGCCGCTCTGTCTTGGCTTAGAGTGGATCAGAGGCTGGCATGCAGCCTTTTAACATTTTTGTTTAATATTTATAAAATTGATAAACCTAAGTCTTTATGGTCAGAACTACAACCCACCAATACTAGACATGGCTATGTCACCAGACACCAAGAACAAATGCACTAAGAGAACCGTAATGTATAGAGCTGCTGCATACTGGAATTGTATACCTGTGAAGATAATGATGATCAGCAACAAATGTACTTTTAAGAAAAAGTTGAAGGATGCTGTTATGAATGGTGAAATACAGTTGAGTTACTGATTTATTTAGTTAGTATTGTTAGTTTAGTTAGTATTGTATTTGTGGTTGGAGCCTGTGTTTTCTTTGGTGAGATTTTGAAGATGTTGAGAATGTGCTTAGGCTAAGGTGTTATGTTTTTATTGTTTTTTTGTTACTGTAATGTACTGTAATGTTGTAGGTTGTGTGTTAGGACCCCAGGAAGAATAGTCTTTAACCCATGGGTGTAGACTAATGGGGATCCATAAATAAACAAATAAACAAATCCCCATGTCCAGTACTCACCCAAATACTTGTAGCTGTATCTTAAATTCAACTTTGGCAAATGCCTCCATTGGTTGTATGCTCTGCACACTTGTCCTGCGTCAAAAGAAATTAAATGAAGTAGCTACAACTGTGCCCAGCACCGATCCATATCCTGTTCACGTTCAAGCTATTTTACAAATACAAAGGATATGATGTAACTATCCCTCGTTGCCATAAGGCGAGTACACTTGTAGGAACAGTAGATATATGATGTAACTATCCCGCGTGCCATAAGGTGAGTACACTTGTAGGAACAGTAGATTAGTACACTTGTAGGAACAGTAGATTAGTACACTTGTAGGAACAGTAGATTAGTACACTTGTAGGAACAGTAGATTAGTACACTTGTAGGAACAGTAGATTAGTACACTTGTAGGAACAGTAGATCAGTACACTTGTAGGAACAGTAGATTAGTACACTTGTAGGAACAGTATATTAATACACTTGTAGGTACAGTAGATTAGTACACTTGTAGGAACAGTATATTAGTACACTTGTAGGAACAGTAGATTAGTACACTTGTAGGAACAGTAGATTAGTACACTTGTAGGAACAGTAGATTCATGTCACTGCAGCTACAACCTCTGCCAGCAATACCACAAAATCTACACGTCAAACAAATACAGCGATACTTGCAGCCAGTGTTGTAGTACTCAAGTCTATTTTCAGGACTCGTGACTCGACTTGGACTTGAGCACTGATGACTCGGACTTGGACTCGAGCATTGACTGCATTCGGACTGGGAAGCCGCAGACGAGGAGTTATTTTTTTATACATATTATTTTTGTAATGGGCCCTAGCCCTAATCATTTGGCATAAGATATTGATGGCTAGTGCATTTGTTTGGCTATTGTGTCACAAAGTAAATAAACTCCATTTGAAATGGTGACTGCTGTGTCATTTATGTTTAATGTAGACCTTTTTTTTATTTGTATGTCAGCTCTTTGACTGCCAGAGTGGAGTGGACTCAACCTTGACGACTTGGACTCGGACTAGGGTGATGGGGACTTGACTCTGGCTCTTCTTTGGTGACTGACACTGGGGACTCGAGACTCGACTCGGACTCGAGATTTAGTGACTCAACTACAACACTGCTTGCAGCATGACCAACGTCAACAGACCCGGCTACACTTACGTTTCGAGCCGCAGGGTGACGCTGACATCCGTTGTACTCAGTGAGATGCGAGACGTTGTGAGCATCACATAAAATATGACCTAAAGAGGAAAACAAGCGAGTGATAAAGTGCAGACGGCGGCAAACGCACACATGCAGCAGTTGGAAGAAACACTCACCTTAGCGTCTCTTTTGAATGGGTTTCCCAGCTCACAGTCTATCAATGTCCCATTGTTGTTGGCTTTACATATCACTTGTGATTCCTGTAGGTTCAACACACACACACACACACACGCAAAGGCACGCAAACACACACACACTTAAATCATTGATCTATGTCCACATTTACAAAGGGGCAAGGGAGGAAATAAACATTGATAGCCGTTACACGAAACAGGTGAGATGCTAGAAATGACACAAAATGCAATTCTTTGGTACTGTACCTAGAAGACACACAAACACTGGATGATAGGATTATTATGATGCATACTGTATCTAATGATAGAAAAAGCATGGGGGGTGAAAGGTGGACTAGACTGGACTGCATTTATGTTATATAGCGCTTTACAACTTGTGCCTCACATTCACACACCGACGGAGGAGACAACCATGCAAGGTGCCGACCTGCTCATTGGGAGCAGTTAGGGGGTTAAGTGTCTTGCTCAAGGACACTTTGACATGCTGCCAGGAAGAGCCAGAATCTAACCGGGAACCTTCCGGTTACCAGACGACCGCTCTACCTCCTGAGCCACTGTCGCCAAGGGCGCCAATAGTGAATACTCACGGATGAAGCTAAACTCACTGTTGTTTCCGTGTACAGCGCGGAGGAGTAGCGAAGGGTGTCTGGCAATCTGACCACCAAGTGACTCTGGTGGGCGTCGTCCCCTGCCCGGTTGGTCACAGTGATCTCTAAGGCTACGTCCTCATCAGAAGGGGTGATAACTGCTGTCCCATTGGCTCTAAACACACAAGATGATGCCTAATGAGTATGCACTTAAAGGTGCCGTCTGTACAACTTTTGACAGTTTTGGATTGATCCGCGTAGATACGACCACGGACAATTATGTTGAATAAGCACAGATTTTTTCGATTGAGTCTGAATGGTCCCCACTCTTGACAGGACATCATCGATGAGGACCATATAGAATCGAGCATTACATTATAATGATTATTCTGTGTAATTGACCGCGGTCTGGTCTACACAGTCCTCCAAAATCTTACAGATAGCACCTTTAGGGAGGGGGGAAACGCAATTTATTGCACAGTATGTCTTGCACATTACGAGAGGTGACAATAAAGCTGACATTTGACATATCTTTTTTTCTTTAACACTTTGAGTGCCGCGGACGCGTTTTGTCGTTAGTTCATGCCGACTGTTGAATGCCACCAACGCTATATAGCGTTTGTTTGTCGTATTTTTTTTTATTAGCGATTTGAATTCATATTTCATCAATCGAGCCTCACGCTAGTGTTGCAGACTCTCTGAGCTCCATTGGGAAAATACCGCCCCCTATCGTCTCTCTCTGTGGTACTGCACCCCATTGGATTAGACTGATGGGGGGGGGGGGGGGGGGTCCAGTTTCCTCATGTCAAGCCAACTGAAGGATCGAAGTGATTGCCGAGCCGCAAAACAACGTGGAATACATATTTACAGTACCCGGCGCTGAATCAATAAACGCGATCGATATTTGGAATGGCGATCAGGAATTGGAATAATCTTTTTGGAGAACATCTGATCTGAGGTAAGCAATTTATTTTACCAGTCTTGGGGTAATCGGATCTGTTTTCACCTATATATCAGCGTTTACCCCGTGTGTGTGTGTGCTGATCAGGAAATGAGAGAATATATTTTTCAGCCCGCTTCTCTAGCGTGCATAAATACACATTGATAAGCGACGGGCAGATTAGACACATAATTTAAGACATAGATTATGCATTTAGAGCGCTATCATTGAAGTGGGTGGTGGCATTCAACGATAAATAGTGCACGCCACGCTGGCAATCAAAGTGTTAAGATGTACTCACCAGTAGGATGTACACTAGCGTACACTAAGTGAGTAAGATAATAAGTGCACATTTATTCAGTGGGACAAGCTTTTATCTTACCTGTGCAATGAGGTGAAGACATGTTTATCAACCTGTTGTTGACAGAACTTGTACTGTAACTGTAAGTTACTTTGGCAAATATTGTCACTTCCACAGCCCTTGTTGATTAGAATGATCTGAAGAACAAATAAAAATACATTTAACTCACTAATTAAAACTACAGTATATATTTATTTCATATGCTCTCATAATAGGTTATTATTCTCATATGCCACTTTCATATAGAGTACTGGTGATATTTACCCCCCCCCCCCACACACACACACGCCACACACACACACACACACACACACACCCCCCCACAGGCCCAGCTGTACTTGAATCCCTGTATCACACACATGGCACAATGCTAAAACTGCATTCACAGCCTGTGTTTAAATAATATCAAAGTCAGTGGTATTAGAATATTACATATACAAACATTCACACATACTGTATGCTTATATATATTATTATTTTCTTTTTCTTTTCTTACCTTTGACATGGCCTCCTCCGGCTGGTAGACATTGAGGACAGGTGTGAGCTGTGGCAGAGCAGTACTCCGTCTGTCTGTCTGACTGGTGTTCCGCAGAGACACCGAGACAGAGATGGGGACACTATGTAGCATGTCCTTGATATCACGCTGCCCATGTAAAGCAAAATAAATTAAAAAAATTTTAATCTCTGCATTGCCAAAAAACAATCGGTAGGATTGCCATAATAATGAGTGCATGTGATTGGCTGAAGGCTGTGGTCTTGATTTTCAGTGGGGGCTGGCACACTGGACAGGGAAGCGCCGCAAATGGCCCCTGAAGTGCCGGGATCGGCAGCTAGTTACCTTTCGCCGCCCTTGTTAACAGATTATGTCCCCGACACACCGGATACACCGGAACAGCCCAACTGGCTGCTTGATGGGCGTTCACTGAAAGAATGTAGGCAGGTTCCATAGATATGTCATGATGCCCCCACACCGTTCTATGGTCATGACAAATTGAATGTTGTAGTTGTTTTTAAATTGATTGACATTGGCAAAAAAAACATGATAATACTAGTAAATACAGCCTGTAAAATGTTGTTTAATCATAGGTTAGATAATTAATAGATATAACATTATAATTAAATTGTTTGTCATGCTCCCAAAACATGCTGGTGGCAGTATTTACTTGTTTGTTATTTTTGTTATAGCTTAATTAACATGCAATGGATATGTTTATCATATTGACATATTTGATATACTTTCCATTTCCTGTGAGCCGCCCCTAGGGGCAGAGTGGCTAACCACTGAGGTACTGACTTACTGATGAGTGAATTAGTGATTGCGTAGCCATAGACATAAAGGCAGATGACTCACCCATGCTGCTGGCCAATGGAGACCGACTTGCCACATGGCGGCCATCTTGCCACAGGCAGCACACCCACTCATTACATGAATGTCTATGGTGCTATTGAAATAACCATAGCTTGCTCAATTTTCAACCGATTTTCAAATGGTTTGGTTTGTTATAAACGTCAGATCTAGTTATCATACTGCATTCTTATAAACCAAGCCGTTTGTAAATC
Organism: Notolepis coatsorum; assembly: GCF_963971535.1. NCBI lineage: Eukaryota > Metazoa > Chordata > Actinopteri > Aulopiformes > Paralepididae > Notolepis > Notolepis coatsorum. The sequence continues at coordinate 26,800,317 of NC_140180.1, forward strand.
GGTTGGACATTTTGCAAGCTATAGTTATTTCAATAGTACATGCACCAGACATTCATGTTATGAGTGGGCATGCTGCCTGTGACAAGATGGCCGCCGGTGAACTACGCTGGAGACTCCGCCTTGCACCATCTAGTTATATATATCTATGAAAAAAACAACAATAACATTCAATTCGCCATGACCATAGAAGGATGTGGGGGCATCATGACATATCTATCCAACGGAACCTGCCTACATGATTTCAGTGAACGTCTCCAACGTGTGTCTCTTTCTCACGCGCGTGTGTGTTTGCTGGAGGCGGTCGGAACGGGCCATCATCTGTTAAGAAGGATGCCGAAAGGAAACCGACTGCCGATCTCGGCGCTTCCACGTCCAGTGTGCCAGCCCCGTTACACAGCCCCATCGGTCGCTGCCATAGCCAATACGACTGTGTAAGACACTAGAGTTTGAGTGCAGTAGAACAGGTTTCAGAGCAACCTCTCGGGTTTTACGTTATCACATGTGAGATATGTGATAGGAAAATCTTTATTTTTGTATTTGCCCTTTAATCCTGCTCAGAGAATGTCTACAATGCACTTCTGTGGAAATTGCATACGTGACAATCGTTCTTTTTCTGATGTAACCGGTCTTACTTTCAGTCCCCCACACATCCTGCTATATGTCTCAAAAATATCATGTATTGTGTATCTGCTGCATTATAACGATAAAACTGCCTGTTGCCAGGGCAATACAGGAAGCTTACTTCCTGTTGGTAATTGCAGGTTTGCATTGTTAGTCCAGACATGGCCATGCCTGAATTCCAGTATTAACATACGAAGCACAGCTTCTTAGAAATGTCTGATTCTGGGCAGGCCCCCAGCCCCCAGAGTCCAATCTGCAATCGGGGCTCCTTTCAGCTACACCTTGTAAACTGAACAGACTCACAGTTCACAGTTCACTCACAGTTTCTGTGCACATAAAATACATTTATCATATCAGCTTCTATCCTTGATTCAAGTAATCCTTCTTTCACAGTTCCAACTGGGGGTCATTGTTAGCAAAAGTTCCACCACAGCTTTTGAGAACTAAATATTCAAATGGCGATATGTACCGGTAACGATGACCACTGGTCATTGAAACCTACGGATTTCTAGAATTCCAAGAAAACCTTCCAGAACAGGTACACCTGAAAGGGTTAACAGGTCAGTGGACTATGAGCATGGAGCCAGTACCAGGAGCCTCAGCGTGGACTCTGTACAGACTTCTCTTCCCTGCCCCGGTAGCTCCAGCGTTCCCTGGGATGCTGGGCCCAGGAACTCCATCCTAGAGGGAAACCTCTGTTTTCTCCTCTCAGAATCGGCCTCAAACGTGTAGTTGAGAGCTAGCAAGGGAGGAAATAAATCACATTGAGTTTAAAAAGTTACCGATCCTAACTGGTCCCTGACATTGCTAGGTGTTATTTATTTGGAGATCTCGACTGCTGGTGTGGTTGGGGTGGGACAAGCAGGTATTGAATTGTGGACCGCTGCGGCCGAGGTGGTCAAAGGCACGATATAGCGGCGTAGTGGGGGTGGGGTGTTGGTCCTGGGGGATCCGGCGGTCTTGAGGGGGGGGGGGGGAAATGTCCAATGTCTACGGTAATTTAGTATTTTGTATTATTAGTTAAGTTTTAAAGTATTTCTTATTATCTTGTCATTATTGTTGTTGTTGTTGTTGTTGTTGTTGTTGTTGTTATTGATGTTGTGTTGTTTGTTGAAATTGAAAATAAAAAGAAATGTGATATAAAAAAAAGGTTACCGATCCAAGAATCCCTACCTCATTTTTGCATTTTAAAAAGTTTTGTACTTCATTGTTTGCATTTTGTACTTTAGTTGGTACTTTAGTTGTATATTGTATAAATTGTACAGTGTTTGGTCTTTATTCTTTTTACTTTTTTATACTGTATGAAGCATAATCTCAGGGGGCTCATACAGAACCAAGCATTTCACTGTAATGTACATGTACCTTATATGTGACAAATGAAGCAAAACTTGAACTTGAATACCACAGGGGTTCGTCAGTAGGTGACTGTGAGTGAACTTACTCAGGCTGGGGTTGAATGACGGCGGATGGGCTGTGTAGGTAAAGCAAGCTTGTGCTGTGAAATGACTACAGAAACACACACAATGACACTGGATACATTATTAAGCTTCATTGTTTGACCGTTTGTTCTTTTGACATTTTGTTTCGTGAACATCTCACCATGTGCGTTCATTACAGCGCTCCCTCGTGACGTCTACTTCACTGGGTGTTACCTTTAGCCTTTTGCTGACATTGATCACTGGCCTTGCCCTGCAACAGTAAACGACAATGTAAAGTGTATAAAACAATAATAAAAAAATAAAAAAGTATAGATAACAACATCTCGGAGAACCTCAACTTCGTTGGTAAAATTACCTGTAAACAAAGACAGAATCTGAGAGCGATCCAACAGCCACATCTGGATAATGATTGTCATCCACGTCCAAGTTGCCCGATACAGAATACCCAAATAGAGTGACTCCTTTAGAATCTGATGACAGAACCTAAACACATCACAACATGTGATGTTAACATTATCATAAACTACACTTCCCATGTTTACACTGCGACACTTATGGTATTTTGAGCCCATGGGACAGAGGGGGGGGGGGCATGAATGAATGTTGATTAGAGCCTTGACGTAAGTGGTTGGCTAAGCCAACCACTTATGTTAAGGCTCTAATGATTCATCAACATTCATTAATTGTATCCCCCCGCGCTCCCCCCCCCCCCCCCCCGCCTCAGTTTGAATTGAGGAATGTGGCAAACCGTCCCACCTGTGCCGGCTTTTGGTTAATTCCGCCTGAGGAGCCGTAGTAAAGGTACACGTGACCAGAACCGTCATATGGTGCTCCCACGGCGATGTCTGTCAACACAATTTAATATCCGGGTTCAGAAGCCGCACATTCAATTACAATAAATCCTAATTACTTGATTCCGTCTTTTAACTTAATTTGTGCATAGGGTAAATAAGAAAATCACAAGACATGTCATAACACAGTCACGAACATAATAAGTGAATTGCCTGCAACCATTGAATAATATTGATTGACTAATTAAAATACTAAAATCTCAGGTATAGAGAAATGATTTAGGCTGGTGCATCTATCGCAATCAACGTGGCTCGACCATGATCTAGAAAACCTCCTAACCTCCGTAACCATCTTGATTGACATCTCCAATGCTTTCCACGGTCATGCCGAACATAGAGTCTTTGTGTCCGTAAAGTGTGATGGGATGGATCTTCTCCCAGTCTCGTTCTCTCTCCGTCCCTTTGTTGATGTAGATATAAACTGCCCCTCCCACGTCACCATCTTTGAGGAAGAACTCAGGTGCCCCCACAGCGAGGTCCTCCCACCTGGAAATTCCAAACTGACACTATCAACTGACTATCAGTATCAAGGAGCTATGCTTGCGTTCGAAAAATTTAAATCTTAGTAACATCAGTGGTGGAAGAAGTACATTTACTTAAGTAAAAGTAGAAATACCCAGATAAATGAGTACTCTGGTAAAAATCCTCCATTCAAATTATACTTAAGTAAAAGTGGAAAAGTATTTGCTATTGAATGTACTTAAGTATCTAAAGTAAAAGTATGCATTAGGGCTGGGCGATTCTAGCTAAAATGTGAATCACGATTTTTCTCTCTAAGAATTGAGATCACGATTCTCTCACACGATTCTTATTTTTTCAATAAAATCATTTATTGCACTCTTTCTTAAACAGACAACATAACATATAAGTCCTTGACTTAAACTTAAACATAACATATATAAAATAATCTGTCATCATTTCGAAATGAGATTGCATAGGTCTATGAATCGAGATCGAGATATTTTTTCGATTAATCGCCCAGCCCTAGTATGCATTATACATGATGTTTGTGTATTCCAGCGCTTGGTAGCATTCAACCCTCATCCATTGACCTGGAAAGTGGTATGTGGTCCAGTTACAGTATGCTGCTCTGATTAAAGGTTATGTTAAAGTGGTATGTGGACCAGTTTTGCTGCTTTGATTACGTCCTCTTGAAGTTGACAGGCTTCAAATGTGAAAGTATTTAATCTTCATAAATCTTTGCCATGTTCTCTATGCAAAATCTTTTTCTTCAACGTGACTAGCAACTGATGGGTTCAGATAAATGTAGTGGAGTAAAAAGTACAATATTTCCTTTGAAATGTAGTGTTGTAAATATATATATATATGTAAATATAAAGTTCCCTAAAATGAAAACACTTATTGTAAAGTACAAGAAGCTCTAAATTAACACACCAACTTTTTGGGAAATTAGCTTATTTGCCATCTACCCTGGCCTGGAGTTAGACAAGCAGATACATACCATTTTCTTCTCTGTGCATGCATTAGGCTTAGGGAACAGGCGCACCGTTAGCCTAGCTTAGCGTCATTCACTGGAAGTAGGTGTGCCAGTGTAGCCTGTTGTTTTTTGAAAAACAGGGCTTTTGAGGTGATAAAATCACTGCGCCCAGGCAGCAGTGGTTTGGCAAAAAAAAATCTGAGTATATATCTGCTTAGAAATCACACAGCGTGATACATACAAGAGAGAGAGAGAGAGAGAGAGAGAGAGAGAGAGAGAGAGAGAACGAGAGAGAGAGAGAGAACGAGCGAGCGAGAGGGGGGGGGGGGGGGGGACTGTACATTGGAGGGGGTTGGGTTTGGACATTTATAGGGGCCAGTTTCGAATTGCATATCATTCTTGGTTGACACTGAAGTTAGTAAAATGCCATCCGAATTATGAAAAAGCTTTCTTGATGGAGAAACAGTGTATCAAAAATCTGAAAGAAGGAAAGATAGCCTACCGTTTGAAATTCTCACAGTTGTTAGATTACTGCTTCCCTCTGCTGATCAGCTCTTCCACCTTAGAGCTATATCTCCAGGCAGCCTCACGTTGTTCACTAAGCACAACATTTGACGACACAGAAGCAAATCTTCATTCAAACAGCAATGGCAGGCAGCTCGCACAGTAGAAGCAATCGTCAGTGTTATCTGATTTGGAGAGTATTCCTTCATTAAAAGGACAAAAAAAAATTCTCTGAAGGCTTATATTGTCAGAGAATATGCTACGGTGTCAGAGAATTAGGAGAATTAGGCTATACGCTACGGTATGCTCCAAATGGCATTGAGTTTCTCTCGTTCGATGTCACGGATAGGCTAGGGGACACAAATTCAGCCTGAGACGTTCAGAGTCGCTCCGGCCCGCGCGCACACACGCATACACACTATTGTCACCTATGTGTGTCGTTGCGCTCTGGGTAGTGTATCTGTAGTAGAGCGCTGTATAGGCTACATCATCTGGACGGACTGTTTCTGTGCGAGCAAGCATGCATACTATGGAATTTAATCCTGCCGGCGCCACTGCCAGCCCACACACTGGCCCACATACCGGCCCACACACTGGCCCACACACGGGCCCACACACGGGCCCACACACCGGCCCACACACTGGCCCACATAACGGCCCACGTCGGCCCACATTAGTGGCCCACACACCGGCCCACATTAGTGGCCCACACACCAGCCCACATTAGTGGCCCACACACCGGCCCACACACACCGGCCCACACACTGGCCCACACACCGGCCCACATACCGGCCCACATTAGTGGCCCACACACCGGCCCACACACTGGCCCACACACTGGCCCACACACTGGCCCACATACCGGCCCACATTAGTGGCCCACACACCGGCCCACACACACTGGCCCACACACTGGCCCACATACCGGCCCACATTAGTGGCCCACACACCGGCCCACACACTGGCCCACACACCGGCCCACATACCGGCCCACACACTGGCCCACACACTGGCCCACATACCGGCCCACATTAGTGGCCCACATACCAGCCCACACACTGGCCCACACACCGGCCCACAATAGTGGCCCACACACCGGCCCACATACCGGTCCACATTAGTGGCCCACACACCGACTCACACTGGCCCACACCGGCCCGCCGTACAGACCATGTAGCCTGGGAGATGACTGAAATCACTGCAAGAGCTAGTAGGCTATTTCTAATCATTTTTAAGCATCTTTCTGTGGCAATTTTCATTTTTACATCTAACTTTTTCAGCCCTACCCTAACAAAGTGGGCCGATCGGAGTGGACTAAATGGGCCAGTCAAACCCCCCCATCGACCAGCCCACTTTGGTTCCGGCCCATCGGGATTCGTCCCGAACGTCCCGATGGCCAGTCCGGGCCTGCTTCAGGGTATTCTTGTTTACCAGAGAGTAGATCCGGTACAAAAATCTTGTTCGTTGGTTGACTTTTTTGATTACATTGATTGCCATTTTGTCACAGGAAAGATTTGCCTCTAGGATGGAACCCAGGTATGTAATTTCATCTTTCCTTGTGACAATATTGTCACCCACTGTAACAGAGAAGCCGTTGGTCTTGCTGAGTTTGTTATTTGATCCAAAGAGAATGGACTATTTTTTTTTACCCAGGTGTAATGATAGTTTGTTATCAGCGAGCTAGGTGATGATTCTGCCGAGTTCCGAGCTGAGGGCTTTTTCAACCTGCAACTTGTTGGGCGGCTAGGTGGTGTAGTGGGCAAGGCGCTCGCCATCAACGCTGGAGACGCTGGGTTCGAGTCCAGCTCTCGGCGTTGCTATCAGCTTGGCTGGTCGTTCATACTAACACAATTGGCAGTGTTAGGGGTGGGAAAGCTGATGGGTGGGTCCTGGGCGTTGTGGACAGCGACCCCTACAGTTCGGTCGGGGCGCCTGCACAGCGAGGGTAGGATCTGGAGGGAGGTAGTGTGACCTTCCACACGTTACACTCTCCCGGTGAGAATCTGCGCTGCCAGGCTGGCTGCACATGCGTCGGAGGAAAGCATGTGACAGTCTCCGGCCTCCCGGACCAACAGTAGGGGGGAGTGCGCAACAACCAGGAAGGGGGTTGGGAATTGGCATAACAACTAACAGTGGGATGGGAGAAAAAATCGGAAAAAGGAGGGGGGGAAAAGATAATAAAAAAATAAAAATAAAAAATAAAAAATGCAACTTGTTCCTGTCAGAGACCAGCAGGGCTAACGGTGCGGCTGTTCCCTAAGCCTAATGCATGTACAGAGAAGAAAAGGGTATGTATCTGCTTGTCTAACTCCAGGGTAGATGGCAAATAAGCGAATTTCCCAAAAAGTTGCCGTAATTTGAGAAAGTACTTTCCACCACTGGGTAACATCATATTGACCTTTAGTGACAGTGAGAATGGACAGGACGATAATACCAAATGACATGTTGACTCAGACTGATGAAGAAGTAAAGACAAATTTAGATACCCTACCCATCTCCGTTGAGATCCACCACTGTCACATCATAGCCAAAGGAGGAGGCCAGGCCTGGACCAGAGAGCACCAGCTCCACAGACAAACCTCTCTCAGCCAAAGGGTCTGGTCTAAGAAACGCTACCTGGCCGCTGTATCCTCCCCGGGGGGCTCCTGATACTATGGTCAGCTGGCCCTTCCTGCTGAGGGCCATCCCAGAGTCAAGTGAGAATCCTTAGAAGAGTGACGAGAATAAAACATGGATTTATATGCCACAGCTATGCTTGCTATTATAACCGTACAAGGTGGGACATCATCTGGGGGGATAACAGCATCCAATTAGAAACAATAGGGCATCAAACGGTAGAGTCTTGGGTGAATTGGTAACGGAAACAATCTTTAGAAAACAAAGGTTTGGACACCCACACACCAATATTCTTTGGCTAATCATTGGTGTGCAAGTGTCCCCACCTTTGCTTTCTCAAGATTGCTTCATTTTGAGGGGGAAATTATTGGATGTATAGCTTTAAGCAACCGGAGAACTAACGGCAGCAGAACTCGAGAACTACCAGGAATGTCTGACCACTAAGTGTGTCAGACTCTCACCACCTAAACTGCACAGACTACAACGTATAACGTATGATTTAGATCATGCCAGTTAGGGTACCTCATGTACATGTCAAAATACTTCCCAAAGGTCAGTGAATACCACGATCACAACACCAGAGGGAGCTCCACAAATCATGTAAAACCCAGATTCGGCTCAAACAAGGGACTAAACACGTTTCGCAATTATGCCACATCAATGTGGAACGCCCTGCCTAAAGCTGTAAAGGAATGTGAATCACTACCCACCTTCAAAAACACTCTCAAAAAACACCTACGTGAGACTGCAATTCGAAACTGGCCCCTACAAATGTCCTAACCTAGTTGTACAGTAAATGACCAAGTAAGGCTTTGTCAACATTCCAATGTACAGTGTAAAATGTGTGTATGTCCCCTACCCAACCCCCCCCCCCCCCCCCCCCCCCACCTCCAATGTACAGCCCTCACCCAACCCACCCAACCCCACCCCACCAACCTCCTCCAATGTACAGTTTCTACGCCAAATGTATATACACTCCTTTTCTGGACACTTTTGTATCACAAACAGTACTGTATTTGCAAATCTGATATGTCATAAATGTATAGATGTAGCAGTACTGTCTATCTGTATGTCATGTATGTCATATATGTTATGATGAATTGAAAATGGGGGACCCTGGTGGAAACAAGACGAAAGTCTTTCTCTGGTCTGCATCCCCTTAACAATTGTATGTATTGAGATGTACTGTACTGTACCCATTCTGCAATCTGTTAATAAACTTTTCAATCAATCAATCAATCAATACTGCACCTGTGTATACTGTATACTTTACTTACTCATAGTATATATTCAGATTCTAAGTGTTATTTATTGTAACATACACTATAACTGTGATAGGGCATACAGACCCTCATCTGCACCTTTGATTACACTGCTTACTTGCTCATATTTTTATATTCAGAGTTAATTACATTGTTTACACTACTTGTTTTGATCTTTACCATAGTTTTATTGCCTATTTTTATGTCTTCTACTATTACCATGCCCATACCTGTACCTCCCCTCCCCCCTCCCCCATGCTGCTATGACCCCTGAATTTCCCAAAGGGGATCAATAAAGGAATATCTTACCTTATCTTATCTTAATCACTCTGAGAGGAGAGGATAAATCTTGCTGTTTAAAAGCATGTCTTTGCTTAGTCTTTGGTGTGTTGCTGATGGGTATCATTGGAATCCTTGCATTTGGATTTCTTTTGGACATTGAGTTGTATGAAATACTTGCCAACAGTGTAGTGCAATGCAAAGCTATTAACCATGCAGTGAGAGTAGAAACCTACCTAGATAGCTGGTATTATGGAGCGGGATGAGGCTCGGGTCAAATCTGTCCATATCCCCAGTCTCACGAGGTTCTTCATTGGAGAGCACCAGATTGTCCAAGAGCTCCATTCGCACAATTCCTTTGAATAGAAAAGAAAATATGGCTAAAACAGGATAGCAAAAACCTCAGAAGTTGCATAAAGTCAAAGAAGAAGAAACAAGGACACACAAAAAGTGTCATAGATGCGAAGCAAAGTGCCATGCCTGTGAGCCACCACTAGGGGTAGAGTGGCTAACTGTGACATAAAATATTTTTTAGATTAAACTGGACTTTGAAGAAGCTTTTATTCATTGCACACATTGACAATGTCGTGATGCAGCGACACACACATGCGATGGGAACACACGCGCAATGTTTGGGTCGCCAATGAAATTTCGTCTCTGCGCTTGACCCATCCCGTCGTCCTTCCCCCCAAGGGCAGCCGGGAGCAGACATGGGCTGTGGTGTGGGGGCCGCACCCCGGAGACCAATCCAAGTGCTCCTGTCTGTCTTCGTCGGGACGTGACAGCATTAGCGATCTGTTCTGCATGTTTTTCCATTGGGTTTATATTCTGGAGGGGAAACCCTTGCAAGCACGGGGATAACATGCAAACTCCACACAGAAAGGCCCGGGAGATACCCCACCTGGGTACCTGGCAACACGGCGACCTGGTCCCCAAGCGGGAATCGAACCCTGGACCTTCTAGTTGTGAGGTGACAGTGTTAACCACTACACCACCGCACAGCCATATAAGTGAGTGATTGAGTGACCGTCTGCCTGAATCAGTGACAGAGTGAATAAGTGACACTGATGGAGGTGCTTCACATCTAAAAACAACAACAACAACAACAACAACAACAACAACAACAACATGTGACCTCCCCACCTCCCACGCCTCGTCTGTTCAACCGTGTGACCTACTGTACCTTTCCACTGGTAGGCCCCAGGGGCTCCAAACAGCAGAGATCTGTTGTCCTTGGCGAAGGACGCCCCGTGACCCTGCTGACAGTACGCAAACCACTCGTTGTCCATCTGGCGTTCTAGGAGATGCTTGCCATCACAAATGACCCTCCTCCACTTCCTCTTCGCCTTCCCTGTGTGCAGGTCATCTCCCAATATGTAGCACTGGCCTGTTAACAGGTGTGGGATATATGCCGTGGGGCTCGGACTCCACTGCTGGTATCGATGTGCACAGGCCTATGAGAGAAGGAAGGATGCGGGGTAGGGTTTGGGGTAGGTGGGGTTAATGGCATGTAGAACCGACCAGACTCATTTGAACGTGATTGATTGATTGATTGAAAACTTTATTAACAGATTGCAGAATGGGTACAATACAGTACGGCTCAATACACACAATTGTTAAGGGGATGCAGACCAGAGAAAGACTTTAGTCTCGTTTACATCAGGGTCCCCCATTTTCAATTCATCAGGACATATATGACATACATGACATACAGATAGACAGTACTGCTACATCTATACATTTATGACATACCAGATTTGCAAATACAGTACCGTTTGTGATACAAAAAGAGTCCAGAAAAGGGAGTATATACATTTGACGTAAAAACTGTACATTGGAGGAGGTTGGGTGGGGGGGGGTTGGGGGGGAAACACTGTACAACTGTACAAGCAAGACTGTACATTGGAATATTGACAACCATACTAGGTAATTTACTGTACATTGGAGGGGGTTGGGGGGGGGGGAAACACTGTACAAACAAGCAAAACTGTACATTGGAATACGTGTCGAGGTTTAACCTACCATTACACTTTTACCGGGACCTTGGCTTGTCACCCTGACCCCCATCCACTGGTCAGTTACGTCTCTACTACTGAGAAACTCTGAGGGGGGGAAAAGCAGTTGAACAGAAAATCACATGAATTCTCATTAACAGCACTGCGATGCAAAACGTTCCCATCCTTAACAAGTTACATGATCTTTTATTGAGTTTTAAAATCATATTAACCTTGAAATAGGTGAATAAAAATCTGCCACTGGGGTGAGACACTTTCATGTGTTTCAATACAGTTCAGCTAGGTTCAACACAGTTCAGCTTGATTCAAGGATTACATAACCTTGGCCTCTTGAAGCAAGTGAAGTGAAATTATGTCACACATTTGAGGATGTAGGATGTAGGAGGATTTCTCTCCTGTAACCTCTTGTCAAATGATCAGATAAAATAATTTTTTTTGTATCCACTTTTTCTCCCATTTTCTATGTTTTCTCCCATCCCAATTTCGTATCATCCAATTCAACCCTCCCCTGTCACGGACGCTGTTTCTTGCCTCCCACAAGCCGGCTGCAATGTGGACTAAGTCATACATAGCACAAGTCCCCTCCGGTACTTGAGGTAACAGCAGTCGCATCTTTTCACCTGCGCAGCTCGATCTCTCAGTGGCGAGGAGTAACGCGTGGGAGGCTCACGCTGCCCCCGACACTTCCTGATTCTACTGCGCAGGCGCACCAACCGACCTGTAGGAGTCGCTGTCCACAACGCCCGATCCCCACCCATCAGTTTCCCACCCCCCAATACGGCCAATGTGTATTAGTACGGACGACCAGCTAAACTGAAAGCAAATGTGGAGCGCTGGGCTCGAACTGACGAGCCCAGCGTCTCCAGCATTTCGTGGCGAGTGCCTTTCCCACTACGCCACGTAGCCGCCCATAAAATCATATTGTCCATTGCATATGTGGTTATACTGTTGCAAAATGTCAGATTCATGAAAGTTCAAGCTTTTGCTGATTTTTAACCCATAAGTCTCCCCAAGGGAATATGAATAGTGATAGGCAACTCTTCTTCCACACAATCACTTGTAAAATTACAGATATGATAGGTAAACAAACCATTGTTGTCAAACACAATAGGTTGACAGCTCTCAGACGTTGTGGTAAGTCCACATTGGTACACAACACCCGTAACATCTCGGTTCTCCCGTCTTGCACGTGGAGCGCCGACCAGCAACCTGAGGAGAAAGATTATATCTGTTATTGGATTGGATATTAATAATAATAATATTTTGTGGTGTCATGTGTGTTTGCCCTATTTAACGCTCAATGTCATACTGTATGTTTTCACACACAACACACAAAATCAAAACTCAACTAGCACAACTTAACGTAACTGAGCTCAACTAAACTCAACTGAGCTCAACTCAACTCAGTTTCACCAGCAACCTGAGGAGAAAGATCACATTAACGCTCCTCAATGCCAGTTATTTCAAACAATGTTTTCACACACAACACACAAAATCAAAACTCATCTAACTTAACTCAATTCAACTCCTCAACTCAACTTACCTCAATTCAACTCAACTCAACTGAGCTCACCTCCACTCCACTCAACTCACAGTTTCTTATCGATGGGGTTCAGTTGCTGGTGCAGGGTGAGAGAAAATCCAAACAGGCTCCCAGGGTCACCATCTCTTCTCAGAACACTCTGGGTGTCCAGGTTGAAAGCTGCGACACAGAGGATCAGGAACTCCCAAACACTCAATAGATACACCAGGACGCTCTGCCAGTGTCTTATCATGATGCTTCTTGGATCAAATGTGTGTTCTGGTTTGATTCAACAGCTACTCCTTGTGTCCTTGCGTTGTGGAACTCCATCAACATGGGATTGGTCGGTGCACGTTGTTAGTTGGCTAACTGTGGACAAACAAGGCGTGGTGGCAGAGCATATCTCAGAGTGACGACAGGCAGAACCTCATGGCTTTATGGTTTGATAGCTGCTGTTAATATTTACCTCCTGAGGAAGTGAAGCCTGCACGACACACCTTTTGATCAAGAGTCTTCTCTGTTGGGAGTGTTTACTATGGTTGGTCAATGAGAAGACTGAAGACTGTGTGTTGCTGCTCAGTGGTTCTGCAAGGAAAGGTGGTGCAACGTTTAGATATAGATGATGATGACGCCCCCGAAAATCTTCAAAAGCCTTAATATAATAGGGCGGCTAAGTGGCGCAGTGGGCAAGGCGCTCGCCACTAACGCAGGAGATGCTGGGTTCGAGCCCAGCTCTCTGCGTTGCTTCCGGCTTGGCTGGTCGTTCATACTAATACAATTGGCAGTATTAGGGGGTGGGAAAGCCGGTGGGTGGGGATCGGACGTTGTGGACAGCGACTCCTACAGGTCGGTTTGTGCGCCTGTACAACAGAATCAGGAAGTATCGGGGGCAGCGTGAGCCTCCCACGCGTTACTCCTCGCCACTGAGAGTTCGAGCTGTCTGGTGAAAAGATGAGACGGCTGCCTCCTCGTGTACCGGAGGGGACACGTGATGCAAGGCTTCGTCCACATTGCAGCCGACCAGTGGGAGGCATGGTCTAACAACGTTCGAGACAGGGGAGGGTAGAATTGGATAACACGAAATTGGGATGGGAGAAAAATAGAAAATGGGGAGAGAAAGTAGATAAAAAATATAAAAAAGCCTTAATATAATCAATGACTAGAACTACTGTATTACTACACATTGTTTCTCAAGAATAGACACTAGGGCTGGGCGATTAATTGAGTTTCAAGTTCAATGTTGCCATGTTGCTCTCATTGGGCCTCATTCACGAAGTGATATAAGAACAGATTTCCTCTTATTTTGTTCTTAACTAGAATTTTTTTCTTACCTGGGATTCGGCAATGTTTTCTTATTTTTGCTTTTCTCTTAGGCAAGACCAAATTCTAAGAGTAGTCAAGAGCACTCTTACCCAGATAAGAAACTCTTACCCAGATAAAAAAACAAACAAAAAAAAGCCTACCATTCATAATAATAATAATACATCAGATTTATATAGCACTTTTCATAATGCTCAAAGACACTTTACAAAACAAGAAATACAATACAATACAGTTTTAGTAGAGAAAATAAAAAATATATATAAAAAGGTGAGAGACGAAGGAGTTCATGGGTTGAAAGCAAACCATTGGTCAAATTGCCCCCAAATACGACTTTAAAACCTAGAACTTTTCAATAATAATAATTATTATAACTTATTGCGTGCGTTCTGCTTCTGAAATGTATTATATATTGCTGTTAGAACAGTCAGATGCTCTGGCAGCCCAGGCCGTACGCATAGAACGCATATTTACAACCTCCTCTCCTCTTCTCTGCTCCACACCTACAAGTTCTGAGCACACTCTGGGTTTTAGCCACAGGAACCTTTCAGAGAGAGATGACAGGTGATAGATTCGGTATTTCCCAACATACTGCGCGATTGGCTCTTGACAAGCGTGCAGTCGTTAAGTATTGACAAAGCCTACTTTGCTGAAACGATTTATTTCACACTATACAGTACGTATACGTATAAGTATAAGTCTTTATTTGTCATCAGATTAACACACACACGTGCGCGATGAGCGACCCACAGGAACACACACACATGCACAGTACAGTATGCACTGAGTCGGACGTGTGTGTGTGTGTGTGTAATTTTGAGATCAGTCGCAAATCGCTTCCTGTTGAATGGATCAGATGCCGAACCTTGGCTGTTTTGCATACACCTCATTTGCCTTATAAGGAGCCGGCGGGGAGTGTCTGTATGCAAATGATTTGATCGTGAACGTGCATTTCAGTTTAAGAATGAGTGGGATTCATCATTCAACACACCATACAAGGTATATGTTAGCAGTAGTGCATGTGTGTAATAAGTGTGCTTGTGTGGTGTCACTGGTGTGTAAGTCACCAAGGTGCTTTTGTGTGTCTGCCTGTGTGATCATTTAGAGCAGTGGTGCCCAACCAGTCGATCGCGATCGACAGGTAGATCGCGGGCTGATTTCAAGTAGATCTTGATTAATAAAATTCGATTATTAATTTTTTTTTTCTTCTGCTAAATCAACTCTTCCTCTCCTTGTTAACTACAACAAGCAATGCTGTTTGTTATTTAAGATGAGGTCGGACTCGGCACTGACAGATTTGTGTTCATTATGCTGCTTTTATAAAGCCTCAAATGACTGCTTACAATATACAATTTTGGCTGGTAGCTCTCGGGCTAGGTGGTAAATAAAAAAGTAGATCTTGGTTCAAAAAAGGTTGGGCACCCCTGATTTAGAGTGTCCGTCAGTAGTCTGTTTGCCTGGTGGCTTCTGGACTTGATCCACATAGTTACCACAGTTAGAGAAGGTAAAACACTGTAAGATACTATATGTAGTGTTGATCCACATAGTTACCACAGTTAGAGAGGCTAAAACACTGTAATATACTGTATGTAGCCTGGAGTTCCAAGGGGGGACGGGAGGGACGGGGGGACGACTGCTTTCTCTCTTTTGACATACTTCTGCAATAAGGAATCTCTGATTCCAAAAAAATTATGAGCAAAGGGAAATAACCCGAATACTCCATTTATTTAAAAAACAACAAGTAAGTAACAATATTTTACTGATACAGTCGCCACAGTAATTCATGCGTCACATCATCAATCTACCCTGATACAACAACCATCCTTCTGGTAAAAGACCTCCATCATGCCATGATGTAGCCCTCCCTTTACGGAGTAGCATTCGGTTCTGTCTCTGAAGTACTCCAGGAGGTCCCTGGGGGCCGTGAACCCACTGCTCCTGTGGATCAGGAGAATAGAGCAGCCAGAAGCGTTGAGGAGGCCCTCTCTCTCTAGGGCCAGCAGGTCTGGAAGGTACAGCTCGGGGCTGTGGTCCATCAAAACCAGATCCAAACCCACTCCGATCCCCTGCTCCTGTCCGAAACATGGGCTCAAGGCAGAGATGGCCTCGGCTGAGGTACATGTCACCACTTGGAACTATGCAGTGTATCAGAGGAGGGTAAGAGAAAATTATTCCACTGTTAGTAGATTTAGTCATTTAGTAATTTAACTGACGCTTTTATCCAAAGTGGATTACAAATTGTGTACAAGTCAGCTGGAGGGGTACATCTCTGGCAGTGGTATTGTTTGTGCCAAACTTGAGTGCTTCACTCCGAGTGCATAGTAGTATGGGCATATTAGCATAGTAGGTAGTAATATAGGCATAGTAGTATGGGCATATTAGCATAGTAGGTACTAGTAATATAGGCATAGTAGTATGGGCATATTCGCATAGTAGGTAGTAATATAGGCATAGTAGTATGGGCATATTAGCATAGTAGGTACTAGGTAGTAATATATCATGCATAGTAGCATAATAGTACATAGTGGTAAAAGACAGTAAGATGGTTCTTTTTTTGTGACAAAGCAAGTACTTTGTCTGTAGCTGTCACACAAAGGCATGTACTTGTATTTGAACCCTTCAGATGAAGAACCATGTGAGTCTGTTCCGAGGTATTTTGGACAGACCATGTATTTCCCATGTATCAACCTCTAACTATTAATGTACACAGAGCACTTTACAATCTTTAGATAATTAGGTTTGAAAACATTGTGTGAAACATGAAATTAATTTACTGTATATGGTTCTCCGTCTATAGGATACACGGTTGCAATTAATTTGCAATTCATGATGAGTCCACTGGAAGCTCCCGATGCAATCGATTTCTTCACACCATGAAAAAATGCAATGTGTGCAAAGTTTATTGGATGTCTGTATTTTTTTGTTTGTTTGACAGAAAATCGCCTGTACCATATACCATGCAACCTAATCATTAATTCCCCAGTGTGAAGGGACAAGTGTTAACTTACCTGGGAGTATTTGAAGCCGGCCACTAGTATGAGTTCCTCCCCCAGGTCTGCTGTGTAGGGGTCCTGCTCCACTGTGACCAGTTTGCCAGAAGGTGGCAGTAGACGGAGCATTCTGATGGAGGAGTAGCCGCAGTGCATCCCCAGCTCCAGCACCCGCTGTGGGTGCACACGCCTCACTACCTCATCCAAAACATGACCTGGAGAGTACAGAGTGCTTATAAACCATGGCCCCTTGCTTGGCTGGATCTAGGAAGTATGTTAAGAGAATGAAATAAGGGAAACAATTTGTATGTATGTTTTTCTTTCAGACATTGATACACTCATAATCACCACACATTATTTCTCGCATATTAGGCTACGTGAGAAACATATTTTATATTACTTTTTTTTTTTTAAACCTTTGGATAAAAGACTAAATATGTGAGGAACAACACCTAGTGATTGAATGAATGCTTTAAAAAAATATTTTTTTAACAAAGCATAGTAGTAGAACTTCCAAAAGAAATAAAAAAATAAAATGACCGAAAAGGTGTAGGCTGAAGCCGAGGCTTATAATTGCCTACCCTTTTACATTACATTACACTATTTACATTACATTACACTATTTACACAAACAAATAAAATACAAAAAAGAAACATAATTCAGTATATCATTTAGCAAAGGTTAAAATGTGTCATAGTTTTATGTACAAAACGTATACACATTTATTTATGTTTTATTTCTTTTTTAAATACTTTTTAATATATATATATATGTTTTTCTTTTTCTTTTTCCCTTTGTCACTATTTGAACACAGCTATGTTATAGATGAAATATAACTAGGATAATAATGAGGTTTTATATTTATGTATCACCTTATATTTGAATAATTTCTTTAAAGTATGTAGCGAACTACAAATGTTTACTTCTTTGTCAAAGCTATTCCATAATTTTGACCCTTTAACAGATATACATAGACTTTTTATATTTGTCCTTGCCTTTGCGATATTGAATACACAAGTTCCCCTAAGTCTATATCGGCTCTCTCTAGTCTGGAACAACTCCTGAATGGCACTTGGAAGTGAGTGCTTATGTGCTTTGTACATTATTATTGCAGTGCTAAGATCGACAAGATCTTCCAATTTTAAGGCATTTGATTTAATAAAGAGTGCGTTTGTCGGTTCATAGTAATCTGCTTGATTCACAATTCTTATGGCTTTCTTCTGCATTATGAACATTTGGTTAGAGTTTGTTTTATATGTGTTCTCCCATACCTCCACACAGTAGGTTATGTATGAAACTATGTGCGAACAGTACAACAAATGGAGTGAGTTCTATGTATGTAAACGTAAAACAAAAGACAAATCATAATGTTTTCTCCAATTCAGAATCCCATTGTGTCATCATCATAGAACAGTGCTCAACATCAAGCACCAAGCAAGGGAGGGAGGTACTCGATGGGCGATAGTTGGTGTCACAGATTGAGGAAGAAGGGTTAATATTAGGGATGTGGCTTCACAGTGGAGGGAGAACAGCACAAGAGTTTAAAGGAACATGCCAACATTATGGGAAATGTGCTTACAGTTTTCTCCAGAGTCACACAAGAAGATAGACACCAATCTCCTCTCTGTGCGTTAAGTAGAAAGCTGTCCGGCTGCAAGCTAGCCTAGCTTAGTACAAATGGATGGAAGCAGATACGGACCGCATTCCATAATGTAAAGAAGAGCACTAATAGAAATGCAATCATTCATTCATTCAAGTGTGAACTGACCTGTATGTGGGCCAATGCTGAGAGAGGGATGTGTCTCCGCATGAAGGTCAAAGGTCTCCAGGACACTGTGAACTTTGCCATGAGTGCATTTGGAGAAGACAAAAGCGTGGGTGCTCCTCACACACACCCTCCCTTGAACCAACTTCAGGACCCAGGACAGCGTTCTGCGGCACAGTGCAGTGACTTTAACATGGTAGCGACTTAGCGTCATGCCGATGACAGGTACCAGGGGGATACAGACCATGAGCAGCCACATTTAAATAAGTCACGGTGGAGAGTCATACACTTCCTGTCTGTGGAGGAGAGAGAGAGCAAGAGGCTGAGATTATGCAGATCTTATAGTTGAGTGCCTACGAGTGCCATGACTACAGTGAGAACAGAATGGCCATTTGATTGATAGGTCTACTATGAAATAGTATGACAGATCCATTAGATTAGATTCAAATGTAGCACAGGAGGTACAGTACAACAAAAATAACTTTGGCGTACTCATTCCATCAGTATAATGAAAGAGTTTGTGTATGTGAACATGGACGCAGCTAGTTGCTAGTCTTCCTACTACTGTAGTAGTGCTAATAGTAATGAGGAATGCTGACATGCCATTTTATGGAAAAGAAAATGTAGACATTTTCAGCCAAAATGTCTCTTGTGAAAGAAAATGACCAACTAAAACTCCAAATGTCCAAGTATCCCTTTCATGAATTCAAAAGTAATTCTTCTAACACCATTAGCTACAGTGTTCCCCAGCGGTTTGTAGGTTATTCGTGGTGGCGGCAGGTCAGAGCGGGCAGGATAGCCAGAGTATACTGTAGAACAGCGGTTCTCAAAGAGCTGCCAGAGGTGCCTTGAGATTTAATTTAATTTTTTATTTTTTTTTAATTCTTTTTAGATTACAGAAAATTACCACTGGGCGGCTAGGTGGTGTAGTGGGCAAGGCGCTCGCCACCAATGCAGGAGACGCTGGGTTCGAGCCCAGCTCTGCGCATTGCTATCAGCTTGGCTGGTCGTTCATACTAACACAATTGGCAGTGTTAGGGGTGGGAAAGCTGATGGGTGGGGATCGGACGTTGTGGACAGCAACTCCTACAGGTCGGTTGGTGCGCCTGCGCAGCAGAATCAGGAAGCGACGGGGGCGGCGTGTCCCTCCCACGCAGACCCCCGCCGCTGAGAGATCGCGCTGTGCAGGTGAAAAGATGTGACGGCTGCTTCCTCGAGTACCGGAGGGGACACGTGATGTAAGGCTTCGTCCACATTGCAGCCGGCTTGTGGGAGGCATGGCCTAACAGCGTTCGAGACAGGGGAGGGTAGAATTGGACGATACGAAAATTGGGATGCGAGAAAAATAGAAAAATGGGAGGAAAAAGTAGATGTTTTCCATGAAAATACCATATTTGGATAAGTTTGACCATTTCTCAAAATCGGAAAATCATTATTTAATAAAACACAGAAAAGGATCACCAAGTTACTCTGGATAAAAAAAAACCTTTACAGACAACATTGAGACAAAGCTTCCTGACACATCCAAACTCTTGGAAGAACTCATTGAAATCTCATCTGATACCACCTGGAGAGCTCGTTTCAGAGTGTGGTGCTGAGTACCAAGTATCTCATGATGCAGCAGTTAAGGTGTTGATACCATTCAGCACCACATATCTGTGTGAAGCTGGCTTTTCATCCATGACAGCTCTGAAAACAAAATATAGGGCCAAGTTGAGCCTTGAGGATGACATGCGTGTTGCCTTGTCAAAGATCTCCCCACGTATTGACCGTATTATTAGCCAATAGCAGCAGACCTCGCATTGAGCTAGAAATTTCCACTAAGTGAACGAGTGCTTATTTTCTGTATTTATATTTTTTTGAGAAATGGTAAAAAAAATACATGATTTTCTGTTTTTGAGAAATTGTCAAACGTATCCAAATATGCTATTTTTATGGAGAACAGTGCAGCTGCAACATATAGCACTTTAGTGATCCTTTTCTGTATTTAAAAAAAAACATGATTTTCAGTTTTTGAGAAATGGTCACATGCACTTATCCAAATATGCTATTTTTATGGAAAAGTGTGCAGCTGCAACAGATAGCACTTTAGTGATAATTTTCTGTAATTTTATTTAAAGAAATATGCGATTTGATTTACTACTACAAGCAGTGTAATGTCAACAGTACTACGCCATTTAGACCTGAAACACCTGTTAATAATGCATTATATAGCCTGCATATACACACAAATGTGTTTCCCGGTTTCTTAAATAAACATTATTTTGAAAGCAAGCACTTTTGTCATCATTGTAGCAAAAAAGACAGGACCGGAAAAGTCTTTATCGTATGTAGGGGTGCCCTGGAATATTTGATTGAACACAGGGGTGCCTTGGCAGCAGAAAGGTTGAGAATCCCTGCTGTAGAAGAGGAAAGGACCGTGTATTGTGTCAGCTTTGGAAATCATATTGTGGTGGGCTGTCACAAATAAATCTACTGTATCAATGGGAAACAGTACAAGATACTTGATAGGAAGTGGCAGCTCTGTGGTCTGAGATAGTAGAGCAGTACACTACACTGCTGTATACCATATATATATTTATTCTCAACGCATATACTTATCCTCTGTCTGTGCTTACCTGCACATAGTATTACTACCGGTATATCTATACATATCCTACTCTTGCTAGTTACACTGCTGGTCAGTAGTAGTCATATGGGCAATTCCATGCAAATGTCAACCTCACCATGAAAAAATTAAAATAACATGATCACAACCAAACCAATTTCAAATGTATCATCAAGGTCTATATTTTGAAGTACAAAATAGATCGTAATATTTATGAGAATGCATGTTTTTTCACACTACAGGAGGAGACACAATGATGTAAAAATTTATTTTTCGATTAACCTAATTGTATGACTTTCTGAATGGCCAGAATGGCAAAAGAAATCAACAGATATTTTTCTAACCTCACCTTTGGTCATGAAGGGCTGTTGTATCAATTATGTGAATCAATTATGTACTTTGTGTCTTTCCATTGGCAGGTGAAGCATGCTGTTATAATGCCCCTTTATGGGACAGCGACTGTAACATCCATAACGTTTTCCAGGAAAAGTTGTCATAAAACATGCATCTGGAATGCAATGTCAACCAAACTTCCTAAGCAAAGCTAACTTTTATAAAGATGACATATTAGCAGCAATTAGTCATTCTGGTTTTATTTTTTGTATTCTTTACAAGTGTTATGGATGTTACCGTTATGGATGTTACATTGCAAGTGACGGATGTTACATTGCGAATGTGTGTTGTTAAGTCCGATTATGACCCCTTTGTTTGAAGTATAATTTACACATTTTAGTTACACTTATTGAGATAAAGATGAGCCTGCAATAAGAAATGTTTTGCCTTTTTGGATTTTGAGATAGGTGACAAAATACACAGCGTTATGGATGTTACGGAAATTGACAAGCTTTTCGGACTCACTGAACACATGATGAAAACTCTGTGAATATCTTTTTCAAAGAATAACATGTTTATGGATGTTACATTTTTGCGTTATGGATGTTACACGTCTGAAATAGACAAAAAACACTATCAAAAATGTGTGTTGTTAAGTCCGATTATGACCCCTTTGTTTGATTTAAATCAGAAGCATTTTATGACTCCGTTTGATTAAAATCCAACATATTTCCAGACACAACTTTTTCACACATTGTTGGTCTAGGCAGAGCAGTGTCCATGTTAGCCTACTGCTAATCGGCTGCTGTCTGCCATCTCCCCCTTGCGTCTGCTCAATGTGTATTTGTTATTGTTTTGCCGAGTATCGTGACAAGATTAACCTACCCCAAAAAACACAGAAACCCCAAATGAAACCAAACAGAAAGTAAATGAGTATTATTCCAGGGATGACATTTCAAGACAGGCCCCAGGAATGAAGGATGCAGTGACCATAAGAGAAGGAGTCAAGCAGAGGGTTCAGAAAAGCCACATGTCCATGTCCCTTATGGAGGCTTACCGCTGCACTTCCAACCAAAGAGGACAAGTCCTGGGTCAGTTTTGATCAGATTCGTGAACACCTCAATCCTCACATGGATAACAGAGGGAGATACTGTACCATTTCTCTGAACCAGTCCAGGCAGAGTGAATTGGACTTGATTTTTTATAACTTTCTTTTTCATGGTGAGGTTGACATTTTCATGGAATTGCTCCAAAACTCATTTTCTGATTTAACCGATATTAATATTGCTGTTCTCTGTATAGAAAACACTTTTTTATGTTAATCAAATAAAGAGCTATTTTCCAAAAACTTTTTGTAATTTATTTTCAGAAGTGACTGATATTTTGAAACTATTTAAGACTAAAAAAAAGAAAGAATATATATATTTTTTTTGTGATTTTTGTGATTGTCGAAGTCAACTTCCTGCCTGTTGTTGCTACGCAACTGCAGCGTGGGGGGAAACTGCCCAGCCTGGTACATTGTGTACGGTTAATTTAGTGCAGAAACGGATCGTTAAAGCGGCAAATTAAAGACAATCAAGCGAAATTTTCTTCAGTCCTTCACAATGCCAAAGAGCTGCTGTGTTACGCATTGTACTAATGACAAAAACAGAAATCCAAATCGCAAGTTTTATACCATCACGGAGGAAAAAGTGGCTGGTGGCTAACGTTCGGCTAACTTGCTCTGCTGTTGTGGTCGTGGTAGCTACATGCTAAGCTAACGTTAATCACATCATATCGAACCAATAGGAGCTTATCTTATCTAATCTTACGTGGATGTTTGATCGGGTAGTGGCACACGTGGTACCACCACGTAAGATTAGATAAGATAAGCTCCTATCGGTTCGATATGATGTGATTAACGTTAGCTTAGCATGTAGCTACCACGACCACAACACCAGAGCTAGTTAGCCGAACGTTAGCCGCCAGCCACTTTTTCCTCCGTGATGGTATAAAACTTGCGATTTGGATTTCTGTGTTTGTTTTGTTATTAGTACAAAACGTAACATAGCAGCTTCAATTTGGGTATTCGAGAGATGGCCATGTCTGCAGGTGTTTTGTATGGACATTATGTCAAGTCAATCAGGGGGAGCTTCTTTGACTCATATCTCGCCTTAGAATCACCAGAAAGGCTTTCGAAATAGTGAAATGCCATGTTGGCCTCAATATTTTCAAAACAAATCGTATGAAAATGTTATGAAATGAACAAGAATGTGATAAAACATGTAATAAAAACGGACCTCAACACATGCATTTGATGGTAGAAATCCGTGGTCCCCCTATACCAAGATGGCGGCGGTCTCGTGACATCAGAGTGTCTTCGAGACTGTCATAATAGAACATTCTAGAACATTTGTGATGTCACAGTATGATGTCATAATCAAACATTCTAGAACATTTTCTGGCATTTTTTCAGACTACAACATGGTCCACCGAAGTCAAACATGTGGGTAAAGCCCTATTTTTGGTGTTTTTTGTCTATTTCAGACATGTAACAGCCATAACGCAAAAATGTAACATCCATAACGGCACTTCCCTACAAAGTGATAGTAAACATGGTATTATTTGAAAAAGATATTCACAGAGTTTTCATCATGTGTTCAGATGTACAGTTTCTACGTCAAATGTATATAACTCTTTTTCTGGACACTTTTTGTATCACAAACAGTACTGTATTTGCAAATCTGGTATGTCATAAATGTATAGATGTAGCAGTACTGTCTATCTGTATGTTGTGTGTGCAGGGCTTGACGTTAACTTTTTGACTCGGTTTTCCAAAGCATTTTTCCACTCAGCATTTTCACTAGCCAAAAATCCCCACATTCGCGCCCCCACCCAAAAAGTAATAAATATAGGTAATTTCTTCTTCACTAACCCCTGCTGGGGACAGTATCATTGTAATCATACTGCTACACGCCAACTGTACAACTGTGCATCCGACTGTTGACTCCATTGTTTACTACTGCCTGCGACCAGTGACTCAGCCGCAAAAGGAGCTCCAGTTGGGGCAACGGCTGACTGGGACAAGATGGAGGGTCTAGATGTGGAAGAGTTGTGTTGAACCTAGCAATTACATTGTTGCTCCAAACGCCGTGAACATTATCATTGACACACCTATGCCTTGGCTGTGTTGAACCTAGCAATTATATTATTGCTCCAAATGCCGTGAACATTATCATTGACACACCTATGCAGGGCTTGACGTTAACTTTTTGGCTCACTAGCCACTGTGGCTAGTGGTTTTCCAAAGTCACTAGCCACTCAGCATTTTCACTAGCCCTGGGCAGGTGGGCAGGTGTCAACGTCAAGCACTGCGTGTGTGTCATATGAATTGAAAATGGGGGACCCTGATGTAAACAAGACGAAAGTCTTTCTCTGGTCTGCATCCCCTTAACAATTGTATGTATTGAGCTGTACTGTACTGTACCCATTCTTCTGCAATTCTTCTGCGTAACATCCATAACGCTGTGTATTTTGTCACCTATCTCAAAATCCAAAAGGTCAAAACATTTCTTACTGCAGGCTCATCTTTATCTCAATAAGTGTAACTAAAATGTGTAAATTATACTTCCAATTCAAATCGATGCCTTGTCAATGTTAAGTTAAGTTTCCAATGTTCTCTCTGAATGTAACATCCATAACGCTGGAATTGCCCATATATACTGTCTCTATTTAATACACTCTGTACACATCTGATTAGCACTACACTCAGTAGTACAAACTTGTATATTTTGTACCCAGTTTAATCTCCTGTACACAAACCCGGCGCCATGGGCGGGCATTAGGGGGCCGGGCCCGCCCACTGAGTCAGCTGTGCCCACCCTGGTAAATTTTTTATTTTTTTTTGTCAATCAAAGTAAACTATCCAAATCCTTAGTCGGGGACAGCCCTAGTGGGCACTGATGTCAACAACAACACTACTGAAGCTAGCACGGCACTCTGTAAGAATTCGTTTTCTACCCTCAAGAACATCTTTACAGAACATCGCCTTAGTATGCTTCATCGACGCAAGGCCAATTTAATTCAGTTGGCATTTGAGAAGGACTTAACAAAAAAGTTCAGGAATGAGTGGAGGGGCAGTGTTTTAAGGTTTCACTCTGTCCCCAAACGCTGCTTGCCGCTCTACTAATGATGGTGAGTAGCCTGTGGAGGAATTTTGTTTGCTTTTTTATGCACCTTATTTTTGTCAGTTCAGTTTCAGTGAATTCAGATGTGTTGAATAAATGGAGACTTTTCAAAGATATAGAATAGAATAGAATAGAAATGTATTATCATGAGGGAAATTTGACACTGCAAATCACTCAACATTAAACATTTAGACAGAACAAGTCACGAATAAGAATAACAAAACAAATGGCCTAATAATAGAATAAAATGAAATAAAAATAGAATAAAAGATACAGTAAATAAATGAAGTAAAAAATATACTGAAGTCTACAGTAGGTGTAATATTGCACAGTGCTGTTTAAAAAGTAAGAGTCCAGGAAGATGGTAACTGTCACTCTGTGCTCAGTGATGCAGTGAGGCACAGTGATGCATTGTATAGTCTGGTGGCTGTCGGAATGAAGGACTTCCTGTGCCGTTCAGTGCTGCATTTAGGTAGTGTGAGCCTAGCACTGAACATGCTCCTCCTGGCTGTCAGCCAGGTCTGTGCATAGTGGGTGGGAGGGGTTTTCCCTGATGGCCTGGAGCTTAGCAAGGTTCCTCCTCTCCGCCACCCTCGCTAGAGTCCAGCTCCACCCCAACCACGCTACTGGCCTTCCTGACCATCTGTTTGTGTCCCCTACATTGCATATTGCTGTTGCACTTTACTGCTACATTTGCACTCTGGTTGGATGTTATGACAAACATTTGAATCTAATCTAATCTAGCTAACGTCATACTACCAATTCTAATCGTTACATTAGGTAAAGTTACAATACAAATTGTGGTCTACACTTACCTGAGGGAAACTACCCACTTGCCTGTCTGTCGATGATATGCTGTCAAGAGCAGGTGCGCTCCTCACAACATGCCAACGTGACGTGACACAGGAGCCTAGGTCCACACTCCACACTCCGCTAAATCAACGGGTAGGCTGCTGAACGAGGCTCAACGCTTCCTTATTCCTAGAAATGTGGAAATCTCGTCGAATGAGTTCAGTGACTAAATATAGAGCCGTTGCAGCAAAGTGGACACGTTTAGCTTATAATTTGGTTGCCAGACAAGTGAGACAACCAAACATCAGACTGTGTGCAGGCCAGGGCAAGGAGAGACCACGGCCATTGATTAGGAAACGTCACAGGGGAAGACAACCACAATGAAACGCACGAAGTAGGCTACCTCGGGAAGTCCCACCTCTGTTCAGCATTGTTTCATACAGTCCACAAGAGGTCGGCAAAGGCAAAAGAATAGCCTACTCTCATCTCCTCGACCCTGTCTACCTCTTATTCCGACCAAAGACAGTCTAATGATGAAGACGGCAACAAAGAAACCACTTGCTACAAAAGAAAATAATGAAATGGGTTCCGAGCGGTCGTCTCTCTAGATAAGGTACCCGGTTCAGTTCTGGCTCCTCCTGGCATCGTGTAAGTGCTTGAGCAAGACACTTAACTGGTATGTCATAAATGTATCTTGTATGTCATATGATATATGTTATGATGAATTGAAAATGGGGGACCCTGATGTAAACAAGACGAAAGTCTTTCTCTGGTCTGCATCCCCTTAACAATTGTGTGTATTGAGCTGTACTGTATTGCTCGGAACTAGGCAGAATCTGCATATGGCTCGCTGATAACAAACTATCATTACACATGGGCAAAACAGAGTCCATTCTCTTCGGTTCAAATAACAAACTCAGCAAGACCGACGGCTTCTCAGTTACAGTGGGTGACAATATTGTCACAAGGAAAGATGAAATTACCTACCTGGGTTCCATCCTAGAGGCTAATCTCTCCTGTGACAAAATGGCATCCAATGTAATAAAAAAAGTCAACCAACGAACTCGATTCTTGTACCGGATCTCCTCTCTGGTAAACAAGAATACCCTGAAGACTCTGGCAGGAGCACTCATTCAGGGGTACTACGACTATGCTTGCACCTCATGGTACCAAAGCACCTCAAAGGCGCTAAAAACAAAATTACAAACATCTCAAAACAAACTGGTCAGACTACTGCTTGACCTTACTCCTAGAACCCACCTCACCCCTGCCCACTTTGACAACCTAGGATGGCTTAGAGTAGATGACAGAGTACAGCAACTTGCAATGGGCCTGGTCTACAAGATACACTACACGACCAAGGTACCCATGTACATGGCAAAATACTTCCCAAAGGTCAGTGAATACCACGATCACAACACCAGAGGGAGCTCCACAAATCATGTTAAACCCAGATTCGGCTCAAATAAGGGACTAAACACGTTTCGCAATTATGCCACATCAATGTGGAACGCCCTACCCAAAGCTGTAAAGGAATGTGGATCACTACCCACTTTCAAAACCTCTCTCAAGAGACACCTACGGGAGACTGCAATTCAACACTGGCCCCTGTAAATATCCTAACCCAACCCCCTCCAATGTACAGTCATTTACCTAGTATGGTTTTGTCAATAGTCCAATGTACAATTTTGTTTGTTTGTACAGAGTCTCCCCCCCCTCAATGTACAGTTTTGCTTGTTTATACAGTGTGCCCCCCCCCCCCCCCCCCCCCAACCACCTCCAATGTAAATTACCCAGTATGGTTGTCAATATCCCAGTGTACCCAACCCCCCCCACCCAACCTCCTCCAATGTACAGTTTCTACGTCAAATGTATATACTCCCTTTTCTTGACTCCTTCTGTATCACAAACAGTACTGTATTTGCAAATCTGGTATGTCATAAATGTATAGATGTAGCAGTACTGACTATCTGTATGTCATGTATGTCATATATGTCCTGATGAATTGAAAATGGGGGACCCTGGTGGAAACAAGACGAAAGTCTTTCTCTGGTCTGCATCCCCTTAACAATTGTGTGTATTGAGCTGTACTGTATTGTACCCATTCTGCAATCTGTTAATAAAGTTTTCAATCAATCAATCAATACCCATTCTGCAATCTGTTAATACAATTTTCAATCAATCAATCAATCAAACCCCTAACTGTTCCCAATGAGCATGTTTTGTTGGAATCTTGCATGGTTGCCTCCGCCGTGCATAAAGTCTAAAAAACTTTGGATAAAAGCTCTATATAAATGCAGCCCATTTGATGTTGAGTAAAAAATATAATCTACTTAATCTTGAGGTTAAATGTGACTTTTAAAGATTTTTAAATGAATCATGATCTGATTAATTTGACTGCAACTTTGCATAAAGCCACATAAAAAGACTATATCCACAATGAAATGTATTTAGAGAACATAGATAATAAAGCCACAGATTAAAGGAACCTGCCAACATGGTAATAGCTGTATTTTCAAACACAATGCATAGGAAGCAGCATTCACACACCTACAGCTCCCAAGCTACAGTGTTTTGTTTTTAACCCCTGTCTCTGTCTCTGAGTGAATTTATCGATATAGACATTCCAGTGACCTTCTACCTCATACTGGACATGAGCACTACCGGTCCCATGGAACAGCTTCATACCGCCTTCTGTCTGGCCTGCAGCGTTGAACCTTACCTGCTCTGCCTTGACCTATTCTGAGTGGTTTCTCCTGCCCCCGGAGCATATGGCCCTGAGCCATCGTCTTGTATCTCATCCTGTTTACATATGCTTGCAGTAGTTATTTTTATTTTTTTTACTTAAATTTTTTATTAACACTTTCTGCGCCAAAAACGTTGTACAACGGGTTTCAAGTTCATGCGAATTCTGCCAGATCACGGCGTACAACGTTATTTTTATCATATTTCATTTTTTCGCCATGGTATTAATATTTCCCTCAAGGACCCTGGTCTGATGCTGTGGGACTCGGCACAACTCTGCAACGCTTCAATACTGCCACCTGGTGGATGATCGGCGAGTTGCCAAACCGGAAATGCCGGTTGGATATCGGTGCGTCTCCTAAATACATCCGGCCACTCGCTTATCGTTGCGGGACTCAAGACACACGTCCATGTGTAGCGATCGCTGCCATAACTCAATAATCGTCATGATTTGGGCTGTTATTATTATTATACAAACCGGAAATGGATCGCCTCGATCCCCATCAAATAACTGGGATCTTTTTGCTCCAGTGTCATCGCCCAACGGTAAGAGGAGGCTGCCGTGACTTTCAGCCTTTTTGTTTATTATTATCCATGCAAACTGCTCTGATCTATATATCACCCATACTACATAAATCATTTAACGACGATCACGGAATTATAAACGACCCCCCCCCCCCCCCCCCCTCCGTTCACCCGCGCATGATGAGTCATAACGTTTAGGACCATGTACAGTTGAAATTTTTAATATAGCGTGTATAGGGAATAGACTGCAATCGATCATCTATATATGCATTTATGCCTATATCTCACGTTCTAGGAATTACTGCAGAAAACAATAAAAACATATTTATATTCTAGACAGTATTTTTGTATGAATGTGTGAATGAAAAAGTAAAACGTTCCTACATCCTGAACGATAGATAATCGATGTTGAATGGGCCATAGTAATGTCAATTTAGCAATACAATTTAAAAAGTTATAGCCCTGCAAAGAAGGTGAACATCTCCATAGGCTTAGACTGGTAGCAGTGATCAAACATTGATGGATATAAGCGTGGCAGTTAATGTGTTAACATTTATAGACAAACAACACTTACACAATACCTACAATGACATCAACAAAACAACAGTACATCCACATGGGCCCCTTGAATTCGGCCGTGCTCAGCCTCCCAGACCTCCATGAGAGAGACCCCCCCCCTCCCGCCATACACCCCCAGAAACAGGGCTCCCCCAAATCCCAGGGCTGTCTCACGCGGGGCCGAGTACTCAGTTACACGGGTACCTTGAATTTGATTGGGCCAGGCCAATCAAGGGGGTGGTACTCGAGGGGTGGTACCCCCCCACCGAGCCAAGCCTGCTACCTCCCATGCCACCCAGCACCCCACCCCACGTCCGATGACCCCACAACATCAAAGACCCCACTCTCCCGGGCCAAACCGCGGAAACGATGGTCCCCCTCCCCCTACACCCCCCCCCCCCCCCTCTGAGTTAAGCCCATAGGAGCCCCCCATATCCAAGGCCGATGTGCGCGCCGCCGGGCCCCCAGCGATACGGGTCCCTTGAATCAATTGGGCCAGCCCAGTACATTAGAGGATAGGGGATCCCCCCCCCACAAGCCAAGCCCGCTATTTCCCATGCCACCGAGAGCCCCACCCCACGCCCACCGACCCCCCAACACACAGGACCCCGCCGGGCAAAGCCGAGCCGCTCTGATCCCCCTGAGAGAAACCCCTCCCTCCCGCCCTCCTCCCCGAGAAACAGAACACCCCCATATCCTGGTCCACCATGCGCATAGCCGAGCACCCAGAGCTCCCACCCGCCCCCGCCCGACCGCTAGGCCCCCGGCCCACGAGAACCCCAAGCCCAGGCCAGCAGAAGGCCAAAGCACCACGCCTCAATGATCCCCCGACCCCCCGCGACCCCAAGCCCGGTGCCCCCCCGGCCCGGTGACCAGACCGCCCCCAGGACCCCCCCCCCCCCCCCCACACCAATCCCACAACACGCAAGCCCCCCCCAGGTCGAACCGCCGGAACGATGGCCCCTCTCCCCGACACCCCCCCCCCACTGAACTATGGCAGTATTAAAAATGAAACTAACACAATAAGAAAAAATTAAGTGAACATAAATGGTTATATGGTTAGCACTCTTTCCCCGGTTGGCGGTTTGGGGGGGGGTCAGCCCTCCCACTGGAGAAGCCCCCCCCCAGAGACGGAGATACCCCCCAAAGGAGATTCTCCAAGCCTCTCTTCATGTCCAACATCTTGAATTATTGTCCTTCATATTTGTCCATGTGCACATTTAAAGCAACTGCTGTCCCTGTCATCCTATTTGTGTGTCCTGTGTGCTAGTGTCTACAGTTTAGTCTAGTGCGTGTTATTTGTATTATATGTCCCGAATCAAGTCCCAACCTCCCCAACTAATACGTTTACCTTGTCTGTATTCCCAGTGGTCTGTGTGTTATCTGCAGTGTGTCTCGAACCATAACCTCCATTCACTATCAAATAATATGCTTAGTTGTGCGTCATGTGTGTTGGTGTCTACAGTTTAGTCTAGTACGTGTTATTTGTATTATATGTCCCGAAACAAGTCCCAATTTCCCCATCTAATGTGTTTACCCTGTCTGTATTCCCAGTGGTCTGTGTGCTGTCTGCAGTGTGTCTTGAATCATAACCTCCATTCACTATCACATTATATGCATATGTGGTATTGAATCTTGGTCGGTGTGTATGACCTCAGTGCTCGAGTCCTGCTTGGTGTGTGAAACCTCGTTATTCAAGTTCTGGCTGGTCCGGTTGATCTCGGTGCTCGGATCTCGGTTGGTGTGTGTGGCCTCCGTGTTCGCATCTTGGCCGGCCCGGGCGACCTCCGCGCCTGCATCTCGTGTGCGGATGGTCCGGCCGACCTCGGTGCCCGAGTCCTGGTTGGTCCGGTTGTATCCAGCGTCTCCCTGTCCCTCCCCTGGGGGCCGTCCGTTTCACCTCTCCCGAACCAGCTTGTATCACTTGCTGCATCATATTCATCGTGTTAACTTCCATGTTAGCTTGCAGCTCCTTCTCCAGCCAGGCCTTGCTGCGGTCCAACACCACGTTAGCTTGTATCCCTTGCTGCGTCGTATTCATCGTGTTAACTTCTATGTTAGCTTGCAGCTCCTTCTCAAAGCAGGCCTCGCTGCGGTTCAACGCCCCGCTAGCTTGTATCACTTGCTGCGTCATATTCATCGTGTTAGTTTCCATGTTAGCTTACAGCTCCTTCTCCAGCCAGGCCTCGCTGCGGTCCAACGCCACGTCAGCCCTGAGTCCATCGATGTTGCTCTGGATGCTCTGCGTGCCAGCCTGGACAGCCTGGTTAGCTAACTCAATAGCCCGTATGTCCTGGACCATATAGCTTGGGTATTAGCCTGTATGTTAGCCTGCATGCTAGCTTCCCACTGCTTCATGGCAGCCTGAATTAGGGTTGCCACCCGTCCCTTAAAATACGGAATCGTACCGTAATTGGAAACTAAAAGACGTGTTCCGTATTGAACTGATACGGGACGCCCTTTGTCCCGTATTTTAAGGTTGCCAGTTTAGTGAGAGAAATGAGTCAGCCGACCTACAAAAACAAGCAAAATTGTGTCCAAAAGTTGCGGGAAATAAACAGACTTGGCAACTCTGCTATGATGGGCGTGCGCTCAGCAGCTCACCGACCAATGAGAATTAGCGCTTTCACGTTGCTAAGAAGAGTTCTGTGCCGTTGTGCCAATCCTCTGTCTGTGCGCTGCCTGTCATCCTCTGTCTGTGCGCTGCCTGTCATCCTCTGTCTGTGCGCTGCCTGTCATCCTCTGTCTGTGCGCTGCCTGTCATCCTCTGTCTGTGCGCTGCCTGTCATTCTCTGTCTGTGCGCTGCCTGTCATCCTCTGTCTGTGCGCTGCCTGTCATCCTCTGTCTGTGCGCAGCGTGATTTATTTTCGAAGGCGCTTTGAAAATGTCCACAGCAGACACTACTCCACCACCGCGTCCTAAAAAGACAAAACGCCTCCACAAGTACAGACCCGAGTGGGAACTGGCAAACCCCTGGCTTGATAGCGTCAGTAGAGATGTTTATAAAGCAAACTGCAAAGTATGTAGGTGTGTTTTCTGTGGCGCATGGTGGACTGACTGACATCAGACAGCATGCCTCAGGAGAACAACATGCCAGAAATATAAGAACGCAAAGGACACAAGCACAGGTGTCACAGTTCTTCATGACTGAAACATCTCCTGAGATTGATTCGGTATGGGATATTACATCTTATTTATCTGGTTGTGTTTTTAACTAGATGTCAGTATTTCTATTTACCTGCCCTGGCAGCCAGGAGCCTACTCTTCTTTGCACTTTATTTTTTATTAATCTTTTAATTTGGGTCACACAAGTGTTTCATTGTATTATTGTCCTCTTTCAAAAAGTGTTCCCAGGCTTTGTTTTTACAGCACTTTATATGCATACAGTATTATGCTCAAGTTGAGGCTATAGTTCAGCCAATTTATTTAAACAATGTTAAATGCAAATAAAGCACTTTAAACTTTAAGTATGACTAAATGCTTTCTTGACTATATATAGTAACTGTTCCAAAATGCATAGATTTCTATGTATTTTAGGGGTTTGGGAGGCTAGCTCTTTTTAATATAAATGTCAGATTGTTTTATTTAGATTTCATAGATTTCTATGCATTTCAGGAGTTTGGGGGGCTGGCTCCCCAAAATAATTAAATAACATAACCCTAACCCTAACCCTAAAACCGAAATAAAGTAAAAAAAATAAATAGTGACAAAATCCACCCACTTTCGCCCCAAAAACGCCCCAAAACCGCCCAAATTGTTTTCTCGATGATACAGGTAGGTGTCCCTTATTTCTATTGGTCAAAGGTGGCAACCCTAGCCTGAATCATCCCCTGAATCATCTCCTGCGCCCTCATTTGTACTTCTTCTGGGGTCGCTTTTCTCTCGCCTTTTCTTGTGTTCCTCCTTCCTCCCAGTCTATATCCTTGAATTGTCACTTTTTATTTCGCTTTGAATTGTTTTACTTCCTTTTTTTTATATTCAATGACCGGGAGCTCTTCCATGTGGCTGCTCACCAGAACGTCGCAAACCGGAAGTCCTGCAGTAGTTCTTAGTTCTATCCATTACTTACATTTTACAATTCTCTTATATACTTTGATTCTATTGTCACCGTGCATGCATATATATGCCTACTACATGTATTTATTGGTCCAACTCCGCCCACTACAAACATGGGAACTCTATAACCCCTGCCCTGCCCACATCTCCCCATCTCTCTGAGTGGTTGTCTCGTAGTGTTGACCAAGGTTATGTGCACCATTGAGGTGATGGATCAGCTTCATACCGTCTTCTGTCCGACCTACAACGTCTAAACCATGCCTGTTCTAGTTCATTGCTGGTACTTCATCAAGTACTTCTATTCTATTCACATATATGCTTACTACATGTATATATTCTATTCACATATATGCTTACTACTTGTATCTATTGCTATGTACATCCATCCTAAACACGCAAACTGTCTAACACCTGTCCCCGTCTCCCTGCGAGTGGACGTCCCGTGATGATGGCCGGGAGGATGCAATCCTCTCTACGCCACCCCATATCTGAAATGGATCCGTCATCAGCTCTATTTTCAATCGTTCAAAATGTACACCAGTTGCTATTGCATGTAGGCTACTTATTTGTGTTTCATTACACGTATATGTACATGCTTACCAACTGTTTCGCCTGTTTTATAGCAACACTACTATCACCGACATCTAAGAAGGGAGATCCCCCCTTGAATGGCCCTTCTAAGGTTTCTCCCCTCCACATTGCCTGTGGTGCTTTTTTCCTATTGCTACGTTTTTTGTGAGTTTTTCCTTACCTTTGCTTGGGGTCTGGGAGTGTTGCATTAATTTATTCATTTCACATTTTTTGGACTTCATGGTGTTTTTCTTTTGTTCTCGATTTATTGTGATGTTTCTTCTTGACTGCCACGCTGTTTTCCCATCTTTACTCAATGGCGCCAGCGCTATTGACCATTTTCACGATGTTCGCGACAATAGTATGGCTCATTTGACAGGCAGTGTTTCTAGTCCAACGCTGACGAACCAGTTAATTTCTACATACTTTAGTTTGTGCGCTATTCCACGCTAAACATCGCCCCTTTTCAAAATAATCCAGTATTTTTTTCTAGATTGTGAGATATGACGTGTTATATGCATATGCGCGAATCGTTCGGGTTGCTCGCCTGAAACCTATATTATTTCCAAATCAAAGGTATATACCATATATAGATGTTTCTTCACAAAATCATCAAGGAGGGGGGGTCGTTTTAGGAAGCTGCATCGTTACCAAAAGCATGTTTTAGGTTTGGTAAAGTATGACGCTGTGACCAATACAAAAGCATGTTTTAGGTTCGGTAAAATAGACCTAGAATAGACCTTACCTTAGTCAGAAGGTACTCCAAAATGAATAATGCCAGTAATCCCATCGCGATCGCAATTACTTGTGTGCATTGGGCATGGCTATCATACGGGAAACAATAGGTTTCAGGCTTTCAAATCTCTGACAGATTGCTGTGTTCTGATTCACTTTGAGGGGGAGGGGATTCCTGCAGCCGGAGGTACCGAGGCACTGAAAGACAACTGAGAGACCCAGTTAAAAAGGTAGGCGATACTGCCACCTGGCGGGATTCGATCGTCATTGCAATTTTAACGTAGGCAGCTGTGCCAGGGAGACACAGGCAGGTCCGCACGAGTGTTTAGAATGGGGAAATTGAGGGCAGTCAGGTGGCGTAACGGAGATTGCGTTCGTCACCAATCCCGGAGCGGCTGGATTCGCCTGTTCGAATCCAGCTCACAGTTCCGGGGTTGTCACCAGCTTGGCAGGCCGTTCACACTAATACAATTGGCAGTATTAGAGGGTGGGAGAAGCTGGCGGGGTGGGTCCGGGTCGTTGTAAACAGCGACTCCTACAGTTCGGTCGGGGCGCCTGCTAAGCGCGGATAGGATCTAAGTGGGATAGTGTGATCCTTCCACACGCTACGCCCTCTCAGTGAGAATCCGTGCTGCCAGGTGAAAAGAAGCGGTTGATTGGCTGGACGTGTGTCGGAGGAAGCACGTGGTAGCCTCCACTCTCCCAGACCGACTGTGGGGGGTAAGTGCGCAGCGACCAGGAAGGGGATTGGGAATTGGCATAACGACTAACATTGGGATGGGAGAAAATCGGAGGAAAAAGGAGGGGGAAGAAGATCAAGAAAAAAAAATAATAATAATGGGGAAATTGAAAAAAATATCAAAGGATCTAAACTCGAGAAATCTCGGGGTTGGCGCTGAACGGTTGGATTTGAAACCCCAGAAATCTCAGGTATGGCGCAGAAAGAGTTAAAGAAGACGTGTCCGGCCCATGGGGACATTAACACATTGGACGCCAGACCCGGGATAAGTCGGGTTAACTCGCCATCGCTTGAGCGCCAAACCCGAGAAAAGTCGGGTTTTCATCGTGCAGGCGGGGTCTAAATACTCCGGCAAGACAAACGCTTATAGGGATGGCATCGACGAGGGTCCCCGCCCCCCGTTCATGTGCAATGCTGGATAACATTGTGCACACGATCGTGATCAGTATTTGGAATGGCGATCAGATAATTGGATTATTCTTTTTGCAGTACATCATAGACAAGGTAAGCACTATATGTTATCAATCTTGCGTTGATCCGATATCCAAATGTTTTCCCTGCAACCACAGCGTGTGTCTGTAATGTACTGTGTA
The DNA here is from genome assembly GCF_963971535.1 of Notolepis coatsorum. Lineage (NCBI taxonomy): Eukaryota > Metazoa > Chordata > Actinopteri > Aulopiformes > Paralepididae > Notolepis > Notolepis coatsorum. The sequence continues at coordinate 26,837,361 of NC_140180.1, forward strand.
ATGTATGCCGTTGGTGGCGATTGAAGCATAGAAAAACGACCCCCCCCCCCCACCCTTTCGTGCATGCATGATGAAACATAATACCGATAATCTAGCGTTGATTTCAGATTTTATTATTGATCCAGGCGAGAAATGGCACGATTTATAATGAAATGCAGTAAAACGCTGTTTGGCGCCGTTTCCCGGGATTACACAGAATCACTCTAAAACTATACTCATATTCACCATGGTATAAAAACGGAAATGTATGGATGAAAAAGTTATCTGTTTTTTGCATGTTGACCGGAAGAAACTCACTGACAATCGACTATGTTATTAGATCCATAGCTATAATATTTAATATAGTTTTAGCACTGCAAACACTGGAATTTATCCCCATTGAACAAAGCGATGGCGCACAACGGCCATACGCCCATAGCGACCTCTGGCGCTGAACCTGTTAACCCTTTAATCGCCGTTGACGCTGAAACACGTCATTCCCCGCCATGCTCATTCTGACAAGAGTCTTTGATATCAATATTTCAAAAATCTGTGATCGAAATCATATTTCTCCCCCGGAGACATTATATGTACTGGTGAGCCCCTGTCAACTCTCTAACGGTTCAAGAGCGCCATCTGGTGGCCGATCGCCCTGATCGCCCAGGGAAGAAACAGGAAGTGGAAGCTGGTGCTCATTTCAATTTGGTCCGATCACTCGCTATAGGTCCCGGGACTCTAGCTCGACACAATGGATAGCGATCCGTTGCCAATAACTCGATAAACAACATGATTTGGACGTATATACTATTATACAACCTGGAAATGGATCGGATATTTCGACATCCCATAATAGAAAAAATTCTGTTCCACGCTCATCTCCCAACGGCGAGAGGAAGCTACGTGAGTTTCAGCGTTATTTTTTAATGTCTTCTATACTAACTGCTCTAATGATCATATCACCCACACTAGATGAATGATATAACGTTGCCCACGGAATTATAAACGACCCCCCGCCCATCCGGTCAACATCAGATCATACGTAGTAACTTCTAGAAGTACGTGCAGTTGAAATTTTTTATCTCGCGCCGATTGCTATCAAACTGTATACAATCATCAATATAATGCTTTTAGGGCTATAAATCACGTTCTGGAGAAAGCTGCAGAAAACGATAAAAACATACTCATACTTTAGACCGTATTTTAGTATGAATATGTGAATGAAAAAGTATAACGTTGCTACACCCTGAACAATAGATATAGGACTTTGAATGGGCCATGGTAATGTCAATTTAGCAATACAATTTAAAAAGTTATATCCCTGCAAAGAAGGGGAACTTCTCCATGTTAAATAGGGCTGGCGAGGGATGGTAAATTATGAATTTAACCCCGGCGATCAAAGGGTTAATGTGTGTTGTCGGGGGGGGGCCTTACAAATAAATTCGATTTGATTTAGATTTTGTATTTGTTTGTGTGCCTTGTTTAGCTTGTATCATGTTGTCTTTGTAAAGCTGTATAATTGTATTGATTTTTGTCTAAAGATATATATAAATAAAGGGGGGATGGGACTCTGGTTGCACGCAGGCTCGCTTGTTCTTTTTGACCAAGTTAAAGGCACAATGCACATTTTACAAAAAAATTATGTATAGACTCATACAAACATAATCCCTCTCAATCATCACTTATGTGTGTGTGTGATGGTGTCTGTATCTGCAGAGATCCTTCACTCTGACTGTATTCTCTTATTTAGCTGTGCTCTGGACATTTCTGGGCGTCAACCTTTGGGCAGCAAGTGCCTGTTATAAATAATATATTTACGTATGTATTACAAATAATTTACATATTCATTGTTTCTTTTTTTTTATCCACTTTTTCTCCTTATCTATTTTTCTCCCATCCCAATTTCGTGTATCCAATTCTCTCCTCCCCTGTCTTGAACGTTGCTCGACTATGCCCCCCACTGGTCGGTTGTAGAGAGGATAGAAGCCTTGCATCACGTGTTCCCTCCGGCACACGAGGAGGCAGCCTGTCACATCTTTTCGCCTGCCAGCGCGGACTCTCATTGGCGAGGTGTAACGCGTGAGAGGCTCACACTACCCTCGCCACTTCCTGTCTCTGCTGTGCAGGCGTCTCCCAACCGACCTGTAGGGGTCGCTGTCCACAACGTCCAATCCCCACCCATCGACTTCCACCCGCTGACTCTGCCAAATGAGCCAGTACGACGGCCGGCCCAAGCCGAAGGCAATGCTGAGACTGGGATTCGATATCGGAGTCTCTTGCATTGGTGACGAGCGCAATCTCCGCTACGCCACCCAGCCGCCTCACTTGTTCGCTTGTCAACCTTCTATCTTTCTACCTAAAGTTGAACCTAAAATATGTTTCTGACATTTTAGTGGTAAGTTTGTTATGATATTGCTGTGTCATATTTGATCTGCAATGCCGAGAAAACTTGATCTGAACTATGTTCGATGGTACAGTGTTTGTAAACACCATGTTGTTTTGGTGGTGCTCAGGTCACATATAGCGGCTGAAACTACTTGCCTTTAACCGTTATATATGCCTATAAACATTCTGTGTCATTTACCAGTGACTTCAAATTTGAAAGAAAAACAATGACATGTACGACAGATTCTTAGCTATATGGATGACTCCCCATTCAAAGAGATAGGGGTCGGGTCTTGTTAGTTCTCGTTATCAAGATGGCGGCAGAGTGAAGCGACATCTCTTTAGACAGACTTTGTTCCAACTATCTCAATAAAGACAAAATCCAGAGGGAAATAGACTGTCCACGTTCCTTAAGAAAAAGAAACAATGTGCAGATAATTGGGCTAATGGAGTGACACACGTGGGAGTTACATTTGGACACTACTATAATCAAGTAACTTATAGGCCTTGGCTAGACACCTGTAGGCCTAAAGGGTTTTGTCACAATTAGTAGGTACCTATCAATTATCATGCTGCAGGTGTTGAAAGCAGTAGCCTAACCTATAGGAAAAGGCCCATAATTCAGATAAAATAACCCCTGATATATAAATCCAGGTTGCCTATTGGAGATTGTGGGCTATCAATTGTAATGTATCTATCAGCAAAACATAGGTCTACATTTTAAATGTAGCCTATACATGCTCAAATACACTGTAGGCTGTAGCCTAGTTGTGTTGAAGGCTAAAAACACTGCATTGGATCAAAATAAACACTTTGAGCTGGAATGAGAAAGTGGGAAAACAATACCTGTAGAATCCAAGCAGGTCACACCAATACCCTGTACTCAAAAAAATAAAAAAATATCGGATGATTAAGGGTTTGAACAAACTACAGATTTGAGAGGTTCTTTGCAATTAATTTTCTTTTTTTGCTGGCTCTGTTTCCCCATTGTAAAAGTGGGTGTGTGATCCCGTGTGCCTTGCTGCCCTCATTGGTTGACGGCGAAGCAGCACTGCTTTGTGTATTTTTGGCCATTGGTGCGAATCATACTGCGGTGTGAGAGAGGAGAGTCCGGTCGGTCCACAGACAGTCCCAACCAACGGGAGCGATACAGAGGGAGAGCAGCAGCAAGTGCATTGCCAGGGCTGTGCGACGTAGACGGCAAATAACCATCGAAGGAGAGGCGTGAGTCTCACAGACTAAACCTTGTGTCAAAGTGATCCAAAGAATTAACGCGCTTAACGTTGAATCTGGGGGACTAACGAGGCGTATAGAGTTGTTTCTCATTGATAGTCTGGAGAGCAGTCTTCGCAAATGGCAAGTCCCGTTGCAGACATAGGACAGTGTCATCATCAGCATCACCCGGACTCCGCGTTTCTGGAGGCGCAGAAATGGATAGAGGTGAGTCATTCAGTACAGTAGGTACAGTATAGCATATCATCATAAGGCAAACTCCTCTCCCATCACATGGCTTGTCATTTGCATCGGCAGTTGTGTTCTATTAATGACGACTACTACTATTAGTTTGCATCTGTGACCTGTCAGATTGTTAAAAGATAAAAGTCGATTTTTATTGCCTACCTGTTGAAAAAGTGACGCAAATGATGATTACTCGCCTCAAACAGCAGCAGTCGTGGCTGTGGGGTCGGTGCGTGCACGCTTGTTTGAAAACAATGAATGCATCATGTGGAATGGATTTTTGCCTCATTGTGAGCTTGGCGGACAATAATCACACAAATGGGGTTTTGTTCAACGAGAATTTGAATCACGACACACTCCACCACGGCCCCGTTACACTTGACTTTGTCAGCCTGCGACCATCTGCGACTCCCGTCCCCTTCAAAACATTGCGTATTTGTTATCTGTTTTAGTAAAATGCAATAACAACTTTGGAAATGTTATGTTTACACATAATTGGCCACAAAAATTCAGTGTCTTGCAGACCTACAGTAAGTGTCGTTTAGCAGGAGGGCCATGTTCACTACCACGACCCCAAACCTCTGTCTGACACGACAACCATGTCCTATATCATCCTCTCGATCTCTTACAGACCACCCTACATTCAGTATAAGACCAATTCAAGTGCAACTTTGGTCTTTGTAGGCTAGGGCACCATTGCAGGCCTATTTATTACCACCAAACTCCTTGGAGGCCATAATCACATCTTAAAAAAAGACATTACTGTCCTAAAATCTTCTGGAAGATGGGGAGATAAAGAGCTGAGCTGAATGCAGGGATGGACGGAGGAGATGACACTCACATATTGTTGTTCTTCTATTACCCCTCTACCCCTGGCCCCTGGGGGACTGCTCTCATTACCCACCCACACCTGGTGGCCGTCCCTCTCTCTCTCTCTCTCTCTCCGCAGGGGACTGGAGGCAGGTCCCTGGTTTCTGAATGAAATGAGCCACAATGCCCCAGACAACACTTAATGGTTTGGGTTTGACTGCTTTCCCTGAATTGTCCTGCGTGGTATTTGTTGTCCTGACCGGAGGCCTAGTGGGAGGGTACACTTTACTACCTTGTTTCATTGCCACTTGGTGCCTGGGGGCGACAGTGGATCAGGAGGTAGAGCAGTCGTCTGGTAATCGGAATCTCGGTTCGATTCCGCCTCCTCCTGCAGCATGGGCACTGTGTTGATGTGTCCTTGAGCAAGACACTTACTGAATGAATGAATGAATGAATGAATGAATGAATGAATGAATGAATGAATGAAAACTTTATTTAACAGATTGCAGAATGGGTACAATACAGTACGGCTCAATACATACAATTGTTAAGGGGATGCAGACCTGAGAAAGACGTTTGTCTTGTTTCCATCAGGGTCCCCCATTTTCAATTCATATAGACATATATGACATACATGACATACAGATAGTCAGTACTGCTACATCTATACATTTATGACATACCAGATTTGCAAATACAGTACTGTTTGTGATACAGAAGGAGTCAAGAAAAGGGAGTATATACATTTGACGTAGAAACTGTACATTGGAGGTTGGGTGGGGGGGGTTGGGTACATTGGGATATTGACAACCATACTGGGTAATTTACATTGGAGGTGGTTGGGGGGGGGGGGGGGGGGGCGGGGGGCATACTGTATAAACAAGTAACACTGTACATTGAGGGGGGGGGGGAGGAGACACTGTACAAACAAACACAATTGTACATTGAACTATTGACAAAACCATACTAGGTAAATGACTGTACATTGGAGGGGGTTGGAATGATTGGGTTAGGATATTTACAGGGGCCAGTGTTGAATTGCAGTCTCCCGTAGGTGTCCCTTGAGAGAGGTTTTGAAAGTGGGTAGTGATCCACATTCCTTTACAGCTTTGGGTAGGGCGTTCCACATTGATGTGGCATAATTGCGAAACGTGTTTAGTCCCTTATTTGAGCCGAATCTGGGTTTGACATGATTTGTGGAGCTCCCTCTGGTGTTGTGATCGTGGTATTCACTGACCTTTGGGAAGTATTTTGACATGTACATGGGTACCTTGGTCGTGTAGTGTATCTTGTAGACCAGGCCCATTGCAAGTTGTTGTACTCTGTCGTCTACTCTAAGCCATCCTAGGTTGTCGAAGTGGGCAGGGGTGAGGTGGGTTCTAGGAGTAAGGTCAAGCAGTAGTCTGACCAGTTTGTTTTGAGATGTTTGTAATTTTGTTTTTAGCGCCTTTGAGGTGCTTTGGTACCATGAGGTGCAAGCATAGTCGTAGTACCCCTGAATGAGTGCTCCTGCCAGAGTCTTCAGGGTGTTCTTGTTTACCAGAGAGGAGATCCGGTACAAGAATCGAGTTCGTTGGTTGACTTTTTTTATTACATTGGATGCCATTTTGTCACAGGAGAGATTAGCCTCTAGGATGGACCCCAGGTAGGTAATTTCATCTTTCCTTGTGACAATATTGTCACCCACTGTAACTGAGAAGCCGTCGGTCTTGCTGAGTTTGTTATTTGAACCGAAGAGAATGGACTCTGTTTTGCCCATGTGTAATGATAGTTTGTTATCAGCGAGCCATATGCAGATTCTGCCTAGTTCCGAGCTGAGGGTTTTTTCAACCTGTAACTTGTTCTTGTCAGAGACCAGCAGGGCTGAGTCGTCCGCAAACAGGAACAAGTTGCAGTCACAAGCTGACGACATGTCATTTGCATAAATTAGGAACAGTAGCGGTCCTAGTATGCTTCCTTGTGGAACACCACAGCTCACTGTGAGGGGGGGGGATAGGGTACCGTTTACCTCCACCATCTGTTCCCTCCCCTCAAGGTAGGATTGCATCCAGCTCACTGATAGACTATCAAAACCAATTGCTTTTAGCTTGTCAATCAGAATGGAGTGATTGACCGTGTCAAAGGCCTTTTGTAGGTCCAGCATGACCATGCCGCAGTATTTGCCTGCGTCCACCTCTTGTTTGATGTGGTCATTCAAATAGAGAAGGCATGTGTCAGTGGAGTGGGATGTTCTGAAGCCAGATTGGAATTCGTAGATTAGATTTTTTTCCGCTAGGTACTTTTCGACCTGTTCGTAGACTATTTTTTCCATGACTTTCGAGATGGAGGTGAGAATAGAAACAGGGCGGTAGTTGCCTGGGTCTAATTTGCTGCCCTTTTTGTGCAGAGGGGTCACCCTCGCAATTTTGAAGTCCTTGGGGACGTGTCCCTGTTTTATGGAGAGGTTTATTATGTGTGTGATGATTGGTGTGATGGCGGCTGCTGAGTCTCTGAGGAATTTGGAGGGGATGTTGTCATGGCCAGTGGCCTTGTTAGGTTGGAGGGCGCTCAGTTTATTGAGTACCTCATCTGTTGTTACCGTTTCCAGCTTGAAGTCGTCCTTGCGGACCCCTAGGTTTTTGTAGAAAGCTACTATGTGTTCTACCCCATAAAGCCCTGAGTGGGAGGGTAGTTTGTTTACCAGTGTTGTGGCTATGTTTGTGAAGAAAATGTTTAAGTAATTGGCTACATCCAGCTTGTCTGTGATGAGCGTGTTGTCAGTTTTTATGTTTATGTTTGAGAATCTGGTTTTAAGTTTTTTACTGCATCCTAGTTGATTATTGAGTAATTTCCAAAGTTCACGTGGTTTGTTTTTGTTTTCCTCAGTTTTGTCATTGATGAAATTCTTTTTTGCAGTTTTGATCATGGAGTTTACGTCGTTTCTTAGTCTGTTTCTTTCTAGTTTGAGTTCAGTCACGTGGGCTTGGAGTTCACTGCTCGTGCTTTTAGTAAGCTTTGACTGACTTTTACGAAACTCAGAGCATTTTTTGTCTCTGGTTTTCATAGCGGCCAGTATTTCGGAGTGCATCCACGGCTCAGCGCGATTTTTTACCCTGGTGGTTCTTAGGGGGGCCATGTCGTTTAGTATTGCTGAGAATTTGGTTTTGAAACCAAGCCATGTTTCGTCAACCAGTGTACCATTGAGTTCATCTGACCAGTCCAGACTCTCCAGTTCAAGGTTGAAGGCCTCGCTAGAGTAGGTTTTGAGGTCTCTAGATGTGACTGTTTTGTGGCAGCCAGCCTTTTGTTTTAGTTTTTTTCGGGTACAGAATATCATATAATGATCACTTAACCCACATGCTATAACCCCTTTATTTGAGATCTTGGACTTGTCGGAGGTCAGAATGAGGTCAATGGTAGTCTGAGTTGATTCACATACACGTGTGGGTTGGGTGATTAGCTGGCTGAGGCCATGCAGATCACAAAACCTACTGAAGGCCTTGAAGACGGGTGCATCTTTTCGTTGCATATCCGTGTTCCAGTCTCCAATAAGAATTTTGTCTACATCCTCAACTCCAGCTAAACACCCATCCATTGTATCATAAAAGCCACTATGATCTGGCGGCCTGTAGACTGTGCCAACCAGTAGGGATTTCGCCCTTTCGAATAGGATTTCCACCCATACAGTTTCAATTGATTTATGATTCAGGTCATTTCTGTTGATGAATTTGGTGTCCTTGTGTATGTACATACAGACACCACCTCCATGTTTGTTCCTATCATTCCTGATTATTGAGTAGTTCTCAATCTCTATCTCTGGATCTTTTACAGAATCGTCGAGCTTAGTTTCTGAGAAGCACAGTATGTTTGCCTTACCATTTATGAATATTTGCTTGATTTCATCCAATTTGTTTTTTAAGCTGTTAATGTTAATGTGAAAAATGTTCAGTCCATTGGCGTTGGTTATTTCATTTATGTTGGCAGGTTCGAAGTATTGTCCGTTTGTAATCTGTTCCTCTGTGTTGTTGTGGGTGGGAAGGGGGGAGGGGGGCGTCGGGTCCCGCGCCGTGTTGGAACAACAAAGAAGGGGGGAGGGGGGTGTCGGGTCCCGCGCCGTGCTGGGACAACAAAGGACTCGTTCCTGGTTGTTTTTGTTGTTAGCTCTGCTAGCTAGCCGGCTATCGGGCGTCGAGATGTTTACATCCCGCGTCGAGATGGTCGTCATGGTTTCGACCCTCGGTTCACCTCCTCTCGTCACTGCCTCACGTGTGCTCGTCTGCTGCGGCGTCATTGGGGAAGTGTTGCCGTCCGCGCAGTAGATGTAGCCACAGGTTGCGTTGTTGATGTTGTTGGTCGCGATGGGAACCTCCATCGCTTCTTGCTGTAGTCTCTGGTTCCGTGTCATTACGGGACCAGGGTTCTGATGTATGTCACCCGACATGAGCAGATATAATAAAAACATTGATCTCTTATTACACTTGCCTGCCGGGGGTAATTTCTTTCGTTCCGGATTTGCAGTAAGTACTGCGTGGATCGCCGAGGCACCGAAGGGTGGATGTTTCCTCTCCGTGCCCGTTAACAAGTAGAAGTACTTAACCCCTAACTGCTCCCGATGAGCACCTTGCATGGTTGCCTCCGCCGTTGGTGTGTGCATGTCTGAGTGAAAGGGTTAATTATGTGATGCATAAGTTATAAAGCGTTTTTTGGTTAAAAGTGCTATATAAATGTAGTCCATTTACCATCTCAAACTATGCTCCACTGTGGGTGTCAGCGATCTTGTTGCTTAAAGGGGAACGTCACGTGTTTTAACAGTTCACATTATGTTTCTCCTGTGCCCCGGGACAGTGCAGTCAACATTTATAAACATGCACTACTCTTTCCTAAAGCTGGATGTCAAATCTGGGGCTACTCCATCGACTATATGGAGAGAGCACTGACTTTGTGGAGCCATGAAATGTTAAGTTGAGCTCTCGGATCAAAACACGGTTAATATCTAGTATTGCTAACGGGGATGCACCAGAATTTATACCTCATTTGGTTGTCAGTGGCCCATTCACTGTCTATGGAGCAGCTATACGTGTAGTTCTATGGGAACAGCCCCAGATTTTACATCCAGGTGACATCACAAATTCAAGGGTTGTTTCATAAATGTAGCTTTAGGAGCGAGTGGCGCGTGTTCACAGATATTGACTCAACTGTCCTAGGTTTGATTGATTGATTGATTGATTGAAAAGTTTATTAATAGATTGCAGAATGGGTACAGTACAGCTCAATACATACAATTGTTAAGGGGATGCAGACCAGAGGAAGACTTTCGTCTTGTTTACATCAGGGTCCCCCATGTTCAATTCATCATAACATATATGACACACACGACATACAGATAGACAGTACTGCTACATCTATACAATTATGACATATATACCAGATTTGCAAATACAGTACTGTTTGTGATACAAAAAGTGTCCAGAAAAAGAGTGTATATACATTTGACGTAGAAACTGTACATTGGAGGAGGTTCGGTAGGTGGGGTGGGGTTGGGTGGGTGGGTGGGTGGGTGGCTGTACATTGGAGGTGGGGGGGTGGGTAGGGGGGGGACACTGTACACTGTACATTGGAATACTGACAAAGCCATACTTGGTCATTTACTGTACAACTGGTTTAGGACATTTGTAGGGGCCAGTTTCAAATTGCAGTCTCCCGTAGGTGTTCTTTGAGAGTGTTTTTGAAAGTGGGTAGTAATTCACATTCCTTTACAGCTTTGGGTAGGGCGTTCCACATTGATGTGGCATAATTGCGAAACGTGTTTAGTCCCTTATTTGAGCCAAATCTGGGTTTAACATAATTTGTGGAGCTCCCTCTGGTGTTGTGATCGTGGTATTCACTGACCTTTGGGAAGTATTTTGACATGTACATGGGTACCTTGGTCGTGTAGTGTATCTTGTAGACCAGGCCCATTGCAAGTTGCTGTACTCTGTCGTCTACTCTAAGCCATCCTAGGTTGTCAAAGTGGGCAGGGGTGAGGTGGGTTCTAGGAGTAAGGTCAAGCAGTAGTCTGACTAGTTTGTTTTGAGATGTTTGTAATTAGTTTTTTAGTGCCTTTGAGGTGCTTTGGTACCATGAGGTGCAAGCATAGTCGTAGTACCCTTGAATGAGTGCTCCTGCCAGAGTATTCTTGTTTACCAGAGAGGAGATCCGGTACAAGAATCGAGTTCGTTGGTTGACTTTTTTTTATTACATTGGATGCCATTTTGTCACAGGAAAGATTAGCCTCTAGGATGGAACCCAGGTAGGCAATTTCATCTTTCCTTGTGACAATATTGTCACCCACTGTAACTGAGAAGCCGTCGGTCTTGCTGAGTTTGTTATTTCAACCGAAGAGAATGGACTCTGTCACAGGAATAAGATGAATTCTTATAAATCTAACTATAAAGGAAGAAATCTCTGTATGTCTGCGTGCGGCTCTGCCTGTCCTTACAGTATCTCAAGAACCATTCATTCGATTGACTTAACTCTCGACAGGTGTATTGCTGAGGACGCGGGGGTGGGGGCGTCTGGTGTCAAATTCGGTGCCATGTGGCCAGATGGTGATGCTATAGTGTGTTACTGTTTATCCTTTGCATATCTCGAGAACCGTTCATCCGATCCATTTCACGCTGGGAAGGTGTATTTCTGAGTGCAGTGTTGAATTCCAAATGCGCACGCGCTCTGAATGGCCACGCCCTGAACGGCCACGCCCTGAATGGCCACTGCATTCATATATTATAATAGCAACTAAACCCAGCTCCTCCACTGTGACTGTGACCCTTTCAGGTGTACGTTTTAGGGATGCCCCGATCACGTTTTTTGCCACCGATACCGATCACCGATCGTCGTGAGCCATATCGGCCGATACCGATCCGATACCGATCGTTTTTGATTAAAAAGAAATTAAAAATTATTTTATATATATATATATATTTTTTTTAAATAAAATATATATATTATATAATTAGACTTGTACTTGTATTATCTGCGAGACATCGCCACCACGCAACAAGTCAAAATGCTCGCTATCTGCAAACAGCTCCACTGTCTGTGTGTACTCTAGTAGCCCAGCTCCAAAAAGGATTCTCCGGCGCTGCAGCGGGACCCTATTGGTAACGTTATGCTTTGGTCATTTCACATTCAGCAAGCCCTCAGCTCGAATACGCATTAAATCAATGTTATAAGACATTGATATCAAGAGCTATCTGTAGCTACTGCTAGCCGGCTAGATGACGTTAAGACAGAACTTTAGTTCAATGGGACATTTCGTTTTGAACAGTAAACTAACGTCAGCTAACGCAAGCTAATGCAAGCTACCGGAGGTATGAACATGGACTACTAGATTTTCTGGATCATTTGTTGATATCAGGAGCTATCGGTAGCTAGCCGGCTAAATACCGTTAGACAATGCCTACTAAAGGTGAATAGTTGACTGGGTAATTTTGTTTAAACAGTAACGATAGCTAGGTAGCTAACGTTAGCGCAGGTCGAATGCACTACAGACTCGAGCAGAGGAGCCGCACCTCTTTGTTTACAAACTCTACACGGGGGCGGGCGGGGCTAGGGAGGAGGAGCAGTTTGCAGGTCCTGTGCGTCTGAGACAAGCGAGTGAGATATCCACTTGATCAGTTTCCGCGATCGGCGAATATGACTCATTATCGGAATTCCCCGATCGCATATTTATACTGATTATCGGCCGATAACGATCGGTGGCCGATCGATCGGGGCATCCCGTTTCTTTGAATTTTCGGAGAATTCAGTCTCGGATGTCTAGAACTCCGCTTCCAGTAGCCATCGTTGCATCATATCACCATTATAATATCAAAATTAGAATTTCACACGTGAGATCTGAAGGGGCTAATATCTAATGTTTACAACTCTTATGTCTGCCACTGGGGAAATCAGGCTGAGTCAAAAGGTCATTTATCAGGCCTTCACCATGCATTCACACCTGCAGACATTTGTCCATTGAGCCCTGCTTCCTGCCACTGTGTTGTCCGTAGCGCTATGGCTAATGATGGTGTTTAGGGCGCTCTTCTGAACCCTTGGCAGGGCTGGCCCTTTGATGGGGGTGTAAACCAAGACGTCCCACAGTAGGAAACCTCAGGCCAAATTTGTCCCTCCCTAGAATTGGGTTTTCCCCTCTTAAGCGTTTCAGAATGTGATGGGACATTCTATTTGGTCTATGTTAATGTGATAGGACATTCTGTCTGGTCTATGTTAATGTGATAGGACATTCTGTTTGGTCTATGTTAATGTGATGGGACATTCTATCTTGTCTATGTTAATGTGATGGGACATTCTGTCTGGTCTATGTTAATGTGATAGGACATTCTGTCTCGTCTATGTTAATGTGATAGGACATTCTGTTTGGTCTATGTTAATGTGATGGGACATTCTATTTGGTCTATGTTAATGTGATAGGACATTCTGTCTGGTCTATGTTAATGTGATGGGACATTCTGTCTGGTCTATGTTAATGTAATAGGACATTCTGTCTGGTCTATGTTAATGTAATAGGACATTCTGTCTGGTCTATGTTAATGTGATAGGACATTCGGTTTGGTCTATGTTAATGTGATAGGACATTCTGTCTGGTCTATGTTAGGACATTCTGTCTAGTCTATGTTAATGTAATAGGACATTCAGTTTGGTCTATGTTAATGTGATGGGACATTCTGTTTGGTCTATGTTAGGACATTCTGTCTAGTCTATGTTAATGTAATAGGACATTCAGTTTGGTCTATGTTAATGTGATGGGACATTCTGTTTGGTCTATGTTAATGTGATGGGACATTCTGTCTAGTCTATGTTAGGACATTCTGTCTAGTCTATGTTAATGTAATAGGACATTCTGTCTAGTCTATGTTAGGACATTCTGTCTAGTCTATGTTAATGTAATAGGACATTCTGTCTAGTCTAGTCTATGTTAATGTGTTAGGACATTCTGTCTAGTCTATGTTAATGCTGTTTTAAAGGTGCACTGGAATGAGGATCATTTTAGTCACATGCAATTATGGGGAATATGCATGTCATTTAATTGTTGAGTCTACAAGGTCTTCATTGCCGGTCTGAAGTGAGGAACTTGTTGACTCAACCATTAAATTGTAGGCTTATTCCACGTAATTGTACGGGCTGAGGTTACACACTGTCTTCATTCTAAATAAGTGAGAATCTGACACCTTGAGTGGACCTTTGAGCAGGGATTCTCAAATAATGCATGATTGTTGTCCCTATAACTGGATACATGGTCTTCCATGTCAGAAGGTTTGGGTGTAAACTTGGTGTAAACTAGTCTGGCAACTTTGCTCTAACAGTAGGGATGGGCAAAACTCACAAAATTACTATTCAATAGTCACTGGGAACTATTTGAATACTAATAGAAAATCACCCTCTCCCAACATATGATTTTGTTTTTACTTAATAGTGAAAGTAAACGTGACATAATAAAACAAGCGAGCTAGCTGGCTGCTGTCGATGCTAACAGCTAGATATTTGTGAGTCGCAGCAGGCTTATTTCCAGGAACAAAAGCATTAATTCCAAAAGTTACAAAAGAGAGGGCGTGCTGCCTGTGACAAGATGGCCACCGGTGAACTACGCTGGAGACTCCACCTTGCACCATCTAGTTATATCTATGCGAGTAGTAGCCACTGGGTATTTGTGTAAATTGGCAGCCAATGAAATAATGACTTTGCTTTTTAACTCCCCCTCTTTTGAGTGGTTTGATGAACCCATTTTCATTTCAGTATTGATTGATCAGGCATTATTTCAATATTGATTAATGAGGCATTATTTCAGTAATGATTGGTCAGACATTATTTCAGTATTGATTGGTCAGACATTATTTCAGTATTGATTGGTCAGACATTATTTCAGTATTGATTGGTCAGACATTATTTCAGTATTGATTGGTCAGACATTATTTGGTCTTTGGCCCCACCAATTCTAATTGACTTCAGATAAATGAATATGATAATCACTAATCGCAGTGCTACTGTATCCCAACGGCTTCTCAGTTACAGTGGGTGACAATATTGTCACAAGGAAAGATGAAATTACATACCTGGGTTCCATCCTAGAGGCAAATCTTTCCTGTGACAAAATGGCAACCAATGTAATCAAAAAAGTCAACCAACGAACAAGATTCTTGTACCGGATCTCCTCTCTGGTAAACAAGAATACCCTGAAGACTCTTAACAGGAGCACTCATTCAAGGGTACTACGACTATGCTTGCACCTCATGGTACCAAAGCACCTCAAAGGCACTAAAAACAAGATTACAAACATCACAAAACAAACTGGTCAGACTACTGCTTGATCTTACTCCTAAAACCCACCTCACCCCTGCCCACTTTGACAACCTAGGATGGCTTAGAGTAGACGACAGAGTACAGCAACTTGCAATGGGCCTGGTCTACAACTACACCACACGGGTACCCATGTACATGTTGAAATACTTCCCAAAGGTCAGTGAATACTACGACCACAACACCAGAGGGAGTTCCACAAATCATGTTCAACCCAGATTCGGCTCAAACAAGGGACTAAACATGTTTTGCAATTATGCCACATCAATGTGGAACGCCCTACCCACAGCTGTAATTTTTTTTTGAATCACTACCCACCTTCAAAACCGCTCTCAAAGAGGACCTACGGGAGGCTGCAATTCTAAACTGGCCCCCGCAAATGTTCTGTATTTTCTGTTAGGATCTCTGTTTAACAGTATTGTATATTTGTATATCTTGTATGTCACAAATGAAACAGTACTGTATATCTTTATGTCATAAATGTCATGATATATATCTGTATGTTGTGTGTCATAAATGTCACTATGAATTGAAAATCTTTCTCTGGTCTGCAATGCATCCCCTTAACAATTGTGTGTATTGAGCCATACTGTATTGCACCCATTCTGCAATCTGTTAATAACGTTTTCAATCAATCAATCAATCAATCAATATCTGACATCGCTTGCTCTTTGTCTGTGGTTTTAAAAACTCGGTTTACTTGCTGCTTTATTTTTTTCTTGTAGGAAAGGATGACATGCATTTTTGTTCAGCTAGACTAGACCCTTGCTTTGACTTGTTCAGTGTCTCTTTGTTATCAAGACACTATATTTGGACTGAGTGTTTTTCTCTCTTTCTTTCCATCTGTCTCAGTCAGGACACGTTAAGGGGCCTCTGTCTAAACAATACAAAGTTCCATTGTGACATTCTGGAGGGGAAAGTGATATTATCTACTTGACAAAGGCTGGTATCATTCCGATGATATCACTGTGTGTAGTAGTCAAATGGGCTGGGGCCATGGCAACGGCTCTCTACTCGACGGGGATGTCACTGCTACAGTAGATCCAGTGACACAGATGACAGATCCCCGTGTTACCATGCTCTGTATCCCCTTCTCCTTTTACTTAGTTCAAACGTTGACATATTTTCAAACTACAAAACAACAACAACAACAATCTGTTCTCTTCTTTTCAAATGGTCCCTTGAAAGTTCCCCTTTTCGTCCGGTGATTCTATTGCTCGTCCACGTGAACGCTCCGAAAGTGAAGGTAATCTGAATGGAACAGGGCGGGGGGGGATGTCAGGTTTAAGTGGCGCGAGGGACCGGCCTTGATGACAGCCCCGCTGGTGTTTGTTACGGAAACTCTGAGCCAGCCGGGCTGCTTTGAGCTCAGCCAGGGAAATATAGGAAGAGAGAGCAGGGATAATGGGAACGACCACCAGGTGCCAGAGGGCTTTGGACTACGGCCGGCACTCCGCACAGCGGCGCACGTATGAGAAGAACCTGTTGATTTAGCTTCTGTGGGGGGAATGTTGCCGCCGTCCTGAACCTGCCTTGAGTACATCTGGATCCTCGCGTGGCATCATGCCAATGTCGGGATGACAACACGAGACGATGCCAGGCAGCGGCTTCCTTCTCAACCTGCCACGGCCCCTTCCTGGCCCAAGGTGGTGTTGGAAAGCCCGCGCCCCATGCTAGCCAAAGTGTCTAGTTGCCCCTGAAACATTCCATGATGTCATTGACAATTTGGGCTCTTTGTTATACCCTCCTTCAGAGCAGACGCCGGGGTGTGTTATGATGGGGCTGTGTAGCTTCTTGTATCGCAGGTGTCCTTAATCTCCATGAGATGTGATTTACAAGCCACTGAAGCATACAATTAACCGCGCATGTGTCAGAGAGAAGGGTATATTTAGGATGTATATCCGTCAACGCTCCGATGAGCTGGAAATCCCTCTTATTTATTGCACAGCTAGAGTGATGAGTTCAGTAGATTCCCGTATTTAATGTGTTATTCCATGACAACATTGGCATGAATGTGATGAACAATGGACGTGAATCATGATTCATTTCAGTCGTGCTACTCTTTTCACATTGTGGTATCTCTGCAGCTCTATGTTTTGAAAAGTCAAGTAGCCAGCATTCATCGTTGTACTGTAGGTAAGAACTGTCATGTTTAATGAAGTCGCCCTATAATGGGAATAATAAGCATCCTGATCACAAGATAGGGGTTGCTGTTGCAAGTAATAGAACCACAGCATCATTGTGACTGTAGCTATTTTCAGCCGTTTTTTGAACTTGAATAAACTCGAGTGCACATGCGCACTGACCTGTTTAACTCTGAGTCTAAGAATATTTGTTAAATTAGGTTTAGCCAAAGCCTTAGTTGCTGAACGAGAAGTAATGCTGTCGATTTAAGTATTATTGATGGAACAAGATACTCTATAGCGATTAGTGCATATTAGTACTGAATTAAGGTTCAGGTATACACCAAATTGTACTGATGAAGCTCTAGCATAACAAATGGTGTCATCAGTTATTAGCAAAACATATATATATTTTTTTACTTTAGTCGATACTTGATCATAAATCACCCCTGTATAGGCTCTTATCATTCACACAAATGAGAGAGGCCCGAAAGTAAGAAGCTCTAATCCAGTAGCTATGATCTTCTTAATCTGTCCCAGTCCCACCCTCTGGGAACAGAGATAAGAGTATTCTTGTTGGAACACATTGTCATTAGTGGAACATGGAGTCCAAGCGATTATGTTGTTGAGAAGCAGCAGATTGATGACTCAGTAGCTCAAGTCTTCATATGCCCTTATTTTGTAATTCAAACCTTATGTCATATAACTTTTGAAGTCTTGTGTTGGATAATCAGGGAAGACCGTTATGTCGTCCAAGTTAATGGTAATTACTTTACAGTTTATGCAGTGAACCACAATTGGATTATTTACTGGCAGTGGTGATTTTCCCTCTGTCCGCTTGGCTGGCGATGGTAGTTCTCTCCAGTACTCTAGTTCTCTCCAGTACTCTAGTTTTCATGGTAGTTCTCTCCAGTACTCTAGTTTTCATGGTGGTTCTCTCCAGTACTCTAGTTTTCATGGTAGTTCTCTCCAGTACTCTAGTTATCATGGTAGTTCTCTCCAGTACTCTAGTTTTCATGGTAGTTCTCTCCAGTACTCTAGTTCTCTCCAGTACTCTAGTTCTCTCCAGTACTCTAGTTTTCATGGTAGTTCTCTCCAGTACTCTAGTTATCATGGTGGTTCTCTCCAGTACTCTAGTTTTCATGGTAGTTCTCTCCAGTACTCTAGTTTTCATGGTAGTTCTCTCCAGTACTCTAGTTCTCTCCAGTACTCTAGTTCTCTCCAGTACTCTAGTTCTCTCCAGTACTCTAGTTTTCATGGTGGTTCTCTCCAGTACTCTAGTTTTCATGGTAGTTCTCTCCAGTACTCTAGTTCTCTCCAGTACTCTAGTTCTCTCCAGTACTCTAGTTATCATGGTGGTTCTCTCCAGTACTCTAGTTCTCTCCAGTACTCTAGTTATCATGGTGGTTCTCTCCAGTACTCTAGTTTTCATGGTAGTTTTCTCCAGTACTCTTAAGTTCTCTCCAGTACTCTAGTTCTCATGGTAGTTCTCTCCAGTACTCTAGTTCTCTCCAGTACTCTAGTTCTCTCGAGTACTCTAGTTCTCTCCAGTACTCTAGTTCTCATGGTAGTTCTCTCCAGTACCCTAGTTCTCTCCAGTACTCTAGTTCTCTCCAGTACTCTAGTTCTTACGGTAGTTATTTTAGGGTTAGGAGTAAAGATCCAGCAAGTAAAGACACCAAAGACGATCAGAGAAAAGTTATCTACTTATAAGTACAGTATATCATTGAGACAATTGACATACAGTGAAGTCATCAGACTCCTACTGTCAGTAGGTTCCGCTGGGTATGATTGAGAGATGAATGACAACAGCAGATAGTTTGTGATTGGAGATGGTGTTGAGGTGGGTCAAGGGAGGGAGATTAGCCCCCTCCCTCCCCACTGTGTACAAGTGAGTGTGTTTACAGTAGGGCTGCTGCCCCTTGTCAATTAGTCGACTAATCTGGCATTATTAGGGTCCTCGTAGACTGAATGAGTTACTGATCGGTCATTACTGGAATATGATAAGCACATCCCTGCCATCACAATAGCATTCACTTTCTTTTTTAAATGATAGTGGGCAGTCCACTTCTCGTAGTATTTATGTTTCTTTATTGAGACCGTTGGAAGGCTGAGCGGCAGACGGAGGAGGGGAGACACGGGAGAGCAGGGTCTGATGGGATTCAAGCCTAGGCCACTTGTGGATCCAGAGGCCAGGGTCTTAACTACTCCACTGTCTCTGGGAGTGTGCTTTGGTTTTGAATAAGCACCAGATTTGAAGAGGTCATTATGTACGACGGCATCCATCAGCGGTAGGACAATAAGGTGGGAAATGAGATTTTATTGCGATTACTCGTCAAAATCCATTGACTATTAGTCGACTATGAATTTCTTTAGTCGAGGACAGCCCAAGAAGTCGGTGTATGAAGCTACACATAGTACAGTGTTTTCCACACGTTCTTAGGTTATATGCGATGGTGACAGGTTATACAGTATGTGTGGTGATCACAGGTTATACAGTATGTGGTGATGACAGGTTATACAGTGTGTGGTGATAGGTTATACAGTATGTGGTGATGACAGGTTATACAGTAGGATGTGGTGGTTATAGGTTATTATGTGGTGGTGGGTAGGGTTATGAGTAAAGATCCAGCAAGTAAAGACACCAAAGAGGATCTGAGAAAAAGTTATCTACTTATAAGTACAGTATATCATTGAGATAATTGACATACAGTCATAAGTCTTACTTATGAATGTGTGTGTTGCTTTAATTCCTAGGGAAGCTATCAGTCCTGCCTATGCTATTCCATCCTGTCTGCAGATTAAAAGAGAGCCTTTAAGGAGGCAGCAAGGCAGCCTGTCAGTAGAGAGGTTCTCTCACTCTGCAGTGCGACACACACACACACACACACACACACACACACACACACACACACACACACACATTGCAACACATATTTACAGGCGTACATGGGACAATACACATTGTAGATGCAGACAGAACATGGAACATACCGGTAGATGGATAGTCAGTTACTAGTCAGATAGCCACTCTCCCTCTCTGCAGCTTTTAGACTTCAGCATGTCACTCAGCACCCGACCAGCACACCTGCTATCATCCCTTCTGAGTGAAGACAGCCTGTTATTGTTTGGGTTGGGAGGATCTGCTGTGACCCCAGCTGCTTCACTTGACCCCACAAATCCTAAATATTTAGATTAACCCTTACCTGACCGTGCAAGTTGACAAAAGTATGCATGCTAATATTCAGGCGAGGGGGGGGGGGGGGGGGGAGAGGGGCACTTCTTAACCCTTTCACTGCCACACGACAGAAGGTTAACCCTTTACTATCACACAACAGACGGTCGGTGTGGCAGTGAAAGGGTTCATCTTATGTGAATTGTCGCAGTGAAAGGGTTAACCGTTTGGTAGTGCGGCAGTGAAAGGGTTACGGGTTGAGATGGCGCTTTTTGTTCTCTATTCCCCAAACGCTCCAGGGATTCAAACTTCTTGGCTTGATTACAGGACTGGTGTCTGCTGTACATATAGTGTAATATGTGCCACTAGACTGACTGATAGATTGACCTCATTCTCCCCGCTTTGCATGTTGTTGACCTCAAACTCCCGCCAATCACAACAGTCGATTGGAGGATCAAGAAAAGAGGGCGGAGTTTGAGATGGGTCAATTATTGGATCAACAAGCAACCACCTAAATAATCACTTTGGAGCCAGTGAGCTGTACTGTTAGCAGGGGTTTTAAAGTGTATAAAACAACGGCCATCTTGGAGTTTGCAAAGTTGGTAAGAGCATCGACATATCTCTAAGTGTGCATACATGTAAATAAAGCTTTGTATAAAAGGCCACTGCTCTCTGAAGCCCTGTGAAACCAGCTGTCTAGGTCAGACACACAACAATACAACATGGAAGTTCACAAATCTCTCTCCCGGAGGGACGGAGCTACTGTGATTCTACGTAATCACATGACGCACGGAGAGATGGATCAGTAGGTAACTAGGTACCTAGCAACAGTGTCTGAGACAACACGCCCAAGCGCTTTCCTAACTGCTTGTTTAAACACTATCCAAATATCGAATCTACAATTCCTTGTAATAATGTTGCCCTATTGTAGATCTGAGACGAGGCATAGACGATTCGGGCACACCATTCACTACAGTTGAAGTTTAATTTTACATGGTGACGAGCAACCTTTTAAAAACGCATCTATTATGAATTACAATGACTCCTTCATCTTGCAGTGTTTGTAGCTGTTGTGCAGCTACATCAGTAGAGTTATGAAGACGTACAGTATTGGTCGTACTTTATGGTCTGGACGGAGGCAGATTAGAATGACATTTCAGTGGGTTACAGTGATTGATTCTAATTGGGTCACAGAGGCTGAGCCGGCCTCCTAGTTTACTGAGCTGTGACTCGGGGGAGCTGGACTCTTTCTGCATATCGAGGGAGCTGGAGGAACACAGTGGGTCACCATCTTCAATGAGACAGAAAGAGAGAGAGAGATGGAGACACACACACACACGCATGCACACACACACACACACACACACACACAGTGGGTGTCAACCTTGTCAAACAGTTACTTCTTGACTGACATGAGTATGATAAAGAAAAAAAGGTTAATAGTGAAATCGTCTTTGTTGATGATTCTTTGCTGTGAGCCAAACGCAGTATTATAACCTGGTCCGTCTGTGTGTTTGGAAGCCAGCCTGGCTACTTTTCCTACGGAGATAGGGAGTCATTTGAATGGGAAATGAGATGTTTCAGTCGCTCCTCCCCAACAACACACACACACACACACACACACACACACACACACACACACACTGCAGTAGAGGTAAGATGATATGTGGTTATTTCAAGTCTACAGTGGTATGGAGGCCTATCAGTGCTGTACCTGCAAGGACCAGAATGTCTTTTTTTTTTAAGATTTATTTTTTGGTGTTTTGTCGCTTTATTGCTACTGGGCAGTCCAGTAGAGAGAGACAGAGGAGGAATGGGAGACAGAGTGGGGGGAAGACATTCGGCAAATAACGACGGGTTCGACTCGAACCGGGTCGGCCGTGTCGCGGCTGAGCGCGCTATGTGGTTCGCCACTGGGGCGCCCCAGGACCAGAATGTCTAATCAATTATTATTATTATTATTGACAGGGTTATAATGACTTGGATTTATATAGCGCTCTTCATGACACCCAGAGCGCTTCACAGAGTCCATTATTCGTTCATACACAGTCATACCGGTGGTGGTAAGCTACAATTGCAGCCAGAGCTGCCCCGAGGCAGACTCACGGAAGCGTGGCGAATAATCATCGCCTACGGCCCCTCCGACCACCACCAACATTCATTCACATGCATACACATTCATACGAGGCAAGTAGGTTAAGTGTCTTGCCCAAGGACACAACGGCAATGGGATGTACATGGGCTTGAGCGGGATTCGAACCACCAACCCTTCGATCATTGGACGACCCGCTCTACCCCTGAGCCACGCCGCCCCACACACGCCGGTTATATATCACTGTTTATACCAAGTCAAGTGTTCCTTTTATTAATCCCCTGGGGGAAATTCAGATATCATAGCAGCATGAGGGGGAGGGGGTACAGGCAGAAGAGGTAATAATAATAGAACATAGTAATAATGGTGATAGTAATAATGGTGATAGTGATAATAGTGATAACAGTAGTGGAATGGCAGGATTCAATCAGTCAGTAATGATAGTATACATGGTCCATAATGTCGTAACATGGTGCACTAGAGTTTGTGCAGCATTTATTATCAAGAGTCAGATAGTCCTCAAGTTCCTCAAGACAGTTTTCAAGTTTACCAGCCGTTATCTCTCCAGCAATTGGCAGCAGTCCATGCCCACGGTTGTGGAGCCTAATGGCTACTGACGAACTGAAGGACTGGCCGAGGCGGTTTGTGGTGTGGTGTGTGGGGGGGGGGGATAAGTCTATGGCTGAACGTGCTCCTCATCTTGGATGCATGCTGCCACCTCCTGGGATAGTAGGCTGGCGTGTAGGCTCTGGAGCATGGCCTATAGTCATCCACACCTGGGCCCTCATTCATCAACGTGGACTTTGACCTTGACCTACTTCCACACGTAAGCACGGAATTTAGAACTAGCGCACGCACAGGGAAGTCGGCATTCATCACACGTGCGTAAGCAGGCTCTACGCACACCTGTCATGATGAATCCCACCTTGGCCCTGCGCCGCAGCTCGTGCACGCTTTCACGTATTTGCATACCAAAACCGCCCCGACCAACCAAATATGGTCAGGCCCTCCCCTTCAAATACCATGAGGGAATCCCTGTGCGTGGAATGTTGGAGGATGGCAAAGCGAACGAAAAAGAGAAACTACACAGACACCGAGGTGGAGGTCCTCGTAACGGAGGTGGATAAATAAAAGGCGGATTTGTAAACGGTGATGTCAGATATCAACGGCTCCCTAAGACCATTGCTGCAATTCTGCCTGGACAGCTCAAAATACTAATAAAGACCGTTCGTTGACCACTGTTTGGCGTTGGTTGTGTTGTGTGTCATTATAACCGTGCTGTACAATATGAATGCCTTTATTAGTTGTGTTCGATTGGCTATATGATTTTTAGAGGCATCTATTTTGTTGTCGGCTAATAAAGACCGCGCTGGAATATGACTGCCTTTTCCCGTGTTGTTTGATTAATACCCACGGATTAAAGTTCTCCTCAATTCTATTCCAAATCGCGATGGATCTCCCGTCAATTTTCTACCTGCTGCATGATTTCTAGAGGCATACTACTACAATCTATTTTGATGTCAGTATTGGGTAGCCTATATAAACAATATAATACGAGAGCATATACAAGAACAATGAATCTCACTGCATGTATGATGTATCCTGCCTTTCAATACATGAACTTGAATTCCATCATATAGTCTGTCCACTATCTGCATGGTGTCATTGCAATGCGTTTTCTATTCTTTCTTGTACAGTAAAAAGGGGGAAGAACACTATATTCATATGACTTATTCTGCTTACAGCTTCGAAATTCCACTTGTTTCGTTTAACGTAAAGCCTTTTAAATATAATCAAAACGTTCCCGTGTTTCGGCGGTCTGTGCGCAAAATAATAACGAGTTGAGCTTTATGATTTATGATGAATTGAAAATGGGGGACCCTGATGTAAACAGGACGAAAGTTGGTCTGCATCCCCAATTAACAATTGTATGTACTGAGCTGTACTGTACTGTACCCATTCTGCAATCTGTTAATAAACTTTTCAATCAATCAATCAATCAAGCTACGCGGAGCGCAGTCAGTCAGTAGCCTACACCCCGTATATTCCGATAACGCTATATAAACCATGAATGAATGAATGAATGAGAACTTTATTAACAGATTGCAGAATGGGTACAGTACAGTACAGCTCAATACATACAATTGTTAAGGGGATGCAGACCAGAGAAAGACTTTCGTCTTGTTTACATCAGGGTCCCCCATTTTCAATTCATCGTAACATATATGACATGCTGCATTCATTCTGAGAGAAAGATCTATTATTCCAAATGCTATTTATAGGGTTTTGACCATAATTACACTACTGTTGCTATTTTACAATGAACTAAAATGAACTACGGTTCATAGAACATCCAGTGTTATTATGCACAGAAGCTCATTTCCTTGTTGTAATAATATATTCTACCACTGGGCGCGAGGTACGCCAGGTCCGAAATGTGCGTAGATGTAAGCACGAAGTCAAGTTCAAGTTGAAGTTGATGAATCCCACTCTTTGCTTAGAAATGATCGTACGCACGGGTTACGCACAGATCTGTGCGTAGAACACGTTGATGCATGAGGGCCCTGGCCTGTAGTGATGATCAGGGAGGGGGGGCATGCTGCCGCCTCCTCGGGTCGTAGGCTGGGGGCTAGGGGTACAGGCTGCTTCTCTCTGAGGTGCGGCACTTAAAGATGGAGTTGAGAATCTTTTCACACATTTCACCTATTTCCTACTTTCCTTTTATTTTTTTATCCACTTTTTCTCCTTATTTTCTATTTGTCTCCCATCCCAATTTCGTGTATCCAATTCTCCCCTCCCCTGTCTTGAACGTTGCTCAACTATGCTGCCCCCTACTGGTCGGTTGTAGAGAGGATAGAAGCCTTGAGGAGGCAACCTGTCACATCTTTTCGCCTGCCAGCGAGGACTCTCATTGGCGAGGTGTAACGCATGGGAGGCTCACACTACCCTCGCCACTTCCCGTCTCTGCTGTGCAGGCGTCTCCCAACCGACCTGTAGGGGTCGCTGTCCACAACGTCCAATCCCCACCCATCGACTTCCACCCGCTGACTCTGCCAAATGAGCCAGTACGACGGCCGGCCCAAGCCGAAGGCAATGCTGAGACTGGGATTCGATACCGGAGTCTCTTGCATTGGTGACGAGCGCAATCTCCGCTACGCCACCCAGCCGCCCTTATTTCCTACTTTCCTACGTACTTGAAAGTGAGTTCAATTGAAGAGAGTTTTTGTACAGATTGAAGAGTGGCATTATTTCAAATTGGTTTTATAGCAAACTAGCCAGAGCTTCCCGTATCCATTATAAAGCACAGCATGGATTGTGCTGAGAAAAGATTCTACAGATCAATTGATCATTGTAAGTAGGAAATAGGGGCTGGGGCTCCAAAATTCTGAACCCTTTAATGTTTTTGTTCAAGGCAGTGTTGTAGTCGAGACCACCTAAATCCAGTCTGAGTCGAGACCAAGACCAGAGTGGATCAAGCCTGAGTCAAGACCAGAGTGTATCAAGTCAGAGTGAAGACCAGAGTGTATCAAGTCAGAGTCGAGACCAGAGTGTATCAAGTCAGAGTCGAGACCAGAGTGTATCAAGTCAGAGTCGAGACCAGAGTGTATCAAGCCTGAGTCAAGACCAGAGTGTATCAAGTCAGAGTGAAGACCAGAGTGTATCAAGTCAGAGTCGAGACCAGAGTGTATCAAGTCAGAGTCGAGACCAGAGTGTATCAAGTTAATGCTAATGCTTATGTTATGCAAAAGTGTGTTTAGTGTCCTCCTAAGCCACCTGCAAATGATGATGAGGACCGCTGAGCCTGTGTGGGGGGGACTAATATTGCCATGCATTATGTTTTAGTACTGCTACTTTGTGTGTGGTTTGGTGAATATGGATAGATCTGTTTTATAGATGTGGTCTATGCAGTACATCTTTTCTAAAATTCGGAGTAAACTAAAACTTCCTTGAAATGGCCGTTTGAGTGGACTGGTTCCAGGACTGCAGAAGAGATCTTTTATTGATTTTAAATGTTCCAAAACTGTGGTCTTGACTGGTCTTGAAATAGAATTCTGAGTCCTCTCTGTCCAAGGCTGAGTAAAAATGCAGTCAAGTCAGAGATGACACGACCTTCAAAATGTGGTCTGGAGAACTACAACACTGGTTCAAGGTAATAATGTTTGAATCTTCCAGTTGGGTGGGTGGGTGGGTGGAGGTTGGGGTTGTGTGTTAGGGTGGATTTTATTTAGAGCGTATCCAGTATACTGTACATCTATGGTTCTCTTTGTATAAAATAATTAAATAAAAAAAGGTTTGAATATTGGTACTAATAACTTCCCGTCTACAAATGACACACACACACCGATGTATCACACTCTGTCTTTCCTCTCTCTATATATAAAGATATATTTGGTGTACAGTAACGCCACTTAACATGTACACATGCAGTGAATGGGTCTTTTATCATGCCTAAGTTGGGGCTGAAAAAGCTCAATTGATGTTTTGCGTGGATAACCTGGAGTTCAACTCGCTGCTGTTCTAAGGGCTTATTGGATTACTGACTCAGACACTTGTATCAATGAGCTTTTGGTTCAGACATCCCTTTTTATTGTCGTCACTCTCCCACACCCACGGCAGCTGGAAATCCTAAGACCCGTTTGATTGAAATGAGCTCCTGGGCTCAACCAAATTCACTTGTAATAGGGGTGGGGGGGGGGGGGGGGCATCCTGTCTGTAGAAGCCCCTGGATGGTGAGACCTAACCAGGCCCAGAGAAAGAAATTATTACTGGCCACCATGAATGGTGCTTTTCAGAGCTGTGTTGGGATGGCTAATGGCTTCTATTGTGTAACACACACGCACGCACACACACACACGCACACGCACACACACACACACACACACTTTCTCATACACACGATTCTCTGCCCACACACCCCGACATTCCTGAGCCCCTGAATCCCTATCCCTCCCCATTCACACACACACACAGACAGACACACAGCGCCCCAGCTGGTTGCCCCCAGCAACAATGCGCTCTGTCACCAACTCTGGAAAGTGACACAATCGTCCCCCAGCTGACTGGCATGTGCCGGGTCATCGTCCCCCAGCTGACTGGCATGTGCCAGGTCATTGCCAGTCCGCTCTCTCTCTCTGACGGTAACTGCAAATCGCAGCATAACATTAGCGTGTAGGGTGTGACACCCTGAAATAAGACGAACAGCTAAATAAAGATGCTACAGTATGTGTTCATTTCTCTCATTTAGCTCATATTTGTTGACAGTGAGTAGTATCTAATGTCTACATATTAGAGAACAGAGAGACTGTTGAAATATTTAAATCTGTGTAAATAAGCAAATTGAGTCTTCTCCTTCAGCCTTTGAATTGGGTTTGATATATATATATATTTTTTCTTTTGAGGAAACAATTGATTTGTTAGTACAATGGAATTGTGGTAAAAATGACCTGAGAGAAGGAATGATTATTTGTGTAATATAGAGTCGTCTAGATTATGACTCTAGCCTCCCACACTCCTCCCCCCACTCTTCACTCGTAGCCTTCTCTACTTGGCATTCAGTTAAATCCATTAGCTGTTATTTGCATGAGAATATGTCTTGTTTTTCTTCAGCCGCTGTCTATTCTCTCGGAATCAGCCATCATAGTGTGTTTGTTTGTCCATATTACGGTGAGATTATCATGCAATCAGTGCCCTTAGATAAGAAAGATAATAGTGTTGTCACTATGATTTCTTAATTTAATTTAAAAGAAATCATAGATTTTAATGACAGAAATCTATTACAAATTTTCCGGGAGCTTTTAATATAAATTCTCTCCTCATTTTCTATAATTCTTTTATATGCTTATTTTATGCCTACTGTATGTCTATTTTGTGTCTACATCACTGCTGTGAAGCACTTTGGGCTGCAATTCTTGATTGAAAGGTGCTATATACAAATAATCTCTTGGCAGTCGACCAGTGACCTGTCCTTCTCGATCGACGTGAATACGTGTCAATCGAAGGAAGTCCTGTTTGCAGCCAATGACGCAGCAAATAGGCACGCGTCAGTCAGCATACAGAGCATCGACGAGACGGCAGAGAGAAGAGATCCCTCCACATGAGACACGGCGTGATTCTTTATCAAAATCATTATTATGCACCAGCATGCTGACATACAGCCGACATGTGCACAAATACCACTCCCACATGTTGTCAATCATTTCACTTCACTTCAAACCTTTATTTAAAGGGAAACTATCTTATAAATTGCCTTTTCCAGTATTTAGCATTGTTTTCTAGCAATGTGGTGTTGTACCAACACTGTCTATGTCGCAAATTCTATTTTTGGCACATTCCTCCAGTTCAGATGAGACAAGGTCCTCCCCCACTGAACCAAGCCATTCTGATTTGACTTGCTCGCTGACGTGAATAGGCACTGATCTGCCACCGCCCGCCCACAATCAACTGTGATGTATATGAGCAGCGAGTGGAAATAATGAGAAAGCGGTTTCCCTGTCACTGACACTTCCTCAAAAAGAGAGAAAATAGAGAGAGAGAGGGAGAGACAGACAGAGAGAGGGAGAGAGAGGCTCTTATACGGTGCGACCCGTCTCGGAGACTGCGTGAGTGTGTGTGGGGGGAAACACACACTCACTCTCAGAAAGCGATCTCTCCTCTCTCTCTCCCTCTCTCTATCTGTCTCTCCCTCTCTCTATCTCTCTCTCTCTCCCTCTCTCTCGCTTGCTCGTTCTCTCTCTCGCATCAGCACTCGCGTCACGTCAACCTGTTGCAAAATATCAAAGCGCACGCTCCCACGCGTATTCCGATCCGCACAATAATATTCACGGGGGAAAAATTTCATTTGAAACAAGTTACCAATCCATTGTCCCGTGGGATTATGCCCCCCGCGGCGAAATTAATGAGTCCCTCTCTATCTCTCTCTCTCCCCCAAAAGATATCTGCCAGTGCATTGCAGTGCAGACTGTGGGTGACTGTCACTCAAAGCGCATTGCGAGTATGGGCGGAGCCCAGCCAAAAACGGCTTGGAATCTTGAAGGCAGAAAATGCTGCTCTAAAGTACTTGATTAGAAATACAGAAGTTACAAAACAATGGAAACAAAAATAATAACTTACAGATGTGTTCCATAGACTCACAGGAATTGTGTAAAATTGCCCAAATAGTGAAAGAAATTGTAAGATAGTTCCCCTTTAAACTCGAAAGGCAACTTGAGGTTTCCCTCATTTACAGTCATGTCGAGTGTACATACAGAAATAATCAAAGAAAAAGGGGCATATAAAATCATAACGAGGCGAGGCATAAAGTAAGGATAACAAATCGATTAAAACATGTACAACTTGATTGACAGAGGTTGGAGATCAAGGTTTTAAACTCTGCAAGAGGGGGGAGCTCAAGCTTTAAGGACTGTTGGAGTTTATTGCGTGAGCTAGAGGGGCATCGGAGTGAAATGCAGATTTACCCTGTTCCGAGCAAACTCTGGGGACCTTAAGGACCAGGCAGCGGGCAGCCAGTCACTAGAACGCGTTCCATAGGTTCCAAAATTCCATTCCAATAATGTAGTATAAGGAGGTAGCTATAAGAAGGACATTAGGCTCTTGAGCCGAGATGCTGTTGTCTCTCTTTAGCTGAATGAATTACAGTGTGTAAGCTTGCCTGTATGGATCAAGCTTAGGTCTTTTGGAGTGTTTCCATTTTGAAGCATTGGCTACATCAGTGTCTTCAGAATATTAATCACTTTTATTCATGTAAATAGACGCACAAGATAGTATGTAAATACAGCAGAATTTGACGTGGCCTTTGGCGCAGAGGCATACGACACATTCTGACAGGACAAGACGGGAGTAAACAGTGTGATATGTAGACTATACAGCATAATTAGAAGCAATTAGAAGCAGTCGAAAATATACTAAGAAGATTAAAGATTGCACTTGAAAGAGTTGCGTTTGGAAACCGCTCCTTAAAGTCTTAAGTAATTATGATGATATTTAGAAGTCATTGTGTAAGCATAAACCAACTAAGACGTGAATGATGAAAAACAAATCTTTCATTTAGAGTGGAATGTTAGGCCTACTACTGCGTGTAACAGGTGGAGTCCATTGTGTTGAGTTGAATCGTACCATTCCCCATGACTCTGTACGAGAGAGAGTGGAATTTATTGCATGTCACATTAAGCTATAACTCATTTAGCTTGTAGTTAAACTACATTTCCTCAGTGTATACCAGTGGTCCCTTAGAACCTGACGTTTGTGTGACATGTCATGATTGGCTACGAATTATCTTAAGTGTGATTGACGGGCATGAAACCGCCTCCCTACAAATGTAGCATTTGCAGATGTTAGTTAGCTAGTAAACCTGTCCCTCCTCTCGTTCGCCTGACTATAGGATATGTTAAGCACTGCATGAACATTGCTTACATTTTAAGACTGGGTCTGTCTGTAAAGCAGAGGGGTGTCGAGAGTGACAACAGTTGAATATCCCTTTCCTCCTTTTTTTATTTTTATTATTACTGGTTCTCTCTCCCTCCAGCGAGGAGAGATATTGAACGTTCCTCTGCAGATGAGCCTATAATAAATGTATGGTTTCACCAAAACAGGAGTTGTCAGAACAAGTTACTAGACCATCTATTAAAGTATAGTTTTCCATGAATGTTTGTCTAAAAGCAAGATAGTTGTGTCAGTCTTATGTTGTGACCCCCCCCCCCCCCCCCCCTTCCAGTGGTAATGCCCACAATTGAAACGATGGCATGTCGGGCTACACTAGCAGCCTGGTTCCTCTCTACTCCACTAGGCCTGTCGCCCATAGTGTAGGCAACAGCCACAGCCAAAGGTCTCCTCGGGCCACCTCATGTTGGACTGAGCCCAGGCCTTGCGGGCAGTTTGTTAGTTACTGTCTACAGTTTAATTGTCACAGAGGAGCGTTTAGCAGCTGTGATTGAAGTCTTATCCCAGTAAACACAGACAGCGCTGCATGCGAGCCAAGCAGGTCAGGAGCCACGAAGAGCAACAGACTGTTGAGCATCGATGGGGAAACTGTCAAATTTAACCCTTGCTTCCCCTAAAATGGCCTGTGTT
This sequence comes from Notolepis coatsorum, assembly GCF_963971535.1. Classification (NCBI taxonomy): domain Eukaryota; kingdom Metazoa; phylum Chordata; class Actinopteri; order Aulopiformes; family Paralepididae; genus Notolepis; species Notolepis coatsorum. The sequence continues at coordinate 26,868,760 of NC_140180.1, forward strand.
CAGTAATGGGTTTTAGCAGCACCCGTATGAATCTCCAATATGCATGTGTTTAGAAAACTTGTTTTTCACATGAGCTCTATAGCACTGTTGGATAAATAATTCGGAGGTCACCATTTTCTTGCTGAGTTTAGTATGACCTCCAGGAATAAAGAGAAAATAAAGAGGAGATGGTGAGATAGTTCCAGGCCCCTGCTGCTATCAATGTTCTTGCTGTTTTCCTATAGTTATTATTGCTTTAGGTTGGTCACTGTAAGTGAGTTTGTAGTGAGGTAATGTCACACCTCCACCTGCAAGTCATTGGAAATAATCTCGCTAGATGGCTTATTTTATAGTGCTTTTCTCTTGAGTAGCCTACTGTTGTCCCCTTTAGCTTGCTGGTAGCAAAGGATAAACTCTAATCCCAGCTAATCTGCCCAGATGAACCTCCCTCTTTTGGGGGGTGAGCGTGACTGCTCTCCTAGGTGGCCTGGATCCAACTCTCATGCTATCGTCATTAGCAGGCTTGAGGGCTCTGGAGCTGTTTGCTCGTACTCCGGTTGACACTGGGTTGATGTTGGGCAGGGATGTGAAGAAGACGGAGTGATTATTATGGCTGCAGGACATTACTGCGGAAGTAGGGGTAGGGATCCTCCTATGGGGCTTGCATTTTGGTCTGGTTGCACTTTGTGGTTTTGTCAAGGCTAGGCGTTTGATGTGGCCACTTCACAGCGACTTGGTTTCCAGCGAGGGGGTTTGATGATGTAACTGGAGGATAGCAGGCCCTTCTGGTGGTCGGATCCACCCATAGGAGTGTCGGGACCCCTCAGAAGTAATCTGGGCAGATGCGCACAACTAGATCCGATGAAGAATTCTGAACCAATAAAGTCCAAAAGGATTGTCCAGGCCACTGTCGGGTGGGGTTGGAGAAAGGCTCTGCGAAAAAGCTATGAGGGTTGAGTTTCACTATGATTTTCTCAATTTGTGTGGATGGCTTTCTTGGGGCTCCGTCTTTTTTTTTTTCTTTGAGAGGAGAGAGTGGGCAGTCCTCTTTGCTCAAGTCATTTTCTTCTTCATTTGATGGTAGGAAGTACAGGACGGGGAGAGAGGAGGGAAGACATTGGAGGAGACGGTTGTGGTTGGATTTGATTCCAGAGGTCGAGGTCTTAACTAATTAATAACTATACTGTCTCTGATCAGTGGCTCTAGTCAGAATGGCAGCAGTAAGAGTACGCCTCTGGTTAGTCTCCACGGTGCCTGGTGGTAATGGGACTAGGCTGGTGTCCAGATGGCTGTGTATCTATAGTTCTAAGCTGGAGCAGGGACAGTGTTTGTGCCCCTGAAGACTAGGTTTGACTAGTTGTATGGGGGAAAAAAAGAATATACATATTTATATTATATACATTATATATTTGAAGTAAGATGAATAGAGTGATCATTTTGGGCATTTTGGGCAAAAAAGATTCTCAGTCGACTAATAGGCTAATCATAGGACTTTGTCAACTCGTCGATTCGTTTATTTCGTCGACAAATGTGTAAAATTGTGTTTCGCATACCACATACAGAATCATACAGAAGGGCCGCTTTAAATCAAGTGCTCACAAGAGATGTATAATTTCAGTTCAGTGTTAAACAACACAATGAATCGACTAACGGGGCGACAGTGGCTCAGGAGGTATAGCAGTTGTCTGGCAATCCGGAGGTTCCCGGTTCGATTCCCGCTCCTCCCGGGCAGTGTGTCGATGTGTCCTTGAGCAAGACACTTAACCCCTAATTGCTCCCGATGAGCAAGTTGGCACCTTGCATGGTTGCCTCCGCCGTCGGTGTGTGAATGTGTGAGTGAATGGGTAATGTGAGTAACAAATTGTAAAGCGCTATATAAAAAAGCAGACATTTACCATTTAACGAAGTCTTTGTTGACTACTATTCGGCTAAGAGGGGACTGTCTACACCAGCGGTTCTCAAACTATGGGTTGTGACCCAAAGTGGGGTCGTGGGTACTTGACAGTGCATTGGCAAAATAAATTATCAAATCATTTTTTATAAATGTATTATGTTCTGGCAACATATTTTGGCTAAATATGTTTTTTTTTTTTTTATCCACTTTTTCTCCCATTTTTCTATATTTTCTCCCATCCCAATTTCGTATCATCCAATTCAACCCCCCCTTGTCACGAACGCTGTTTCTTGCCTCCCACAAGCCGGCTGCAATGTGGACTAAGTCATACATAGCACAAGTCCCCTCCGGTACTTGAGGTAACAGCAGTCGCATCTTTTCACCTGCACAGCTCGATCTCTCAGTGGCGAGGAGTAACGCGTGGGAGGCTCACGCTGCCCCCGACACTTCCTGATTCTACTGCGCAGGCGCACCAACCGACCTGTAGGAGTCGCTGTCCACAATGCCCGATCCCCACCCATCAGTTTCCCACCCCCTAATACGGCCAATGTGTATTAGTACGGACGACCAGCTAAACTGAAAGCAAATGTGGAGCGCTGGGCTCGAACAGGCAAGCCCAGCGTCTCCAGATTTCGTGGCGAGCGCATTGCCCACTACGCCACGTAGCCGCCCAATTTTGGCTAAATATATGTATTGATAACATAGTGGTGTAAAATTATATATGTATATTTATTTTGATCCACTTTTTTTTCTCCCCAATTTCGTATTTCCAATTCTTCCCTCCCCTGTCTTGAACGTTGCTAGACTATGCCTCCCACTGGTCGGCTGTAGTGAGGATAGAAGCCTTGCATCACGTGTCCTCTCCGGTACACGAGGAGGCAGCCTGTCGCATCTTTTCACAGCAGCAGCTCGAACTCTCAGTGGCGAGGAGTAACACGTGGGAGGCTCAAGCTGCCCCCGACACTTCCTGTTTCCGCCGCACCGGCGTCACCCAACCGACCTGTAGGAGTCGCTGTCCACAACGTCCAATCCCCACCCACCGGCTTTCCCACCCCCTAATACTGCCAATTGCGTTAGTATGACGGCCGGCCAAGCCGGTAGCAACACAGAGAGCTGGGCTCGATATACCAGCATCTACTGCGTTAGTGGCGAGCGCCTTGCCCACTGCACCACTCAGCCGCCGCTGTAATTATATTTTCTAATAAATATGCATGATCAAGTTCAACAACGTGTGCTTTTATTTTGATATTCCTTAATTCCATGTTGAAATTACACGATGATACATTAAGTGTGGGGTCACCAAAAACAATCCTGGGGTCATGGTATAAAAAAGAACCCCTGAGCTACAATATATGGTTTATTTAACCTACCTTGCAGACCATACTGCTCGCTCATTAGCCACAATAGCAGCATTGATATCACATTTGTTTTTCTTAACCAGATGGAGAGATGATCTGGTTTTGTCTGTAAAACTGGTCTGTCTTCACTTCAGACCCGTTCCGCGTGTTCCACACCACTGTGTTTATTTTTACACAGTGCACTTGCTCAGTAATGGACTGCTGTTGCGTTTTCCCTCATTGATATAATCAGTTTTTAAAACCCCTACTTAGCGGGGAGGGGTTATGTAATTCGAACAAGGCTTTAGTCTTTATAACGGAACTTTGTCAGATTCCGAGCATAATTATCTGTTTTGAAACGATTGAGAGTTGGACTTGAGCTAAAGGATTCTTATTTTCAAAGAGTACCTTAGCGTACTGTATGGTGGTGGTGGTGGTGTGTGTGTGTGTGTGTGTGTGTGTCTGTGTCAAGCCTGTGGCCTGCAGGGAAGCGATATCGCAAAATGGAAAATGTGTGTAATAGTTTTCATGATACCCCTATTATCTGCTATTATGTCTGCTATTACAGTCGGATCAATAAATATTTGGACATTGACATAATTTTCTAAATCTTGGCTCTGTACACCGCCACAATGGACTTGAAATGAAACAATCAAGATGTGCTTTAAGTGCAGACTTTCAGCTTTAATTTGATAGAATTTACAGATATTTAGAGATCTATTATCTTCATAATTTATTTTCCAAAATAATAAGGGCAAGTCAATCACCAGTTTAAGCTTTCCTGCAGGGCTTTGAAATCGACTTTGAATTCAATCGCTGCCATGGTAACCAATGTCAAAATCACTATTTAAACGCTTCCATTTCTTCCTTTTTTACAGCTCAATTCCTCTCCAAAAAATCCACTCCAAAACTAGCCAACATCAGCATAATAAATACTTTATAGAAATGATAAGCCAACGTTCATTCTGAAAATCAGTTCTTCTTAGATCATAAGAGCTTTCAGAAAACCTCTACTACCACATGGCTCTCATTGACCCACCACATTAAAACCTTCACACAGGAAGAGTGAATTACTACTGAAGCTTCGAAGCCAGAAAAAAAATATTTGGTTCGGGGTGTCATGGCAACCCTACCTGAAGGTCAGTGGAGGTAATTGGCCTATCTCAAGCCCTGCCCTCTTTTGTTGATCCTCCAATCACAACGGTTGCTTCCTTCGGACAAACCGAGGGAAGCGACAGTTGTGATTAGGGCATCAAGAAAAGAGGGTGGGGTTTGAGATGGGTCTATAGAGGCCTCGCATGGAATGGAATATATCCACAGGGTGTAGATGAAGTCAGTGTGATTGACGGATCACTTTCTCATATGGTTTGACTTCTTGAGGTATGTGAGCTAAAACATAAAAACGTCCTACAAAAGTAAAGTATTGCTTTCAACAGCATGTGGTCATACTGTTTGATGGAAAGTACAGTGGAAACTCGTTAATTCAAACCTTAGACAGCCACACTGACTGGTCCACTGAACATGAGAATATGTTGGTGCTAAAGCATATTTTATGTAAATGTTGTCGATAAATGTCCCTGTTTATATAATATGAGCAATTAACCGTCTGTAGTGTGGCAGTGAATCATCTGTAGTGTGGCAGTGAAATGATTAAATCTTCATGATTTCAAATTCATAGTATACATTAATGATTATAGTAAGTAGTATCCCACATGCTGTATTACTACAGTACCATAACTCCCTCCCTATGGCAGAATAGGCTCCCTGTGTATCCCTGCATTGTCACTCTTTCCCTCCAGAAGCAGCGTGGTGTGCCAGGTCTGCCTGAGATTATTCCCCTGCATTAATCTGGCCATTTCTCCTCTTGCGTTTCTTCTTTCTCTGTGTGTAAGTGGTCCTTTGTGCCGTCCCTGGCCCGTCCTTTCTTCCTTCCTGCGCTGAGAGGCGGGTGGACAACGGGCTTGAACCCCCAGCAGGCCTTATCTGCAGCATGTCTCGGTCATCTGGACAGGACACTCCTCCTGTAGCCATTATACTTTAAATAGAGTAGAAAAGGAAATTACACCATGGCTGTAAATATGTCGCACACAATGACACCACGTTCCTCGCTCACGTAACATTGGAATGGTTTTGTTTTCCTGGTAAACTGTAGAAGGACACATCAATATGTACTAGGGAATAACTACAACCTGTTGTGATGCCTGGACTGTAGTTTTACCTGGTAATCGGCCCCCAAGTTTAAACCCCCAGACAGACTGGCCAACAGATCAGATACACAACAGTGTTTCAAACAGGTTATCAGGTGATGGCAGGTTATTCGTGGTGATGACAGGTTATACAGTATGTGGTGATGGCAGGTTATTTGTGGTGATGACGGTTTTTGTGCTGTTTTGAGTGCCCCAAACCAAGTGCCATTCAACTCAATTGTATTGGAGTGACAGCAGACATCTCTATGGCACATACTGTATCTCCCAAACTAGGCAAATCACACCAAAACTATCTGGACTGTTGGGTCATGTACTGCCCATTTTAATCACCTGCCATTTGATTACAATCGCCTGTTTGGCAACAAGATTTGTGTGACGGAATAGAGCATTGCAGAGGGACACACTGCTGAGACCCCCCCACCCGTTCACTTACATCTTTACCCCACTGCAACATTCCAACAGTTGCTTTCAGACAACTGACGGGGTTCTGTAGGTCATGAGCATGTAATGGCTGAGACATAATGTAAGCAGGGAAATCTTCCCCTGATCCCTTGCTGGAGTTCTTCCAAATACACTGAATCTCACCCATAGGAATAGAATCATGTCATGCTTTTGTACTGTTGACCAATGCCAAGGATGGTATCGGCAGCAACGCGTGTCATTGGGTCCCCCAGTGAGGTAGATTCTTGAATCCACCGAAGTAGGGCACTTACTTCCCGTCTATTCATTATTCTGTATATGATCCTACCCCCCTTTGAAGCTCCTGAAGAACTTCAGATCATTCTGCTACTGTTTTGTCCATGGAGGAGGACAGCCTATACTCTTGGGTACAGATATTTTTCTTAACGGTCCCCTGACCCGCTAGGGAGAAGGACAAAGGCAGGATTTCTGTGCATTAGGAGTAAGGGAAGCCTGGTTCTCCTGTTCCTCCCTTTTCCCAAATGAGTGCTCAGCGCTAACTAGGACTGACGGGACGCCGGTGTTCCCAGGGGGCAGCCAAGGGGCCAGTAGGGATCTTGGACAGAGCCTTGGGAAAGTGTCAGGGAACAGAGGTGCCATTACACTTGCCTGGGAATCTGAGTCCTTAAAGGAAAACTCCAACATTTTGGGAAATTAGCTTATTTGCCATCTACCCTGGAGTTAGACAAAAAGATGCATACCTTTTTTCTTCTCTGTGCATGCAGTAGGAGTAGGAAGACACGCACCGTTAGCCTAGCTTAGCGTAAGTCACTGGAAGTAGGTTCCTCCATTAGCCTAGTTCCCAACGTCTTCCTACTCCTACTGCATGCACAGAGAAGAAAAAGGTACGTATCTTATTGTCTAACTCCAGGGTAGATGGCAAATAAGCTAATTTCCCAAAATGTTGGAGTTTTCCTTTAATGTGGTTGTGCTGAGTGGTATCTCTGAGCTCTGATGTGACTTAAGCCGGGCCTGATGCACCCAATAACTTAATTAGTGATGCTGCCACTTCCAGATCCAATGATAATGTGAAGCAAAAGAATGCACCGGCAAGCTGATATTAGCCATCTGTCTCTGCTTGGGTTTTCTTTGTTGTTCATCTGGGGAATACCTAGTCATCTCGTCTGATAATACTCCAGATATGACATTCTCCTTTTCAAGATGAAATATAAACCTGTTTATGATGGAATTTCTGAAAAATCTTCCCCTCAAGTGAAAACATGATCACATCACTGGCCAAGGAAAATCCTAGACTTGAGCGCAGAAGCCATTGTAAACATGCTGATTGGCTGACATTGTGCACCAATGTTGACACAGGGTGTCAGTAAAGCTGTCTTGATTAGTTCAGCATTGCTGAGAACAAAGCGTCATAATGAGGAGTGAGTGGGGCATGTATGAACGTGTGCTGTGCCTTGCAAAGGGGACGTGATGAACTAAATGCCTTCATGTTGAAAGTTCTGTGATTAGTGTTTGGTATGCATGCCTCATATTCCTGAAGAATTTACCGTGTTACAGTGTCTGTTGCCTAGCGACAGCACAGTGCATGGAGCGCTTGCTGTAAGAATTCTGTACCATAAGGCAGCTCAATCTCAAAGAAAATAACACTTAGTTCAAAATTCAGAGTCAGTTAATTTCAGTTAGTCAAAGTTCCTGGTATTGCTGATTTATATTTTTAGCAGCATATGTACACACTGCACCAACAAACGGTTCCCCAGGATTGACACTTGACCTATATTATTCCAGTCAAGAGTATTACAGAAGTCTATTAACACTCAAACCTCTCACAGTCTAAAAGGGACCTTGTATTCCCCAAGCACACTTCTTAAGAAACGGGTTGAAACAGCAACGCTGGCGTCAAGCTGTCCGTCTCTTAGCGGGTCAAGGACAGGTCGACTGTCTGTCTCTGGCCTGCGGTGTGGCTGGAGGCCGGCGGGTGCCCTTGGCCTTTGGGAACCTGGAGATGGCAGGATATTGGGGCCGCGCGGAGGCCCCTGGAAAAGCCCCACTGCTTAAGGGCTTAGTTCAGGGGGGCTCAGTCGACGCGGAGCCTCCTTATCTCCCATCTTGCGGAGCTGTGGGAGGTTGTCGTGGAGGCTTGGACTGGGACTGTAAGGTATTGTGGTGTCTGTCTCTTGTCCCATCTATCTACCCAATCGTTGACAGTGGAGTAGAGAGAGTTTTTAGATGGACTTGGACTCTCTGACCTTTGCCATGTTAAAAACGTTATAGAGTTTATTTACGTTGTTTGTGTTCTGCCTTATCTTGCTTAAAATATGTAAATGAAGTACTAATCGACCACAGGAAAAAGGTACATATCGTACGTTATGTTATAGCCATGAGTAATATATTGGCATATTTATGAACATGTACAATGTGTATGTAGTACAATGAGTACATGTATTACATATTCAAAAGATTTAAACTTTAAAAGTTTTCAGAAAACATTTGAGCTCCCCTGCTGGGGCGGGTGTCTTTACCTCAAGACTACCGAGACACACTTTTCTGATAGCCTCGTCCAAACCCTAACCACACTGTTATCTTAAACTAACCATAATCTTATAATCTTACATTATGTACCTTTTTTCCTGTGATCCATTAGTACTTTATTTATTTATTTACTTCATTTAAGTTCATATTACTCATACAATACATTAATATATTACTTATAGTTATAACATAACGTACATTGAAGGCGGCTGGGTGGCGCAGCGGACATTGCGCTCGTCACCAACGCAAGAGACACCGGGTTCGACTCCGGCTGTCGGCGTTGCCTCCGGCTTGGGCCAGTCATCATACTAACTCAATTTGCAGAGTTAGCGGGTGGAAGTCGATGGGTGGTAATCTGGACGTTGTGGACAGCGACTCCTACAGGTCGGTTGGGGACGCCTGCACAGCAGAGACAGGAAATGGCGGGGGTAGTGTGAGCCTCCCACACGTTACACCTCGCCAATGAGAGTCCGCGCTGGCAGGTGAAAAGATGTGACAGGCTGCCTCCTCGTGTATCGGAGGGGACACGTGATGCAAGGCTTCTATCCTCCCTACAACCGGCCAGTGGGGGGCATTATGTTTGCAACGTTCAAGACAGGGGAGGGGAGAATTGGCACAGCGGGTAATTGGGATGGGAGAAAAATAGAAAAAAATAGGAGAAAAAGTGGATACAAAAAAAACATAACGTACATTATGTACCTTTTTTTTCCTGTGATCGATTAGTACTTTATTTTATTTATTTATTTACTTCATTTAAGCTCATATTACTCATACAATACGTTAATATAGTACTTATGGTTATAACATAACGTACATTATGTACCTTTTTTCCTGTGGTGGATTAGTGGTTTTTGGATGAGACCGTGTTGTCTGTGGAAGAGCTTTTCTTCCAGAAATTGACACCCCAGATATTGAAGCTCATGTCATATTTTATTACAAGCAAAGCTCAATTCCTTTGTCCTGCCACCCATACCTCCCAGCATTTTTCCATTCATCGCAGCACACCACACATTGGCTTCCACCTTCCAGTCTCTCGTTTCGTCATAATGGAAGCGTGTTTGGGGGCGAGCGGGGTCAGTAGGATGGGGATTTGTAACCGCACACCCGGGGTAACGGGCACATTGAAAAGGGGGCATTCTGTGCCACAGAGGACGGAGGGGAGCGAAGGGGTTCCTTTGGGGAAGGGGAGTGGGGTCTGGGGGGGGGGGGTTCAGCCCCTCTACTGCCTGCGTCGGGGACACAATGAAGCCCCTGTGTGGATCTGTCCTCATCCAAGCTCCGTCCCTCTGCACAGTCTTCTATAGGGACATTGTTATAAGATCAGACGGTTTGCTTTCCACCTCGCTCCTTTTTCAGTGGGTTTTGACCCGGTGGCAGACTGCTGCAGTCGGGCCACTGTGGTTATCATAATTCTATTGTGCCACAGCCCACAGACAAATTTTTTTTTTTAGATTAGAATTAGATTAGAATTGTCTTCAAATTTGTGAGAAAAGTGTCTCATTCAATTAAATTCAAATACTTTATACGTCCCTCCATCAAGGGGTATTTTTTACCAAGTCTTCCCACGAATTATTTATGATTATTATTTTTTATTATATTTGTACTGGCGGGGACACTTGACTGGAGTTGGCACAAATGATGATGAATCAAAGCGTAGGAACAAATACTAGTTGAAGGTGAAGACAAATGGTAATTTGAGAGTCAAATGGAGAGTTCTTTAAATGTGTCGTTGAAAAGCAAAGTAGGAGCCTCGCACCGGGACACCAGGCATGAGACTTCAATATCTCAATGTAAACATATAGACGGTTTCAACTTGACAACATAATCATTCTAAAATGGAGCCGAGTTTACTTCCTGTTGTAATGTCTGCTAATATCATTAACCGACAGGAAATAAACATGGGTCCAAGCTGTTCCCTAGCAACACAATTCTAGTGGAACTATACTCACTAGTTCCCAGGTTCCTTTCACTACCACACTACAGTCGGGTAACTGTCTGTAGTGTGGTAGTGAAAGGTTAACCCTTTGTAGTGTGGTAGTGAAAGGTTAACCCTTTGTAGTGTGGTAGTGAAAGGTTAGCCTTCTGTAGTGTGGTAGTGAAAGGTTAACCTTCTGCAGTGTGGTAGTGAAAGGTTAACCATCTGTAGTGTGGTAGTGAAAGGTTAACCGTCTGTAGTGTGGTAGTGAAAGGTTAACCGTCTGTAGTGTGGTAGTGAAAGGTTAACTGTCTGTAGTGTGGTAGTGAAAGTGTTAACCCTTTGTAGTGTGGTAGTGAAAGTGTTAACCCTTTGTAGTGTGGTAGTGAAAGGTTACCTGTCTGTAGTGTGGTAGTGAAAGGGTTAACCTCCTGTAGTGTGGTAGTGAAAGGTTAACCGTCTGTAGTGTGGTAGTGAAAGGTTAACCGTCTGTAGTGTGGTAGTGAAAGTGTTAACCCTTTGTAGTGTGGTAGTGAAAGGTTAACCTTCTGTAGTGTGGTAGTGAAAGGTTAACCGTCTGTAGTGTGGTAGTGAAAGGTTAACCGTCTGTAGTGTGGTAGTGAAAGGTTAACTGTCTGTAGTGTGGTAGTGAAAGTGTTAACCGTCTGTAGTGTGGTAGTGAAATGTTAACCGTCTGTAGTGTGGTAGTGAAAGGTTAACGGTCTGTAGTGTGGTAGTGAAAGGTTCACCGTCTGTAGTGTGGTAGTGAAAGGTTAACCGTCTGTAGTGTGGTAGTGAAAGGTTAACTGTCTGTAGTGTGGTAGTGAAAGTGTTAACCCTTTGTAGTGTGGTAGTGAAAGTGTTAACCCTTTGTAGTGTGGTAGTGAAAGGTTACCTGTCTGTAGTGTGGTAGTGAAAGGGTTAACCTCCTGTAGTGTGGTAGTGAAAGGTTAACCGTCTGTAGTGTGGTAGTGAAAGGTTAACCGTCTGTAGTGTGGTAGTGAAAGTGTTAACCCTTTGTAGTGTGGTAGTGAAAGGTTAACCTTCTGTAGTGTTGTAGTGAAAGGTTAACCGTCTGTAGTGTGGTAGTGAAATGTTAACCGTCTGTAGTGTGGTAGTGAAAGGTTAACTGTCTGTAGTGTGGTAGTGAATGTGTTAACCGTCTGTAGTGTGGTAGTGAAATGTTAACCGTCTGTAGTGTGGTAGTGAAAGGTTAACCGTCTGTAGTGTGGTAGTGAAAGGTTAACTGTCTGTAGTGTGGTAGTGAAAGTGTTAACCCTTTGTAGTGTGGTAGTGAAAGTGTTAACCCTTTGTAGTGTGGTAGTGAAAGGTTACCTGTCTGTAGTGTGGTAATGAAAGGTTAACCGTCTGTAGTGTGGTAATGAAAGGTTAACCGTCTGTAGTGTGGTAATGAAAGTGTTAACCCTTTGTAGTGTGGTAATGAAAGGTTAACCGTCTGTAGTGTGGTAGTGAAAGGTTACCTGTCTGTAGTGTGGTAGTGAAAGTGTTAACCCTTTGTAGTGTGGTAGTGAAAGGTTAACCGTCTGTAGTGTGGTAATGAAAGCTTAACCGTCTGTAGTGTGGTAATGGAAGTGTTAACCCTTTGTAGTGTGGTAATGAAAGGTTAACCGTCTGTAGTGTGGTAGTGAAAGGTTAACCGTCTGTAGTGTGGTAATGAAAGGTTAACCGTCTGTAGTGTGGTAATGAAAGTGTTAACCCTTTGTAGTGTGGTAATGAAAGGTTAACTGTCTGTAGTGTGGTAGTGAAAGGTTAACCGTCTGTAGTGTGGTAATGAAAGGTTAACCGTCTGTAGTGTGGTAGTGAAAGTGTTAACCCTTTGTTGTGTGGTAGTGAAAGTGTTAACCCTTTGTAGTGTGGTAGTGAAAGTTAACCCTTTGTAGTGTGGTAGTGAAAGTGTTAACCCTTTGTAGTGTGGTAATGAAAGTGTTAACCCTTTGTAGTGTGGTAATGAAAGTGTTAACCCTTTGTAGTGTGGTAGTGAAAGTGTTAACCCTTTGTAGTGTGGTAGTGAAAGTGTTAACCCTTTGTAGTGTGGTAATGAAAGTGTTAACCCTTTGTAGTGTGGTAGTGAAAGTGTTAACCCTTTGTAGTGTGGTAATGAAAGTGTTAACCCTTTGTAGTGTGGTAGTGAAAGGTTACCTGTCTGTAGTGTGGTAATGAAAGGTTAACCCTTTGTAGTGTGGTAGTGAAAGTGTTAACCCTTTGTAGTGTGGTAGTGAAAGTGTTAACCCTTTGTAGTGTGGTAGTGAAAGGGTGAATCATTGTTATTGTACCCCCTGAAGTAAAGCCTTCACCAAACACTTTTTTGGCTATGCAGTAAGTTTTCCTTTTTAAGCAGATCCCATCACTGGCGCTATTGATTCCATGCTGTTCACACACACATCGTGATTTACTGTCTGTACACAGCGTCACCAGTGATTTACACATGGTATGCTTGTGGCAGTGAGTAAAGCATGTGATTTGTGTGTCTGACACAGACCTCTCCATAAATGCATGCATCCAGATGTGAGTGTGACTGTGTGACTAACCCCCCCCACCCCCCACACCCCTCCCTCCTACAGCTCGATATACGACATTGTGATTAGGCAATTTGGCAATGAACTTGACAGGCAGGTCCCTGCCGCCAGCAGCCCCTTGAGGTAGGACGAGGTCACTACAATCAACCTCGGCCTGCATCTCAACCCTCATCTTGTCTCACCCACAATCACACTCATCCAGTCTTTACCCTCCCCCTCCTTTTTTGGAATACTAACATTTTGGTTGTTTAATCATGGGATTATCAAGAGTTGAGGGGAAAAGGAGGCATGAAGAAGGGAGCCAGGCGCCTGTTCAGACTATTCCAGCTGTACTATTAAAATTCTAGAAAAACATACGGTCTCCTTTCTCTGAATGGCACATATCCAAGGAATACAGCCGTGACATGATTGGTGGGAGAGAAATAGTGATTGACCACACTGTCCAAGATAGTGCTGTCAGAATTAATTGGAAAAACGTAAAGGAATTTGACTGTTAAACTGATAAAAACAAGCTGCTGTATATTTAGTGACGGTTAACTGTACAGCAGTACTAAGGCCGGGTTACATTTTTCTTTTCTTTTTTAAGGTGAAAGGTTTTTGGTGGGCAAAGGTCAAGGTCACTGTGACCTCACGTCTGTCCCATTCTCTCGTGGGAATTTCTTAAAATCCTAAAATGTCCACTCAGTACAGACTTTCATTGGTCTTGGTTAACCGCGTCCTCATGCTTAAGCCCCACCCCTATGCATAAGCCCTCCCCCCGTTAATAACTCATGAACCATTTGCTGTAGAGACTTATGGGAGGTGTCAATGAATTCAGTACAGACTACTACTTTCATTGATCTTCTAGGTTAACCATGGCCCCATGCTTAAGTCCCGCCCCTACACATAAGCCACACCCACATTGTGTACCGCGGTTCTCGACGAGGCTGCAAGCAGCAATACCGCGGTTCACAACAAGGCACTGCACTACATTCTACCAGGGGTGTAAAGTACTTGAGTAATTGTACTTAATTGTAATTGTTACAATACTTTAGTACTGTTTTGGGGGATTTTTACTTTACTAGAGTATTATTAGGTTTGTACTTTTACTCAATTACATTTCAGAGAAAAAAAAACTACTTTTTACTCCTTACATTTAAAATGCAGACTTACAAAGTACAAACCTTGCAGGTCCAACCATTTAAATTAGTATATTTGTTTCTCTGGCCGAACTAACGTTATTAATCCTGCGGCTGCACTTTATTTAAAAACAGCCAATCAAATCCCCATCAATGGAAAATGAACCCGCCCATACCCATTCTGATTGGTCCTTGTGTAAGACTAGAAAGCGGGGATCGTTGACCTGCTAACAGAAGAATAACAGTAGATGGCCACAAACGATAGTATGAGTGATGAAGAGGACGAAATGGTCGGCGTGGACTAGGGCTGGGCGATTAATCTAAATAAAATCGCGATCTCGATTCATAGACCTATGCAATCTCATTTCTAAATTATGACGATTTTTTTTATTAAAATGTTTATTTTTATTTTTTTTTAAACTTTTTACCTAACTTTTTAAAATGATGACGATTTTGTCTTGAGTTATTTTGTATGTTACAAGAGACTTAAGTTTAAGTCAAGCACTTTCATATATGTTATGTTTAAGTTTAAGTCAAGCACTTTGATATGTTATGTTGTCTGTTTAAGAAAGAGTGCAATAAATGATTTTATTGAAAAAATAAGAATCGTGTGAGAGAATCGTGATCTCAATTCTTGAGAAAAATCGTGATTCACATTTGAGCAAGAATCGCCCAGCCTTAGCGTGGACGGAAAAGACGAGCACCCATGGCCCTATCTCCAGTTTTAACTTTTTTTTTTACTTTTTGACTTTTACTCAAGTGTGTTTTAGCCAGATACTCTGACTTTTACTTGAGTACGATTTTGAGACGGTACCCATACTTTCACTTAAGTATAATTTCTGGGTACTTTTTACACCCCTGCATTCTACACATTATAAAGAGAGGAACACCCAGAGCACTTGATGCTGTAATAACCACTCTACCTACGGTACCACAAATACTTGTGTGAAGTCCTATGGAAATTTGATTTGTTGGGGCAGTTTCCATTTGCTCTTTGGCATTTAATGGGCTCTCTCCCTCATTTATGTAAATCAATACAGATTCTATAGAAGTTGTACAATGTACGCAGTTTACTTGAATTTGCCCAGACAGAAGTCCAAACAGCACAAGTCCATTAACTTTGATTTTTTTTATTTGATTTGAAATCTTTATTTCGAATGTAAATACAAACAATATAAAACAAAAACAAATCATTGATCTATACTACAATAATAAAAAAAATAAAAATAAAAAAACATAACTCAATTTACATGTTCGAAAAGGAGTAGGAAGAAGTATACACTTATTTAATCCTACCCCTTTTCCACTACTCAAATGAATGTACTAATTAAAAAACTTACAAAACAAATATATATATATATATATATGCAAAACAAAAAAATTATATATGTAAAACATGAAAGAAAGAAATAAAATAAAAATGTAAACACCCATTGATTGATTGATTGAAAACTTTATTAACATATTGCAGAATGGGTAGGCTACAATACATTACGGCTCAATACACACAATTGTTAAGGGGATGCAGACCAGAGAGACTTTCGTCTTGTTTACATCAGGGTCCCCCATTTTCAATTCATCGTAACATTTATGACATACATGACATACAGAGAAACAGTAGGCCTACTGTTACATTCAGACATTTATGACATACAAGATATACAAATATACAGTACTGTTAAGGTCGCTTTCACATATAGTTTTGGTGGACTCGGTGCGGTTCTGGGGGTGAAGTTGCAACATTGTTGCATTCTTCATTTGGTTCGCCTGCGTTCACATAGAAATCTGTGAGGCGGACCGAGACCTTCTGAACAATGTCACGCGGTCGAAAAGGGCGCTCGGCTATTGGACAGTGGAAATATGTGTGTGGCTGCGAGCCCGTGTGTGCGCGCGCGTGTGTGTGTGTCTGTGTGTGGACTGTCTGCGAGCCCTCCAGATCAGCGGAGTGAGTTTTGACATGGCATTGATCCATTGTTCTATTGAAGCACATTACCACCATCCTCTCGCTAAACAACTTGTAGACCACGGTGTTTTTATGAGAGCCCACAAGTAGCTGTTTTATTAATAATATAATAAGCCGTGTTTTTTCTTCCTTCTTCCCAAGATGCACAGATATATAGATATATAGATAGATAGAGAGATAGATGCAGTGTGCTTGTTTTGCAGTGAATGAATGCTGCGAGCAGTGGTAATAATAATCACTTCCTATATTTGGTTCGCGTTTGGTCCGCTGAAGCCGAACCGAGACCTACGTTTTCAGGCGGACCAGAGTTCGCCTGTTTGGTCCGCGAACCGAGTTCGACACGCATTCACACAAACCCGAAAAACCGGACTATCGAATTCTGGTCCGAAAGTCCGGACCAAACAGCCCCTGTGTGAAAGCGACCTAAGAGATAGTTTCTAAAAGAGAGTATAGTATGTCAAATCACTTCCTCATCCCTGTACCTTGTGAAAATTATTTCTTTATAATTCAGTTTGAATTGTCTCATGTTTGGACATTGCTTTAGCACCACATTCACACTGTTCCACAGTTTCATTCCACATATGCTAAAAAGGCAACGTTGCATATTATATCACATCTATAATCTATGAAACATCTATAATCTATGAAAGTGATAAACAAACGAACCTTCTCTGAATTGGAGTCGGTTATGCTTCATTCTGGACAGACATACTGTTGTGTTTGGCCACAGTGTGGCTGTATTGGGAATACGAGAGAGCTGTGAAGCCAGAGGAGAGCAGTAAGAGGAAACGGGTCACTGTCCATGTGGGTCAGAGCTATTGATCGCAGCAGACACTGTAGGGGTGAAGGGGGGGGGGGGGGTAGGGGGTCTTTAGGGAGGAGATTGTGGTGAACATGATCCTAAAAGCAGGCACCAATACAGATTAGGACTGGGTGATTAATGGAGTTTCAATTTAAATTACGATTTCGGCTTAACGCGATCATGTAAACAAGATAATCAAGATCAGATTATTAATGTGCCTCACGCCGCGTTGCTATCATTTTGTCTCGTGTTGTAAATGCATCCCAGATTTGGAAAATGTTTTTCAGTGAATTTCATTTGACTTAAGAAATATAATAAATTCCGAGAACATACACATATTAAAGTAATTATTGTGTAATACACTTGTACTGTATAAGTAATAGGTGTGTTTGAAACATTTATTAAAGAATGGTTATGTCACAAACCCACAATTGTATGGGAACAAGAGACAAACAGGCTGGACAATTTGATCTGGATCTCATTTAAGACTGTAGAAATGACTTGCCTCTCTGTAAACGGTGACATTATTATGTAACTCTTAACGGGCCTCATCCCCATTCACTGACACATTCCTTGCCTATGGAAATGAAATAGACTGGTGTATTATCGCTAAAGAGATTAGAGGACTGGAAAAGTAACCGCTAGATGTAATAGCAGATTGTTTTTATCTGCAGTGTAATATACACGCTAATGTTGCATCTGGTCTTAATGGGTTAATTAACCGCTGGAGGCTTCGGCCCACAAGAGACACAATGCTTGTGTGTGTGTGTGTGTGTGTGTGTGTGTGTGTGTGTGTGTGCACGCACACATCCCAACCACCACGTACACACACTCTTTTTATTTAGCCTATATTTCTCATGGGTTTGCTGTCCTGTGTGCTGTGGTGACCGATGACCACTCTGAGGATTAGCATATACCGTAATTCCTCTAATAGTAACCCCGGCTTGTATTTGTTTCAACTGTAGCAGATACCAGGCTTGTATTAGGAGGAGGCATGTATAAGAGAGAGGCCTATATTTCTAATTTTCAAACAGATCATAATGAATAAATCAACATTTTGTGTCAGTTTGAACCCAGTAAAATGTACTGGGTTCATTTATTGAAACCAAGTACTGTATGAAATACTCTAGTAAACAGTGCAATTACAGGTGGTCAAAAAAAGTAAAATAAAGTAAAATAGTGCAATCACAATACTGGTATAATAATAATAATAATAATAACTTCGTTTTATACAATTCTGAGGTAGGCTTACTCTCTTGGTAAACATTAACACCATACCATTATATGGTATTTACTGCACAGCCAGGCCAGCATATAACAACAATAACAAAATATATTGCCTATGGTAAATCCATTGAGGGAAATACCGTAATTCCTCTAATATACATGAAACCCGGCTTGTATTAGGAGGCCGGCTTATAATTGCTTAGCTCAACAGCGCACCCGGTCATTAATAGAGACCCGGTTTTTAATTGAATACCGGTTACTATTAGAGGAATTACGGTAGGTGTTGGAAATCTCCTACTAGCTAAAACATCCCCCTCTCTATCAACCTTAAACCTCAAGTAGGGATGAGCCTGAATCCGAATATGAATTTGGGAAAGCTATAGGGCTGACCTTCGAAGCTTTTTTTGGCAATCGAAGCTTCGGGGCCGAGCTTCGATTTTTAATTCGAAGCTTCGAGAAAAGAAAAAAATAATAATAATAATAATTAATTATTATTATTATAAAAAAAAATGTATCTTATGTTGTGGGACTTGTACAGCACTTTGGTAAACTTTGTTGTTTTTAAATGTGCTCTATAAATAAAGTGGATTGGATTAATTAATTAAGTAGCCCCTTTTGTGACTGTGACGCAGCCAACAAGGTTTCACTCGGCTGCGCTGCCTGGGTGCAGTGGGGCTGCTCTCACAGCCAACGACATGACATTGCATAATTATGTTGCAACCTTTGTCTATCAAGCAAACAATTATATTATATTATATTATATTTAATTTATAATTTATAATTATATCAGACAATGCACCTACAAAAGCAGATGATTACAATTAAATTAACCAACTTGGTAACACATTAGTCATAGCAGCATAGGCATAGCCTTATTAATGTTTTGTGTGGTGTCGCCGTCGTGTACAACGATACTTAAGTTTTTTAGGTGATTTGACAAAGTTGTTGTAGAGTTGTGATATGCCATTTTCTTCTGGCATATCTGGCACTCGGCTGTTTGGGCATTGTCTTTGCATATTTTAAAGTGTAACCACACGTCTGATGACTTCTTCGTCGACATGTCTGCTGCACATGTCCTTGTTGTTTTCAACACGGATAATCTCCACGTGCTTGTTGTAGAGAGGTGGAGTCGAGGCGCCGCTTACTTTCGTTTCATTGGAATGGAGGCGCAAGATTATTTTTTTAAACTTTGATTTTTTTTTTTTATGTTCGAAGCTTGTGCCATCGAACGAAGCTTCGAAGTATTTAAGACAGCCCTAGAAAGCTAGCATAATGAGATGGACACAGATCTTTTTTCATACTCAAATATGCTCGGTAATATCCAAAAAGAAAAATAGGCACCACCATTGTGTTTAGGACTGGCTTTTCTCTACCCATGGAAATATTATTGCAACGTTGTGCGTCAAAAGAGAAAGAAAAAAGGCTAGCAATTTGGAGACATTTTCAAAAGCCTAGACAAAGCTTGTCTTAAGCTTGTCTTAACTCATCATCATCAGTTATGCTTGTCAAATTGATTATATTCATCATCGCATGCATGCGCCTTTGGAGACCTATTTCAGAACCACAACCCGAGACACACTGCACTGAGAGCACGCCTTCACTGACGCCAATTCCAGGAATATGATTTATAGATATCATTTAGTTGTCATGGTATGACAAATGCAGTCACTGGAAACACACACACCGTTCCAACAATTATTACAAATATTTCCACTACCCCAAAAATCAAGAATGATAAAAAATATTAAATTGTATTATTTAACGATCAAACCAGGGTGGTATCTGCTCCTCCTTCCTCATTTAAGCAAAATGGCTCACAGATTTCATATTTAGGCTGTTCATCATCCTTATGTCCAAGGAATTTGTTAGATAATAGACTTTAGAGACAAAAACTTGAACATGGGCCAATTTGACATGCAAGACATGCATGCTAGGTATATCCTGCCATTGCCCTTGACCAAGGTACTGGCATTACAACTGGAGCTGGTCCCCGGGCGCCGTACTGTGTGGCTGGCTGCCCACTGCTTCTAAATAGTTCGGATGGGTCAAATGCAGAGAACGAATTTCCCCAAGGGGATTAATAAAGGTTCAGCTTAACTATGAGAGAGTGAGCATTTTTTAAGATTGGTTTCCACCACGCATAATAAGTATCATCAGCTTGTTTTCCGCTCTATAAAGCTGATTTTGTTTTCAGAACATCACACACGTATTAGATTAGATTAAATTGTTGGGGAACAACACAACCTTATGGGTAGCCTACATATTGGTATACAGGTTGTATAAAAAGAGATAAAAATAAAACAGGCAAAAAAGTGAATGTATACTATTACTGTAATGTAATACTGTTATTTTTTCAGTCTCTGATTGTTCAACCAGGTTGTCCCCCAGTTTAAAGGGGGGGTCAACTTCTATCCGAACACAGATGCACATACAGATCATTTTGTTGGTTGAACAGAGTCTATAGTTAATTATTGGCATACTTTCTCCTTAGCTCTTCTCAAAAAGGTTCCTCATCCTGCCTCCCACCTTCTTGACCCTATTAAGAGGGACGTTGCATAATAAAGAGATCTCTGGAGTTCTCTAAAGTGAGCTGCAACATCTTCAAACTACGCTCGTTTTCACCTCAGTGTTGCTGCACCTTTCTACTGGTACATTGTATCCCTTCCATTTGTGTTTGTGAGGAGGGAGAACAGGAGAAATATCGGATACAAATAAAAACGGGGCTTGACATCAAACGGTGATCCCTTATGCTGTGGGTCTCTTATGCTATTCAGAGGTTGACGTGTTGCTCTGTCTTTTGGACGTCTCCTTCAGCGATGATCTTCAGTGGTAGATCTTGGCATGGAGCCGTCTACCTCGCATCCTTGTTGTCTAGTTTGCTGGAGCAGTATTGTTACATTCAACTAGCAAACTAACAAAAACAAACTAACCCAAACAATTGTTGCTCAAAGGAAACCAAGCTAATGAGCAGAAATCACAGCATCAATCATCTCAACAATCAAAAGGGATACAAGAGGGAGGGGGGGGGGGGCTTTGGAAGTTGCCCACAGCAAGTTACAAACGACTGATCTTAAAAGCCCCCGTAAACTCGGAGCACAAATGGATCCTGCCCACACCGGAGGGGAGAACGTTCCATCGCTCCCCATCGATTTTGTACGGCATGGCGGTGCCTTCTTGTCATTTCGGTCTAGCTACAGTAGCAGATGACAGAAGCACGTCTAAAAGCTGCCAGGTGGGATGCACTGCTAACGGGGTGAAGAACCCACAGCACAAGTCTTCATGAGCTTCATAACTGAAAGACTGAGCCTTCAAGAAGAGAAAGGTGGATACAGTTACAAACGTACAAATTTGCACTACCTCTTCTATCTAATTTTTGCATTTTCTTACGTTTTAGCTTTGTATATGTTGTGTATAGTGTTTGGTCTATTTCTTCTTTACTTTTTAACTTTTTTACTGTATGACGCACAATCTCAGGAGAACATACCTTATACTGTATGTGACGAATAAAACTTGACTTGACTTGAAAAAGGTGAAAGGCATGAATGAGGTGACTGCGGCAAGACTGTGATAACTGGGGCACTCTGACAGCAATGTTGTCACTGGTCACCGCATTGCCAGTATGCAACTTGGGCTGTAGTAAATATTAAAGCTATACAGTATCATGTTAAGGAGCTAGCTTGCTAACACATAACTATCATCGTCATCGTCATCAACTGTGCCTCAATGTCCATCTGGCTCTATTATTGGCTCAAATAATATGACAGGACATTGATACTTTAATAAATGTAACAACTAAATAATAAGTGCCTAATGTCTGTGTGTGTCGTTTTGTAATGGGCAACTTATATGAAACATTTCAAAATTCCAAATACAATATCTAATAATTCACTGGAACCCTTTGGAGAGCCAGAAATAATGTTGCGGGGGGCCAAAAATAATGTTGTGGAAGGCCGAATTTGGGCAACGCTGTCCTACACTGTAAAAGACACGTTGCACTGTCTTTTGGATTCACTTTGTATGTGCCTGTATCATGTTACAGTATGGGTGTGTGTGCCTATCCAGGTGGTGTATAAAAGGAAAGTTAAATATAGTGCCCCTGCTGGTATACGTTATGTATGAGAAACCCAAATATGATGCTACTATATACTGTGGGCCGAAGCCTCCAGCGGTTAATTAACCCATTAAGACCGGATGCAACATTAGTGTGTATATTATACCGCAGATAAAAAATAATCTGCTATTACATCTAGCGGTTACTTTTCCAGTCCTCTAATCTCTGTAGCGATAATAATACACAGAGGCGTGTCATTTCTACAGTCTTAAATGAGATCCAGATGAAATTGTCCAGCCTGTTGTCCTTGAGGGTATTCCAGGGTGTCCCCAGAAGAACGGGGAATATTTTTATTTCACTGTTATTTCATTGACTAGAAATTAGTCCCCTGTGAGGATGACTATTCTGTTGATAGGTTCCTCTCTTCACTGTCATCTGTATAGACATTTATGGAGTAACTCAATCTTTTCAGATGGGGGTCCCTGAACATTGGAACAATCCATTTGGGGGGGGGGGGGGGGGGGTGCCTAACCCTTTCACGGCAAATGGTTAACCCTTTCACAACCACAGTTCAGAAGGTTAACCCTTTCAAAGGTTAACCTTCTGTAGTGTGGTAGTGAAAGGGTTAATGTCTGAAGGAGTCGACCGAAGGCTTCTTGTCCTCTGCAAAAGCATGCAATTGGTCCACTGATGGATACATCTTGATATTTGTCTAGTGTGTTCATTAGAGGGGTGAAATCCTCTTTCAGTGCCCGTTTTCAGCCTCTCCGGTATGCGCGCCATTAGCGTTAGCCACGCTTCTAGGCCTCTTTGCTTTTGGAAAGAATGATCCAAAATTTGCATTCGACCAAGAGATTGGCAGTCGACTATGGCTCCTTTCGATCGATTAGTCGATTATTCGATAAGTCAAGGTCAGCCCTACATCAAACAGGTAGAGAACCACTGCAGTAGGTGTGAGATACATGTAAACACTGTATCACGCTTATTGCTCGGTTTTGTGGTTTGTTTGAGTTCCGTTTCCGTGGTAATGCTCACAATATTATTCCTCATGTGTATATATATATATATGGGCACACTGGTAATCAGGATAGGAAGATGCATTTAAACACCTTATCCAATCAAATAGCTTAAATAGGATGTCAACAAACCAGATATTGATGAGCACAATGTAAACACACTCACTGGTCATTCAGGTTGTCTATACCTGCACTCCTACACTCTCAAAACAGTATATGTTGTCAGTAACAGAACACATAAAGATGTGTTCCAACACACCAGTATCACACCTCCTGTGTTTAGTCGAGGACAACACCTCCTGTGTTGAGTTGAAGACAGCACCTCCTGTGTTGAGTTGAAGACAGCACCTCCTGTGTTGAGTTGAAGACATCACCTCCTGTGTTGAGTTGAAGACAGCACCTCCTGTGTTGAGTTGAAGACAGCACCTCCTGTATTTAGTTGAAGACATCACCTCCTGTGTTGAGTTGAAGACAACACCTCCTGTGTTGAGTTGAAGACATCACCTCCTGTGTTGAGTTGAGGACAACACCTCCTGTGTTGAGTTGAAGACAACACCTCCTGTGTTGAGTTGAAGACAACACCTCCTGTGTTGAGTTGAAGACAACACCTCCTGTGTTGAGTTGAAGACATCACCTCCTGTGTTGAGTTGAAGACAACACCTCCTGTGTTGAGTTGAAGACAACACCTCCTGTGTTGAGTTGAAGACAACACCTCCTGTGTTGAGTTGAGGACAACACCTCCTGTGTTGAGTTGAAGACAACACCTCCTGTGTTGAGTTGAAGACAGCACCTCCTGTGTTGAGTTGAAGACATCACCTCCTGTGTTGAGTTGAAGACAGCACCTCCTGTGTTGAGTTGAAGACAGCACCTCCTGTGTTGAGTTGAAGACGGCACCTCCTGTGTTGAGTTGAAGACAGCACCTCCTGTGTTGAGTTGAAGACATCACCTCCTGTGTACTTTGAAGACAACACCTCCTGTGTTGAGTTGAAGACAGCACCTCCTGTGTTGAGTTGAGGACAACACCTTCTGTATTTAGTTGAAGACAGCACCTCCTGTGTTGAGTTGAAGACATCACCTCCTGTGTTGAGTTGAAGACAGCACCTCCTGTGTTGAGTTGAAGACAGCACCTCCTGTGTTGAGTTGAAGACAGCACCTCATGTGTTGAGTTGAGGACAACACCTTCTGTATTTAGTTGAAGACAGCACCTCCTGTGTTGAGTTGAAGACAGCACCTCCTGTGTTGAGTTGAAGACATCACCTCCTGTGTTGAGTTGAAGACATCACCTCCTGTGTTGAGTTGAAGACAGCACCTCCTGTGTTGAGTTGAAGACAGCACCTCCTGTGTTGAGTTGAAGACGGCACCTCCTGTGTTGAGTTGAAGACAGCACCTCCTGTGTTGAGTTGAAGACAGCACCTCCTGTGTTGAGTTGAAGACGGCACCTCCTGTGTTGAGTTGAAGACAGCACCTCCTGTGTTGAGTTGAAGACGGCACCTCCTGTGTTGAGTTGAAGACAGCACCTCCTGTGTTGAGTTGAAGACATCACCTCCTGTGTTTAGTTGAAGACAACACCTTCTGTATTTAGTCGAGGACAGCACCTCCTGTGTTTAGTTGAAGACAACACCTTCTGTATTTAGTCGAGGAAAGCACCTCCTGTGTTTAGTTGAAGACAACACCTTCTGTATTTAGTCGAGGACAGCACCTCCTGTGTTATTATAACGCACACTTTCTGGGAGGGTAAGTCATTTGACAGTAAGATGGAGTTGCGTGCGGAGTCTTGACACCTTGGTCTCGTTGGTGTTGTGACAGGCTTTAGGGCATACCATTGCTCTAGTGGCCACCCATTGACGAGATGTGTTTGAAGCTTGATTGATGCCTGTGAGGGTTAAGAATGTATCCATGGGGCGAGGGTCTTGAAGGGTGATATGTAATGCATTGCTCCCTAGCGCATTATCAGTGGCCTGATCACGAAGATACGATGACTTGACTTAGTGAAGAACGGGAGAGGAGTCGAAGGAAATATAGTGGCAAATTTAACCTTTCGACCTTCACAGTCATTGACATGTTTTCAGCACTGGTGTGTTGTGTGGAGCGTTGCTCCCTTGTCTCTCGTGTGGTGTGTGGTTAACGTGAGATGCCAATGCGGTACAGAGAAGAAAAAAAACTCACTCGCACAAAAAAGAAATCCTCAAGGACTCTATGTTAAGGCGGCCTTCATCCTCGAGGGTGGCGGGCCCGTGGTTGTACACCAGCTAGCGTGAGAGAGCAGATTCATGGTATCGGGTGATACAGTCACTTTTCCGTTCACTGAAAATTCTCCTTGAAATAGTTCTGACCACACAAGCTGGAGCAGGCCTGATTGAATTTGAGGCAATTTGATGCAACGTGTACATTACATACACGGCGGGGCCAGTCAGTAACTCAAAGAGACTGACGGAGAGGAATTCGGTAATGACAGTGACCTGGTATTTCCTCATTTATGTTAACATCCAGGCTAGAGTATGGACTTGGTTAGGTGGGTCTGCATACATGTGGCTCAAGAATGTCACTAAAATATTGTCTTTGCATTTAGTGTGCGTGTGTGCGTGTGTGTGTGTGCGTGCGCGTACGCTTACGCTTATGTATGTGCAAGCATGCCAAACAGAGACCCACCAACTCGCCACAAAGAGACTTACCCTTCTACAGACTGGCTTTCCTTTTTGTGTTTAGTTGTTTAAAGTATAGTCTATCATCATTGTATATTCATACTCCCAGTATGGCACACAGGGTACTCCCAGTATGGCACACAACAGCTTGAGCTTGCCGCCCGCATGGGGTCGTCAAGACCAACGTCAAGAAGAACGTCTGTAGAGGTAGAGATAGGCCCACCTGACGGCCCATACTGTTTATAGACAATTAGTCAAAATAGCCCAAATATTAATATAGTATAGTACTATATATCATAGTATTGAACTGATTTAAAGCTGATTAAACCTGGTTCATGTCAAAGATGGTCCATGACCGTTGCGAAAACATCCCACGGATAGAAGCCACACGTGGAACAGAGTAGCAGGTGGTCTCCAGACTTGTGTACACAAACAGTGGATTGACGGCCATTCAGACACCGTCGGTTCCTCTTGACAGAGGGCGTATAGTGAGGGGTATCATCTGCAACAGCCGTGTCACTGTGAAATCCGTACCCCCCCCCCCCCCCCCCCCCCCCCCCCCCCGGATCATGGCGGCCAATGGACGAGTAGTCCATAGTGTTGTTTCTTCTCTAAGAGTTCAAAGTAACATGTGTGACCCTGCTCTGAGGCTCTCAATCAGGTGTCCATGATATTGAAACGGTGTGTGTGTGTGTGTGTTGGTGTGCATTCTAGTGCATATGTTTTCTCCATTTGGGATTAAAACAATGATGTGTAGTTGGAAGATGTGATTCTGCTCTTGTAAATAACGTATCCTATCTGCAGATGAGGCCAGTATAGAACTTTATGAGAGTAATGGGTGAGTAATCGGAGTTCCCACGCACAGGAGACTCACAGGATCTCACATCGGGTGTCTGTGAACGTTGCTGGTTCTCTGAATAACACAACATAACAGGTGTGTGTGTGCGTGTGTGTGCGTGTGTGTGGTTCTCTGAATAACACAACATAACAGGTGTGTGTGTGTTTGCTCTCATGCACCTCAAGTTCAAAAAGTTCAACTTGTATGTCCATGTTAACATTCCCCAGACACTCGTTACATCATAAGTGTTTACATGTTTCGTATTCATGCATTAGTTTACAACTGACACATTAGCACCAAGTGTCAAAAGTAGTAGTCAAAACACGTCTGGGAACCTGCAATGATTACATATCAGGACAGTCCCCCTGCACACAGACACATACTGACACACATGCACACACACGCACACACACACTAGGGCTGGGCGATATGGCCAAAAATGATATCGCGATAACGATATCGATAACAATATATCACGCGATATCGATAATTATCGATATTGTTATAAGTATTTAAAAAAAAAATTATTTATTATATATTTTTTTACAACAGATGTATGTTTATTTTGCAGCAATTCTTTGTCGTTGCCGCCATCTTTAGTGTTACATCCCCTCACACACTCCAGTTCTCAGGCTGCAGCTGGTTTGAAAGCGAACGTAAACGGGCTTCTCTGCTGGCTGTGGCTCCAGGGGGTGTTGAACAGTTCTGGCTCTGCTAGTTTCATAGTTAGTCATTTGGACAAGCAAAGCCATTACTTTAAGTTGCAGGCAAGAAAGACAAGTCTGTCCACTGTCTCTGGGTTTAAAACTGCCCTGTTGCAGGTCAAAAAAAAATAAATGATAAATTTTAGAATAAATATTTTCTTCGATATCGATTATTAAAATATATTGCGATAATTATCGTTATCGTTATATCGCCCAGCCCTAACACACACACACACACACACGCACACTCACACGCACACACACACACGGACGGATAGAGATGGACAGAGACCAGACACGGTAACGCCTTGAACTTTGAAGATTCCTTCAAAAACAAAGAGAGAAAAAAGAAATCTTCAAAGGAGTCTATTATGCCAGTGATCTATGATTGATTACTCTCACTACACCCTCTATAGATGTTGTGAGCCAGGGTGGCAGTAAAGTAAGGTTTTATGTGAATGTACTATTCACATAAATTTGAATGCACCTCATAGTAGGGAGATTTGTGTGTTTAGACAAGCAATTTATTACCACACATACATCTGATGAATCATGTTGAAGGGATCTATAAATCAGCTGTACGGTGCTCAACCTGGTTTTGCACTTTTCTGTGTTTTGTTATTTATATAGGTGTGCATGTGTGCTATTACTTTATAAACATAAACTGGTACTTTATATACACGTTAACTGGTACTTTATACACATATCGTTAAATAATTAACCTCTGGTGCCATGTTCATGTGTCAAATGACCTTCGTCACAGGCAGTGATGCAGTGGTGGTACCACTCGGTACCACGCCGTCCTAGCAGTTCGCTGAGCAGAAGTGCGCGCACGGATGTGCACGTGCGCGCGCGCGCGCACACAAAAATGCGTTCACAACTTTCACTCTACTGTCGCGCCGTGCGCCAAGTACCCGGCACGTATCACCTAGTCTTTGCATAGCATAACAAAGAAAGAGAAGTGCAAGACCAAAATACAAGCCCTGTGGGGGGGGGGTTTGCTTGAGCTGGTCTGTGCACACGCTGCGAGGGAACATGTATGCACGTGCGCGTCCAGGCAGTTCTGATATTACGACGGCACCCCTGGTCACAGGTACTAATTATCCTCTACTTAACCTCTCAAGCAGCATGTCAGATTTACAGCAAAGTCATTTCTCATTGCTATAGCCTTTTTGGGTGGTCTTCAAAGATGGTACCAATTACAATTTTCAAGTTTTGAGTTTTATGAAATATGATCCTCTGTCGTGACAGATTGAGCCTCGATTGATGACCACCGCCGTCAAATCAAGCTAAATCTCTCCAGTAGCTGTGCTTTTGGTTTCAGGTTGTATCATGTGAGGGATTTGAAGCCTATTGACTTGCCGTGGTCTAGTGCTGATTCCACCGTATAATACTACTATGGTAATTATGCTCCATTTGCTGTCATTACCTGCCGTGAGCCCCGTTTCATAATAAGACCCTTTTGTTCTCCGTCTCGCCGTCCTTGGCAGCCGCCGTGGCAACGGGTTCCAGCTCGGCTCTGCTGGTTTAAACTTTCGGCCACTTCCTTCGAGCCGCCTCTCTCAACTCCAGCCAACACCGAGATGGCGTGTTTGTGATACTGTAAGCAACCGCTGACATCGATTAACTTCACTCTGACAGAGGGCTGTCATAGTTTAGGCTTATATTGTGCACACAGATGGTATATTGTCTGTTTTCCCCACTGAATTAATGAAATATATCTTCATAAACATCTAAAGCTCAGTTTATTACACTTGGCATTAGTCTTAGGACACATTTGTCTGATCCCCGCCTGCCGTTGCATAGCTGCACTGCATCCCCATCAGTCTTTATGTGGCTCTTTTTTGCACGTCAGCCCTTCCATCCTTTCACCTCCATGTGCAGATTTTGATATATCTGCATCTAATTGTGGGGGATTCGGTGGATCTGCCGTGCAGGCGGCTTCAGAGCTGGGATCCAAACAAGTCCAAATCTGATGCGGCCCCCCGGCCTAGTCTGTGAACCCCAGGTCGCTCGCCAAAAGTAGACGCAGGAAAATAGATACAAGCTTGTCTGTTTTTACAGGCCCCGCGTTCCCTCCAGATGCTCTAGCCTCGGTCCACGGAGGGGGGGACTACAGTATAACGATGGTATAATATCGCTCATCCCTAATACTGCACACTAAACACTTCCACCCCCTGCCTCTTTACACAGAATCCAGAGAGATCGTACACCATATAAGGAAGAGCCGTTTCCCCCGTTTCATCGTACACTCTCTTCCTGCCCTGACGACTGACCCTCTGGTGACACGGTTTTTCTGCGGACCCTTGAGGGAGAGGATGAAACGGCATTAACCAAACCTGAACAATGACAACTGCGGTTGGAGAGAAAAAAATAAAATTCTTAAGTGTCCCAAGTTGCCGTTTCAGCAAAAACCCTTGATTTTAGCTTAGCCTGTTAGCAAGCCAGCGGATGCTAAAGCAGACTAGCTCTTCATCTCTCCTCCTCCTCCTCCTCCCAGCACCTCATCCCTCTCTAGACAGAGAGTCCGTGTCAGATGAGTATACTGCACACTGAGCTAGGGCTAAAAACAGCAAGTAGGCCACAATCCTCCAGCTGCCAACTACCCAGCAGTCTCTGGGCTTGGAACCAGGAAGAGAGCCTGATGCTGCATTCCTTTATTCGGTCAGAGGTTTAAGTTGGAAAAACCTACACGCGTTCGAGCTAGAAAGTGGGAAAAACACGAATGCGGATGTAAACGGCGAATAATAACATTAATGTTTATATGATGTGGGTGGCTTGAACTGGGGGTTGAGAAATCATACCCGATATATGCGCCGTTTTATTAGATTTTTCCTAGTAGGAAGTCGAATGCACAATGGAATGCAGCATCAAGGGCTTACAGCACCACAGTGACGGCAGACAGAGTGAACGACCCCTCCATCTCCAGTGTTCCAGACACGGGGGCAAACAGCCCATAGTCTCAATAGAGGAGCCAATGGGTTCCTTAGAGGTCGGGGGGGGGGGGGGGGGGCAGCGTGTGAAAAGGTCTGGATGATGGATCTTGGAAGGATAGCGCTCCTGACCCTTGGCTGAACTTGGTGAAGCACCATGGGCTGTAGGACCCTTTAGCAAGAGGCCCCCCTCTCGCATATAATCAGATGTTACTCATTTTAATACCGATGCTTGTCTTTTGGTAAATTGCTGCTTTTTTATATAGCGCTTTTATCCAAAGCGCTTTACAATTTGTTACTCTTTACCCATTCACACACCAACGGCGGAGGCAACCAGCTCATCGGGATCAATTGGGTGTTAAGTATCTTGCTCAAGGACCCATCGACACACTGCATGGGAGGAGCGGAAATCGAACCGGGAACCTGCCAGACGACTGCTCTACCTCCCGAGCCACTGTCGCCCCTTTTGGACATTAAAAAATACAAATGTTCTCATGAAGCCAGAGGGAATATTATTTTTAATCTCTTGTTTTATATCAACTTTGAAACTTCGCTGCCAAGCCAATGGTTTTGTCTTGTCATACGACAATTGATTTAGGTGCTGCGGTATATTAACCCAATATTACACTGTTGTTATTGTTGTGCCAGCTAGGCTTGTAAAAGGGTCTGGAATGTCCCCAGCCATTTTGTAACCCTGGTGCCAAGACTAGAGATGAGTCTGTTCCAAGACCGGTATCCGGGACCAATAAGACGTGATTCACGTATGGAATATTGGCCTGACCTCACCGATCCACGTATCGATCCAGATTCCATAGTGAGTCTCCAGATTGTGATTTTTTTTAAATAGTGCTATGAAAAATTATATCTACAAGTGCAACTATACCCCTGTTTTTTTTTTAAATCATGCAGTATATCTTGTTCACTTCTAATTCGGTGCGTTATCTCGTTGAAATGTGTGTCTCTCTCTCTCTGTGTGCCCTCACCTTGCTTGTAGTGGCATTAAAACAAATTAGTAGGCGATGCTGAGAAAAATGCAGATGTCTTTTTCTCCGAATTGGTTCACCTGGAAGCATTGAGCAGCAAAATCATTGGACTTCTGGTCAAACATTTTTATTTTTTTTTTACTTTATTTTTTAGCGTTTATCGCTTTTCTGGTCAAGCATGACCGACAGAAACAGGTTGAAATGGGATGTAGAGCAGGGGAAGACACTCTGAGAAAATACGGCGGGTCCGGGAATCGAACTCGTGTACCTCAGATCCGTGACGAGCACGGTTTTCCCAGACGCAGAAATAGCGCCGAGATATGCGGTGAGCTACGGGAGCTCCCCTGGTCAAACATTTTCAAAGTATAAAAGTGAGTATAGAGGTTTTATCTTTTTTTTGTATTTTTTTGTTTTTGTTTTTATAATATCAATTATTAAATAGCTAGCCGTAAGGTCCCCCAACCCTGCTTTTCTTTATCATACATCGATCAATAGAGACCGTATTAGATCCCCAATTATCATCTCATGGGGTATCATTGGAAAGCCACACTCATTGCCTACAACCCTGTCCAAAGATTTTCGAGATCGCCAAATGATTGACTGAGCTTAGAGCCCCGGGAGTCGGGGGTGGTAATATATGCAGTATCACCAATATATTATTCGCCATCACCCTGGACTCCTCAAAGAACAACATTTGTAAGAACTGTATTGAATGGACAGTGCTCATTGCTCATTATGTGCTCAATGCTCATTATGTCACTAGTTCAAATATCACACACACACACACACACACACACACACACACACACACACACACACACACACACACACACACACACACACACACACACACACACACACACACACTCTGTTGACTGACCGGGAGTGCTTGTTAACAGATTATGACCTAAGTAGTATCGTCAAGAGGAATTATTGGGATTATTGGTGGGCGGTCAGAGGACGTGTAAACACAGGTGTTTATATGAACATGGCCACATAATGTGGGATTCGGTCAGGGGGATTATGTAACACGCTTGTGATCCTAAAGAAGCAGGATCCGTTTGGCTACAGAGCAGACATGCTGGTAGAGAGAGCGCACGCCTCTGTTGTTCATGAGTCGTTGAGCCAACAGCTGTCAACTCTTTAACGCCCGGATCGCACCTTGCCTCAGGCCTGCGCGGTAACTAGTGTTTTTCCACTACGCTGGTCGCGGAAACCTGCCTGCCTGTCTCCAAACCGCGAATTACCGGTTGTTAATTTGGGACAGATAGCCTTTCCGAGGAAAGGCCCCACAGATTACTGGAGCAGTGTAATGGATCTGATCATTGGCTAGGCCTGAGTGGGGCTTTGCACTGAGCCAGTTCATACGAGGAGGGGGAGACACGCTGTTTGGGAAAACCTCTGGCACATTGTTTAGGAGCTCCTGCCATCCTGAAGGTTCTTGGCGGTAAGAAATGGGACTGGACTGTTGTGACTGCTCGATGTACAGTATGTGTTCAGTACAGTATGTGTTCAGTACAGTATGTGTTCAGTACAGTATGATTACTGATGGGTGTTCAGTACAGTATGTGTTCAGTACAGGTATGTACAGGTTTGTTGACTAAGACTTGTTGACTAGTCATTGTTTATGCTTTTTTTCTATGCTGAATGAGTGAGCCTATTTAAAAAAAAAACTAAAAAAAACTACAATGGATCTAACGATTCAATCAATAGATCTGTTAAACTGATCTGTTAAACTGCGTTTCCCTCATGCAGTCGTGCAGAAAGACCTCTTTAAAGGGTATGTTCAGAAATTTGGACCAAGCCTTGTTTTCTACTCACCAATGATGTTATTGATTGGTATTGATTGGTAAGAGTCCTTTCTCAGCATAATCCAAGCTGTTCTTCGTACTGGATACCGCAGCTCCTGCTAGTTAACCACAAAAACGAATGCACGTCAATGGGGCCACACACTAATCTATACAAGCCCTGAAATAATTGCTTAAATCTACTTTGGGTGCACTGTGGGCAGCGTTTAGTTCAGGGCCTGTACAGTGTGGTTTTTAAAGGATTTCCTTTGAACAATGGGATATGATATGAACTTGAAAGACATGGAAAAACTCTCTTGGGAGGCTTGGTTTTAAATTAAAACATTGTTGTATTATTTTGTGCTTGTATCTGACAGTTCTTCAAAGTAAAAGATTTTAGTCGCATACCATTACCCCCCCAGGGAAACGGAATTTGGCAAAAGCAAAGTTAGCGTTTTGCTTGTGTTATGCAAACTGTTGTTTCCCACATGCAGTCTTCTACTTCAATCAAGCTGTCTTTTCTTCATGGATGACAGACGTCGTGCAGATGACAGATTTGGACATGAATCCATGAGAACGGCTTCTGTTTGGAACAAGGGGTCCGCTGGGAGGGAACGACGACGGCATCTCATTTGATTGTTTATGAAACAATGCAGGCTGCATTCCACTGAAAACAAAGGCAACACATTCTGCAGCCTAATTGAGTCGCCTCATATGACCCTACTGAGCTTTGAAACGGTTCACGTCCAGACGTTTCCAGAAACGTTAGCGTTGCACTCGTCCTTTCCTTTCCTGTTTCACTCTAACGTAACACTGATTACTCAAGGGAAACCAAAATCACACTGTTGATCTTTGCATATATTTACATTAGTCATATACATTATATACTGTATACAGGGGAGGAAACTAACTTTTTGGCTTACCAGCCAACTGGCGAGTATCTGATTTTTTTTTACCAGCCAAACAGATTTTTTACCAGACAAAAAAAATCGCTAATTGTGATAATTACTTCTTTGTATGTCAAGCCGCGTCAATGTTGTGTATGCATCTGGGTAGGCACACTGTGCCTTTAAGACAGCACGGTGGTCTTACAGTGCTGTGAAGTACCGTCAAGTGTTGTGGTAACGTCAGTTGGGTTGGTGTGCTGTTGTGCACAGTGCACTGGTTGAGCTAGCCCCTTTCGTGACTGCGATGTGCAAGCCAGGGGCTTTTGAGCATGAAATAAAATGTCTAACCTTACGTCGTAGTCCGGGGCTTTTTTGGAAACATTATAGTCATAACAGATACACCTAGCTGGCTGCTTTGAGCACACGGGGCTAACGTTAGCTAGCAAGCAGCTATAGCTAAAACGCTAACTAGAAGCTAACCACTGTATACAGTTCCAGTAGACTAACATTACACCTCTGTGATTTAAATGTGTCCTTAGTAACTTATACTCGAGGGTTGTACTAGGGTTGGATGCAGTTCCCCGTTGGTCAGTCTGTCTGTTTTCCATCTTCTGCTGTGTTTAACGTTATCTGTTTGCGAGTGCTCCTGATGGCTAGCCTAGTACCGCAGGACTTTTATTATTATATGTCCGCGGGTTGGCCAGTACTGCGCAAACGTTTATTAAACATTATATGTCCGCGGGTGGTCTTGTGCAGTGCTCTCGTGGCACTGTCAACTAAAGCGAACACTCAGAAGACACGCACTGTTTGCCAGTGCAGTGATTGCAGAATGTTTTATTTTTTTGTATACTCGCCAGCAGGGGAGGAAACTAACTTTTTGGCTTACCAGCCAACTGGCGAGTATCTGATTTTTTTTACCAGCCAAACGTAAAAAATTCTAGCATTTGGCCAGTAAAGTGGCCTAATTTCCTCCCCTGACTGTATATTTTAACTTGCACAGTTGTCTGTAGCATAGTGGATTGTGCTTTCCACGATTGTCATCAACTTCAGAGAGCAGTAAGTATTATTCTGATGCATTGCTTCGTTCACTAGACTAATCAATCAATAAGGTTTTAGAGTTAAAGTTAACTCTAACGCTTCAAGTATAATCACAATAATAATTCATTACATTTTATATAGCGCTTTTCTCAGACTCAAATCGCTTTACAACGTAGGGTGGAACTGGCCTCCTTCACCACCACTGGTAGCACCCAACCTTGGGCTACGCAGACTCAATGGCTACCATAACTGGCACCCATCACACCACACAATGGCTGAACGGCTCAGGAGACAGGGATTGATATCAGCCAATTATGGCGAAGGGATGATTAGGTGGCCTTGATGTCAGAGACCTGATTGGGAATTTGGCCAGGAACGTCGGGGAACCCCCTACTATTTACCACCGAATTCAGTCAGGACCTCGGTTTAGCGTCTCATCCGAAGGACGGCACTCGCAGCTGTACGGTGTCCCTATCATCGTAACGGGGGCATTGTTACTGACAAGTCCAGAGGACAGAGTGCCCCCTGCTGGACAACAACACCACTTTCCGACAGCAGCCTCGACCGGGGCTCGAACCGGTGATCTTCCGATCATTAGTCCAGAGCTCTACTCATGTAGTGTAGTATGACACCCCCCCCCTCAACCCCATTGCTACACAGTAAATTTCGCAGAGTAAATTTTAATCAAACTGAGTCCATTTGAGCCCAAGTGAGTAACATTTTACTCAGTTTGAGTCAAATGTACTCAGTTTGAGTAAAATTTACTCTGCGAAATGTACTGTGTACGATAGTTCATTCAGTGGAAACCTTTCTTGTATGCTATGCCTCTGTTCCACAACTAATGGCCGTGCCTTGCATGTTGGGTCATTAATTAAGCTAATTCCCTTTTTATAGCGATGTTAGCCACAGTTTCCTCCTGCAACACACTGGGGACCCTGCCATCAACACACACCGCCTCACCGGCCAGTCACAAGGTCTCCTGGTGAGGTAACGTAGGGTGTAGCGGACCAAGCGGACCACGTCTGCCTGCCAGCGTCCTCGTTGCCTCACTGGGGTTCCATGTGGTCTACATGTCTGGCCAGCTCTTATGAGAGCAACAGATGTGGATGAATTGAACGAAATGAGTTGTCCGTATTATAGCAGCTGTATAGCTGCTGCCAAACAGTGTGGCCAGGTAATGAGAAAACCTGACCCCCCCTGTGATTCTCTATGTGCATATATTCCAGACTTTATACATAATAACCATACCAGGAAGACCTAATGTAGGTCCTGTGTTTATGGGAGTAACGCCTAAGGGATAGCGTATTCAGCAATTGGTATATTATTAGAGTACAAATGGAAAAGGACTATTTTGAATGATTATAGAAACCGCCTACCCTCTATTTTTATTTTTTTTTGTATGACTTTGTCCTGAAGTGGGTTTATATTTAGCAGCATCACTTACTCCTGAAGACGGAGCGGCCAGTGAACAGAGCGCGCGGCCGGTTACAATGGACCCATCTCAGCGAGTGACTTGTGTGTTTGTCCCCCCCGCGGCTGCCCCTGCCGTGCGCTACATCGCAGACCTTTGGTAAAAATAGCCTCCTGTCACGACGTGAACTGTAGCCGCATCCTTGTTCATCGACGGAAGCACCGCTATCTCCAGATGTCCTTAATGAAGAGGTTGTCTGTCTGCTTGTGGGCTGAATCAATAGACGGACGTTATTCTGGCCAGCAGACATAAAGTGCTAACTTGTTCAATGTGGGGCTGGGATACTAAATCGAGGCCATCTACTTAGCTGCAGGTTTTCGTAATGGTGGATATAGAAGAATCTAGGCTGCTGGAACTTTACACATGTGGGACCTCTGGGGTGTTATTCACTACTGTTGTACACGGTATACAATATACGCACACTGTACTGGGGTGCCTGGAAGCCAGCTCAGGTTTGCCATGAGATTTTGCCCAAATGTAATGAAAGTCAAATATTACATTTAATTAATGAAATCAGCATATTACAATACTTTTCCATCAAATTTGTTAAATTGCTCTTCTTGGCCAGCGGCTGCTGATATTTAGCTATCTCCTCTTGTATGACCATTCTACACTATCTGGCATTTATAAACCAAACTAGAAAGCTACTAAACTATACGTTTTCACCAGACAGCATGGCGGACACGGAGACAGACAAACGCACAAAAACACTGACCACTCTCTATATTTACTAGCAAACACACAGACAAACACACTGATCGACAGAAACACTGATCACTCTCCAGTTATAGTTTTATAATAATAATAATAATAATAATAATAATAATAATAATAATAATAATAATAATATATTAGCATGCTAACGCTAGACAGTAATAGGAATGGTTATAGGAAGCACAGGAAGCATGTTAGGAAGCATAGGCAGGATGTTAGAAAGCACAGGAAGGGTTATAGGAAGCATAGAAAGGGTGATGGGAAGCATAGGGGGGATGTTAGGAAGGAAATCTGTACAGTAGTATTGCCCTGTTGTTGTTCAAAAGGTAACTTTATACTGAATATCTATTTAATTGGACAGTGATGGAAATGTATTCAAATAAAAATACTTGTCGTTGACGATTTTAAAAGGATTCCAGAATTCACATCCCTGGCCTGCCGCCACCCTGTGTGCCACGCTTCATCCACCATGGCCTTGTGTTAGCCGAGATTAGCTCCGGACAGGCACACGCAACCATAATCCAACGCATAATCTCCCCGAGGCTTCGCCTGGTGGAGATAATCATGAGGTGTGCTTTTGGAATTTGAATTGGCGTCAAATGGGTTGAGAAGAACCACTGCAGTACCATATCACATGTGCCGTGGGCTGGGCTGGGAGAATGACACGCCGCGGCGCTTTGATGAGCCTGAGGTGTGTACGCTGTTAATGTGGACCACATGTTTTTGGTCATGTTAACAGTCAGGCCTCACATGCAGACCTCCCAGCAGAATGTTGTCTCTCATCACTTTTGTGCTCTGTCAACGGCACACAATGCCCCGTTTACAACACCCTGCCTGCTGCAGCACTGAATAGTAGTAGGGAATGGCCCAATGTCAGCATACTGGCCAAGTCTGCAGCGCATGCACGCACACACACACAAACACACACATACATACACACACTTACACACACACACACATACACACACGCACACATATACTGTATGTACACACACACACACACAAGCACACATGCACACACTCACTATTAGCATCAAACAGGAGGCCTCATTCCCTCTGCCCCCC
The DNA here is from genome assembly GCF_963971535.1 of Notolepis coatsorum. Lineage (NCBI taxonomy): Eukaryota > Metazoa > Chordata > Actinopteri > Aulopiformes > Paralepididae > Notolepis > Notolepis coatsorum. The sequence goes on from NC_140180.1 coordinate 26,906,814, forward strand.
CCCCCTACCCCTACCTCCAGCGCAGATCAACATGTCGACCCACTCACTGACATACAGCAGTCCATTTCTTTTGTACTGGGTCCAAGTTCCCAACCTGCCAAGGGGCTGACAGAAACACACAGCTGGCCAGACGCTGTACATCCCCACGCGTTTGCACCGCGCGGTTCCTCCACAGCTGTACAAATAAATGTAACTGAATCACAGCAGAAAATTAATCCTGTAATTGTTTTGGCCTATAAACGAGCCGTGCAAATTGGTCCACTGTTTTTATGGCTTAACGCCTGATGTTTTAGCAAAAAACAACGGCGATTTAAATTGGTCCAGTACTTTTAATAAGAGTCTTGCATAAGGGACTCGAGGAGTGCTTTTTTAATGTTAATTTAGCAAAGTACACTTGGAATTATTTGGTGATATGTGTGAGTTTATGTGTGTGTTATGGCTGATTTATGCCTTAGTGACTTTCACATAAAAATCTGCTCTGCATAGGGCTACACACAAGCAGCTGTGGGTACCCATAGGTTGCAAAGCGTCTTTTGTGTCTGATGGAACTGTGAACGCTACACAGACACTCTTGACTGCTGCAGTGACTTCACTGTCACCTCCACTACCTTTATTTGCATAGTGCACTTTATATCCTCCTACCCCGACACTGTGAACTGAACGTGCAATACTGTTACTCTGTCCCTCATGCCTTTTTTAAGATTCCTCATTTTAGCATGGGGGTGACAGTGGCTCAGGAGGTAGAGCAGTCGTCTGGTAATCCAGAGGTTCCCGTTTCGATTCCCGCTCCTCCCGGGCAGCGTGTCAAAAGTGTCCCTGAGCAAGACACTTAACCCCTAATTGCTCCCAATGTGCAGGTTGGCACCTTGCATGGCTGCATCTGCCATCGGTGTGTGAATGTGTGAGTGAACGGGTAAAATGTGAGGAACAAATTGTAAAGCTTTCTGTGGGCTAAGCGCACAAATCTCTACTGAAACACATGGACGTGAGTGGTTGCTAACGCTTGTCAATCAAATGCTGCAGGCAAACCCATTGGTCAGTCACACGGCCAGTCTTCACAAAATGTGCTGTCACCATCACTAACAAAGTGGGTCACGCACATGTATAAACAAAGCCTCAGTGTGAGTATTACTGAACTATATAATAATTGATATGATGGGTGTTTGAAAGGCTATATGCAGGCCCTTCTGTGCCTTGTGTGATCAAAAGACGAGGGCTGTTGAAAAGCCTGGAGGTTAATGGTTACTTTCACAGAATACTAGTTGGTTTCTCGATGCATTCCACTCTGCATGTTCACTGATGTTTACAAATACACTTCAAATGTGGATCACTTGCTTATGTCAGCACTTTCAAATGCCACGTTGCGAGGACACCGTTGGAATAAAGCTTTGTACAATATCAGCTCAAGACCACCACACTGTAGGCACACGTAGCCTATATGACACCTAGTCATGCAAATGCATGCAAACAAATAACCTCCCTCACCCCCCCCCCTCTCTCTCTCCGCAGGGTGTATGAGAAACTACTCCCCAATAAATCCCCTGTCACGACCAATTAGCCTGCCAGGGCCGTTCGTTAGGGATGATGGCAGCTTATGTCGGGCTCCTTATTAGCGCTTAGCGCTGATGACCGGGGGTGACTCGATACGGGGCAACTTTTTGTGCCTCTCGCCATTTCCTGGATTTATTACAACGATTAAACATAGAAGCACCACAAGCAAAGGTTATTCATTTATTTATAGTTGTCTCTCTAAGTACAGTTTGAACTTGACAAAGTTATTTTTGCTCTTAATCCCTTTACACCCGGTGAACCGCGTCCTCGCGTTGTTGCTACGGAGACGCATTTACAGGAGAGACTGGCAAGAGGAGTAACATGGTGTCTTTTACAGGAGAGTCTGGCAAGAGGAGGAACATGGTATATTTTACAAGAGAGACTGGCAAGAGGAGTAACATGGTGTCTAAGTGATCCACATTGACGGGAGACACTGGAAAGAGGAGTAACATGGTATATTTTACAAGAGAGACTGGCAAGAGGAGTAACATGGTGTCTAAGTGATCCACATTGACAGGAGACACTGGAAAGATGAGTAACATGGTGTCTTAAGTGATCCACGTTGGAGCAAAGGGAACACTAACTAACCCGACGGAATAACTGACCGCAGCTTCTTCCTCTCCTTCCGTCTGCAGGCGGTGACGGGCAGAGGCTTCGCTGACAAGGACTTCAGGGGAGGCTTGGAGAACGGGATATTGCTATGCGAGTAAGTTCTGACTACCTTTTAGACTATCTAGGCCTGTGATTTTCTTATTGCCCTGATTTAGGACCCCCCCCCTGTTATCTACGTATATAATTGTGCTTTGAATTGTCATCTAAATAAAGAGGGAAGCCATCATTTCAGCTCTGGGTTTGTGTTTCAAATCACGTCGCCTCAGTTGACCCTTGTGCTGCATGCAGTATAGTCTACATCTGAAAAGGTTTTTGAAAACCACTGGCTTAGACCACCACTGTCTTCCAAAACTCAGTCAGAATATATATTGTACCATATCTTTTTTTTTTTAACTACTTTTTCTCCTCATTTTCTATTTTTCTCCCATCCCAATTTCGTGTAATCCAATTCTCCCCTCCCCTGTCTTGAACGTTGCTAGACTATGCCTCCCACTGGTCGGCTGTAGTGAGGACAGAAGCCTTGCATCACGTGTCCCCTCCGGTACACGAGGAGGCAGCCTGTCGCATCTTTTCACTGCAGCAGCTCGAACTCTCAGTGGCAAGGAGTAACGCGTGGGAGGCTCACGCTGCCCCCGCTACTTCCTGTTTCTGCCGCACCGGCGTCACCAAACCGACCTGTAGCAGTCGCTGTCCACAACGTCCAATCCCCACCCACCGGCTTTCCCACCCTCTAACACTTGCCAATTGTGTTAGTATGAACGACCGGCCAGACGGTAGCAACGCCGAGAGCTGGGCTCGAACCCAGCGTCTCCTGCGTTAGTGGCGAGCGCCTTGCCCACTGCGCCAATCAACCGCCAACAGACCACCACCATCTTAATGTAGACCACTACTTTCTTAGTGTTAGACCACCACTATCTTTTTTTTTTTATCTACTTTTTCTCCCATTTTCTATTTTCTCTCATCCCAATTTCGTATTGTCCAATTCTACCCTCCCCTGTCTCGAACGCTGTTAGGCCATGCCTCCCACAAGCCGGCTGCAATGTGGACTAAGCCTTACATCACGTGTCCCCTCCGGTACTCGAGGAAGCAGCAGTTGCATCTTTTCACCTGCACAGCGCGATCTCAGCGTCGGGGGTCTGCGTTTGGAGGGCACGCCGCCCCTGTCGCTTCCTGATTCTGCTGCGCAGGCGCACCAACCGACCTGTAGGAGTCGCTGTCCACAACGTCCGATCCCCACCCATCAGCTTCCCACCCCCTAATACTGCCAATTGTATTAGTATGAACGACCAGCCAAGCTGATAGCAATGCGGAGAGCTGGGCTCGAACCCAGCGTCTCCTGCATTGGTGGTGAGCGCCTTTCCCACTGCACCACCTAGCCGCCCAGACCACCACTGTCTTAATGTTAGATGACCATTGTCTTAGTGTTAGACCACCACTGTCTTAATGTAGACCACCACTATCTTAACTCATTCAGCGCCATTCACGAGAAAAGTCGGGTTAACTCGCCATGCGTTGAGCGCCAATGACGAGTCGGGTTTTAATCGTTATTTCTTTTATTCGCTATATCCATTCATTTTTCATCCCTCCAGCCTGATGTTATCATTGGGAATGGGTCTGAGCTCGCAAAAGGCCAATACCGCCGCCTAACGCCTTCCGGCCGGTATTGCACATCATTGAAATCCCTCCCCCTTGGGCTGTACGCTGATCTAACAAGTCCGGTCCAGGTTTTCCTTCTTGGGCATGCAGTCTCGTTATAACACATTGCCTGGGGAGACTGAAAGCAGCGTGGATTATGCGTTTTGGACATATAACGTTTGATCAATAAACGCGATCAATATTTGGAATGACGATCAGGAATTGGATTAATCTTTTTTCAGTACATCAGATGTGAGGTAAGGAATCTATGTTACCAATCTTGGGTTAATCAGATGTTTCTTTCGTAACGATCACACGTGTGTGTGTGTGCCTGCCGTTGGCTGCGACCATAGCACGGAGAAGCGATTTTTCAGTAATGTAGACCACCACGTAGACCACCACTGTCTTAATGTTAGACCACCACTGTCTTAATGTAGACCACCACTGTCTTAATGTACTGGTCTGGGGAGCTTAGACCACCACTGTCTTAATGTAGACCACCACGTAGACCACCACTGTCTTAATGTTAGCCCACCACTGTCTTACTGTAGACCACCACTGTCTTACTGTAGACCACCACTGTCTTACTGTAGACCACCACTGTCTTAGTGTAGACCACCACTGTCTTAATGTAGACCACCACTGTCTTAATGTAGACCACCACTGTCTTAATGTATTGGTCTGGAGGGCTTAGACCACCACTGTCTTAATGTATTGGTCTGGAGGGCTTAGACCACCACTGTTTTAGGTCGCATTCACACCTACCCTGTTTGGTCCGTTTTAGAATAATAGATTTCATTTGTAATGCGCTTTACAGTTGCGGGGCAACTCTATAGTCCGTTTCGTTTGGAGAGGTGTAGGGCTGTCTTAAATACTTCGAAGCTTCGTTCGATGGCACAAGCTTCGAACATTAAAAAAAAATCGAAGTTTAAAAAAAAAAAGAAAAAAAAACTGACATAATTCTGTGCATAGTTTAGTCTACACAGGCCATATTTCAAATAATCAAAATCTTACTTCATTCATCTTAAACATTCTTGATTTGGGGGATTGGTAGTTCCCATGAAATCTGAAGTTGTTCAAACGACAACAGCGATCCACCTTGAATTAAATCACACAGCCGAGTGAAACCTTGTTGGCTCAGTCACGAAAGGGGCTACTTAATTAATTAATCCAACCCACTTTATTTATAGAGCACATTTAAAAACAACAAAGTTTATGAAAGTGCTGTACAAGTCCCACAACATAAGATACAAAATAATTTTTTTTTCTCTCTCGAAGCTTCGAATTAAAATCGAAGCTCGGCCCCGAAGCTTCGATTGCCAAAAAAAGCTTCGAAGGTCAGCCCTAGAGAGGTGTGAACACAACAAACCAAACTATTGTAAGGACCAAACAACCGAACCATGGTCGTCTTGAAAAGTTTGGACTCTGTCCCTTTCAAAGTGGAGCATGGTGCGTTTTGCTGTTGGTGTGAACGCAATCGAACTGTATATAGTACCTAATCTAGGAAGCAAAGTAGCCTACAGTGCATTGTGGGATGAAGACGGACGCCACCTAGCGTTGACAGCTGCAGTAATGAGTCGAGGACAGACGTGGGGGAGCGACGAGGTGAAGGCTACTAGAGATATGGGCAGAAGATAACATTTCTAAATTATTAGTAGAAACTAGTGCTGTCAGGCGATAAAAAAATGTATCTAATTAATTATAGGATTTGTAATTAATTAATCTAATTAATCGCATTTTAATCGCATAAGCATTTTAGGCCTAATATTTTATATTCTATAATCATATTTCAAATTGCATGTGTCTGGATGGCAGAATTCAGTACTGTATCTACAAAACCTTCTGTTTAATCATCTTCCCTTTATTCATTTGCTTAGATTTTTCAGGTCTGGTAAATTTTTGCTTGGTGTTATTCACAGGAAAAAAAAATAGAAAAAAAAGAATTGAATTGATATTCTCATTTGGTTCATTACAATTTATTCAAGCCTAGTAACAGACACAGTATTTCTGACACTGGGAATACATTCTGAGATCCATAGATGTCCCTAGAATCAAATACCAAGAACATGCAAATGGACCATTTAAAAAAATAAGTTTGTAAATGTTTATTCTACGTTCATATGGAATTAATGAGATTTAAAAACATTTTTTTTAAATTTAATTTCTTTTAAATACATTTTGACTTAATTTTCATAACACGAATAATTTGCTGTGTAATTAATTAATCGAATTAACGTGATAAACTGACAGCCTTAGTAGTAGTAGCTTCTATCCCCAGGCCATCAGGCTGCTAAACGAACAATGATGAATGAACACTACACAACAACAACCACCAAACACACATAGCACACACATCCACACGCACACACTCACTTTAAACAAACACACTGTAGCACCCACTACACACACTTTATAGCACACACCCACTTTAAACAAACACACTGTAGCACCCACTCCCCACACTTTATATTTATGGATGAAGGATTGCACTACAACTCGTACACCTTACTGTAAATTGTACCTAAAATTGTACCTCATCCCATTTCTGCTTTGCACTAGATAGTACTGTACATTAGTACACTGCATAGTATTGTGTATTGTATATTATATGGTAACTCAGAACATTGTACATATGTCTATACCGAACAACTGTGACCTCATTCTTCTTCTAAATTCATGCTATATTATGTTATTATGTTATTTGATACTATCTTGTCTAGCACAGTCTCTGGAGCGTAACAGTAAGAAGCATTTTGTATGAAAGTATTCTGTACTTCTGTATGACAACTATTAAAGAACTTGAACTTGAACTTGAACTTGAACTCATAAAAATACTGAGGTGTTTAAATTATTTAGTGAAAAACTGAAAGAGGGGGGTCGATCTGTCTGGAGAAAAATGCCGGTTGAAAGTAAAAAAAAAACAACAGTGTGACTCCATTGTTGCTGTCATTCACTACAAGGATTCAGGGGGGAATTTCCCGAAAATGATCTGTCCAATAGAATGAATGACCTGCGCGACTGATCTGTCCAATAGATGGAATGACTTGCCGACTATATGTCCTTTGTTTACAAATTAGGTTAGCTCAAAAAAAGGCAGTGTGAACGCAAACCAGAATCAAACGATGTATCATTCTCACATTTGATCCACCAGAAAGTCCGGACTATCCGTGGACTTTTAGATGTTTGAACACTACCTTATTGTAGTGGTCTGGAGGTCTGGACTTTTATTGCTTCATGTATGTGATGCTGGTTGTAAACACCTCAGTGTTTTGAGCTGCTTCCAGCATCTGCTGTAAATCTGTGCACTTTATATCCTCTATAATTCTGCCTTAGTGTATATGGGAGATAAGAACCTCAGAGAGAACAGCTGTGCGTGGGTATGTCTGTGTCTGGGCGCACACAAGTCGTATGCATTTTTTACATAGCAACCATCTATTTTCAACAGTAGCAGTATATCATAAAGATTTATGATGTCTGTACTCTGGTTAAGTGCAGGTGTTGTAGTCAGACTGTCTGCTTGTCCACGGTAGGTAGGTAGGCTGGAAGGTCTGTAGAGAGGTCAGTAGGTACAGTAGGTCGGTAACAAGAATAGTAGGGAGGTCGATAGGGAGGTTGGTTGGTAAGTAGGTTGTTCGGTAGGTTGTTCGGTAGGTTGGTCGGTAGGTTGGTCGGTAGGTTGGTCGGTCGGTCGGGAGGTTGGTGGGTCGTTAGGTAGGAGGTTGGTAGATAGAGAAATCAGTAGGTAGGTAGGAAGGATGTCGGTAGGGAGATCAGTATGGAGAACGATAGTCCATATAGGGATATTGGTAAGTGGGGAGGTTCACAGGCAGAGGGGAGAGGAGTGTAAGACTGGAGAGGATAGATAGACCTGCACTGACAGAGAGGATGGAGAGACCTGCACTGTCAGACCTGTGGAGATACAGTAGTGGGCAACATAAGCTATGCAACTGTTACGCATCTCTCTTCCATTAGTGCTGAAGTGGCTGCTTCAAATGTTGTGAAGTAGTAACACAAAATAGCTTGTGTCCTTAAATGAGCTGGTTGCCGGAGCATTCCTCGCACCCTCTGATTGTGGAAACGTTTCTAAACAATCGTCATGGGAGTGGAGCAACGATTCAATAGTAATTCAGTGGTCTGTGTTGCCGTGTTCAACGTGAACAAATCTGAAAACCACTTTGATTGATTGAATTGATTGAACATTTCTATTAACAGATTGCAGAATGGGTACAATACAGTACAGCTCAATACACACAATTGTTAAGGGGATGCAGACCAGAGAAAGACATTTATGACATACCAGATTTACAAATACAGTACTGTTTGTGATACAAAAATAGTCTAAAAAATATATACATTTGACGAAGAATATTTATATATATATTTATATAAGACTTTATATATATATATATATATATACACACAATAGAATACAGTAGAATTAAGCGCATTACCAAAGAGTTTATCAACCATGCTCACTGATTTATGGTTACTTTATAAGCTCCAGTAAGTCCAATGGATCCTCTATCCACTACCCCCATAACTGTCAGACGTAGTGCATCACTCTTCCGCTGAAAGACGAACACCTTTTATCTCAGTACTCTATCAGTAAAACCTCCACACATCACTCAAGTTTCAAAATCTGCCCTCGTGCCCGAAGCGGCTCCATTGTCGACAGCCGGGTGCCCCTTGCAGAGTCCCTGTGTGTGTAATCCTCCTCCCGTCAACATCCATCCGTCTGCCGTCCACCTCTCCTTTCACACGGCGGCCTTTGAGGTCTGATCATGTTGTTTTCCAGGCGTATCGTAACGCAGCCCGACCCAGAGATGGTTATCGGAGGACGGTTGTAGCGCGTTGGCTGGGAACAACAGAGGGAGCGCGTCCTCACGGTGCCCTCCTCAGGGGGAGGAGGTGCAGTAACACGTCCTCACGGTGCCCTCCTCAGGGGGAGGAGGTGCAGTAACACGTCCTCACGGTGCCCTCCTCAGGGGGAGGTGCAGTAACACGTCCTCACAGTGCCCTCCTCAGGAGGGAGGTGCAGTAACACGTCCTCACGGTGCCCTCCTCAGGACAGGAGGTGCAGTAACACGTCCTCACGGTGCCCTCCTCAGGGGGAGGTGCAGTAACACGTCCTCACGGTGCCCTCCTCAGGGGGGAGGTGGTGCAGTAACACGTCCTCACGGTGCCCTCCTCAGGGGGAGGAGGTGCAGTAACACGTCCTCACGGTGCCCTCCTCAGGGGGAGGTGGTGCAGTAACACGTCCTCACGGTGCCCTCCTCAGGGGGAGGAGGTGCAGTAACACGTCCTCACAGTGCCCTCCTCAGGGGGAGGAGGTGCAGTAACACGTCCTCACGGTGCCCTCCTCAGGGGGAGGAGGTGCAGTAACACGTCCTCACAGTGCCCTCCTCAGGGGGGGGAGGTGCAGTAACACGTCCTCACAGTGCCCTCCTCAGGGGGAGGAGGTGCAGTAACACGTCCTCACAGTGCCCTCCTCAGGGGGGGGAGGTGCAGTAACACGTCCTCACGGTGCCCTCCTCAGGGGGAGGTGGTGCAGTAACACGTCCTCACGGTGCCCTCCTCAGGGGGAGGAGGTGCAGTAACACGTCCTCACAGTGCCCTCCTCAGGGGGAGGAGGTGCAGTAACACGTCCTCACGGTGCCCTCCTCAGGGGGAGGAGGTGCAGTAACACGTCCTCACGGTGCCCTCCTCAGGGGGGGGAGGTGCAGTAACACGTCCTCACGGTGCCCTCCTCAGGGGGAGGTGGTGCAGTAACACGTCCTCACAGTGCCCTCCTCAGGGGGAGGTGCAGTAACACGTCCTCACGGTGCCCTCCTCAGGGGGAGGTGCAGTAACACGTCCTCACGGTGCCCTCCTCAGGGGGTGTTGCAGTAACACGTCCTCACAGTGCCCTCCTCAGGGGGAGGAGGTGCAGTAACACGTCCTCACGGTGCCCTCCTCAGGGGGAGGTGCAGTAACACGTCCTCACGGTGCCCTCCTCAGGGGGAGGTGCAGTAACACGTCCTCACGGTGCCCTCCTCAGGAGGAGGAGGTGCAGTAACACGTCCTCACGGTGCCCTCCTCAGGGGGGGAGGTGCAGTAACACGTCCTCACAGTGCCCTCCTCAGGGGGAGGTGCAGTAACACGTCCTCACAGTGCCCTCCTCAGGGGGAGGAGGTGCAGTAACACGTCCTCACGGTGCCCTCCTCAGGGGGAGGTGCAGTAACACGTCCTCACGGTGCCCTCCTCAGGGGGAGGTGCAGTAACACGTCCTCACGGTGCCCTCCTCAGGGGGAGGTGCAGTAACACGTCCTCACGGTGCCCTCCTCAGGGGGAGGAGGTGCAGTAACACGTCCTCACGGTGCCCTCCTCAGGGGGAGGAGGTGCAGTAACACGTCCTCACAGTGCCCTCCTCAGGGGGAGGAGGTGCAGTAACACGTCCTCACGGTGCCCTCCTCAGGGGGGGGAGGTGCAGTAACACGTCCTCACGGTGCCCTCCTCAGGGGGAGGAGGTGCAGTAACACGTCCTCACAGTGCCCTCCTCAGGACAGGAGGTGCAGTAACACGTCCTCACGGTGCCCTCCTCAGGGGGGAGGTGCAGTAACACGTCCTCACGGTGCCCTCCTCAGGGGGAGGAGGTGCAGTAACACGTCCTCACGGTGCCCTCCTCAGGGGGGAGGTGCAGTAACACGTCCTCACGGTGCCCTCCTCAGGGGGAGGAGGTGCAGTAACACGTCCTCACGGTGCCCTCCTCAGGAGGAGGAGCAGTAACACGTCCTCACGGTGCCCTCCTCAGGGGGAGGAGGTGCAGTAACACGTCCTCACGGTGCCCTCCTCAGGAGGAGGTGCAGTAACACGTCCTCACGGTGCCCTCCTCAGGGGGAGGTGCAGTAACACGTCCTCACGGTGCCCTCCTCAGGGGGAGGTGCAGTAACACGTCCTCACGGTGCCCTCCTCAGGGGGAGGAGGTGCAGTAACACGTCCTCACGGTGCCCTCCTCAGGGGGAGGTGCAGTAACACGTCCTCACGGTGCCCTCCTCAGGGGGAGGAGGTGCAGTAACACGTCCTCACGGTGCCCTCCTCAGGGGGAGGTGCAGTAACACGTCCTCACGGTGCCCTCCTCAGGGGGAGGTGCAGTAACACGTCCTCACAGTGCCCTCCTCAGGAGGAGGAGCAGTAACACGTCCTCACGGTGCCCTCCTCAGGAGGGAGGTGCAGTAACACGTCCTCACGGTGCCCTCCTCAGGAGGGAGGTGCAGTAACACGTCCTCACGGTGCCCTCCTCAGGGGGAGGTGCAGTAACACGTCCTCACGGTGCCCTCCTCAGGGGGAGGTGGTGCAGTAACACGTCCTCACGGTGCCCTCCTCAGGGGGAGGAGGTGCAGTAACACGTCCTCACGGTGCCCTCCTCAGGGGGAGGAGGTGCAGTAACACGTCCTCACAGTGCCCTCCTCAGGGGGAGGTGCAGTAACACGTCCTCACGGTGCCCTCCTCAGGGGGAGGAGGTGCAGTAACACATCCTCACGGTGCCCTCCTCAGGGGGAGGTGCAGTAACACGTCCTCACGGTGCCCTCCTCAGGGGGAGGAGGTGCAGTAACACGTCCTCACAGTGCCCTCCTCAGGAGGGAGGAGGTGCAGTAACACGTCCTCACGGTGCCCTCCTCAGGAGGGAGGTGCAGTAACACGTCCTCACGGTGCCCTCCTCAGGGGGAGGAGGTGCAGTAACACGTCCTCACGGTGCCCTCCTCAGGGGGGGGTGCAGTAACACGTCCTCACGGTGCCCTCCTCAGGGGGAGGTGCAGTAACACGTCCTCACGGTGCCCTCCTCAGGAGGGAGGTGCAGTAACACGTCCTCACGGTGCCCTCCTCAGGGGGAGGTGCAGTAACACGTCCTCACAGTGCCCTCCTCAGGGCAGGAGGTGCAGTAACACATCCTCACGGTGCCCTCCTCAGGAGGGAGGTGCAGTAACACGTCCTCACAGTGCCCTCCTCAGGGGGAGGTGCAGTAACACGTCCTCACGGTGCCCTCCTCAGGGGGAGGTGCAGTAACATGTCCTCACGGTGCCCTCCTCAGGGGGAGGTGCAGTAACACGTCCTCACGGTGCCCTCCTCAGGGGGAGGTGCAGTAACATGTCCTCACAGTGCCCTCCTCAGCTACTTTAACAACTTTAACAGCAGGACCGGGATTCCATAAGGAGCACAAATGCACATACAGTGTACACGCACACACATGCATAATGCACATGCACACATGCAGACGTAACACGCATGCACACGACGTGATATTGTACGTAAATGTATTGGCTTGCATGTAGACACACACGCACGCACACACACTAGGGGTGTAACAATTTTCAAATTCTGTATGATTTTTTATTTTTATTTTTATTATCTTTCCCCCCCCCTCCTTTTTTCCGATTTTTCTCCCATCCCACTGTTAGTCACCAATTCCCAACCCCCTTCCTGGTTGTTGCGCACTCCCCCCTACTGTTGGTCCGGGAGGCCGGAGACTGTCACATGCTTTCCTCCGACGCATGTGCAGCCAGCCGGCAGCCAGCCTGGCAGCGCAGACTCTCACTGGGAGAGTGTAACGTGTGGAAGGTCACACTACCTCCCTCCAGATCCTAGTTCCTACCCTCGCTGTGCAGGCGCCCCGACCGAACTGTAGGGGTCGCTGTCCACAACGCCCAGGACCCACCCATCAGCTTTCCCACCCCTAACACTGCCAATTGTGTTAGTATGAACGACCAGCCAAGCTGATAGCAACGCCGAGAGCTGGACTCGAACCCAGCGTCTCCAGCGTTGATGGGGAGCGCCTTGCCCACTACACCACCTAGCCGCCCAATTCTGTATGATTTTGATCTTTTTTATTCTTCGTACTACAGAGCTCTGATCATATGTTATACATACATTGTTTGGCTTAGAAAAATAAAAAGGTTGTGTGTGTGTGTTTGCATAACGGTACCTATCTCTTCTCACTGATACAGAGGATGCCTCGTTTAGACGACAAACAGGAAATTGAGAGACCTGGGAAAAACAACGAGAGACGGGGAATCATTGATACAGTTCTAAATTCCTACACACTGTATATTGAACGTACATTTCTGTATTGAGATTGTTACACTCCTCACACACACACACACACACACACACACACACACACCTCCTGTGATGACCTCAGGAGGAAGCAGAGGATGTAGGAGGACGTGTCTCC